>NC_092050.1:152686946-153010791 GCF_003086295.3 Arachis hypogaea
GAGAACCTTTTGCAAACTCATCTTCTCTCAGTTTGAGGTGGGAGCTTAGCAGTTGTGAGGGACTAGCATATTGGGATTATGCTTTTGAGATTGTGAAGTCCAACAACTGGGAGAGATTCTTGGTCTTGCGAAATGAATCAGGATTGGTACTAAAATATTTCTGTTAAATGTGTCATTTTATTTACTGTCTCTCCTGTTTTTATATTTGGCAACTTTTTGTATTTTAATAACTTGATTGTTTGTTGAAACTTGCTGTCCTAAAAAACCATTTTATTTCAGCATGCCTTTGGCATTGTTTTTGTTCATGTATGTCCCACTAACACTTTGTAGTTAGCACATGTCAAGTTAGTGTATCAATATTTTAATTTTTATACCTTGTGATCTATAAATTAGTTCTTTTCTTTTTCAATAAATTTCTTTCTCTACCCAAGAAAAAGAGTAATTGTTGTTGCTACTATTTGGTATGTTATAGGAATGTTGTTTAGTCTGAGAGTTATGCTTAAAGATTTTCTTGCATGAGTAGTGTAGTACTTTTAATAAATTTCAACAGAGACTTTATTATGCATTGACTGTGTAACATCCATTTGAATCTTTTCCCTTGTTTCTAATCCATCTTTGATCATTTTTACTTGGATTTGGATCCTCTAAAGTTTGAATTTCACTTTAGAGAATAAAGTGTGATCTCTCACCATTGATTTCATAGGTGGGACCAATAATAAATATGAAAGAGAAACTATTCAAGGGTAGAAGATCACACTTTACTCTCTAAAGTGAAATTCAAACTTTAGAGAATCCAAATCCTTTTTACTTACCTTGAAGTCTTGAACTAATTCATGGATAACTTACATGACATTAAATGCTGTGTCTGTTAGTGCATTGTTCGTGCTACTGTTACTGGCTTCATTGGCAGCTTGGAATACAATACATCTCACCTGTTTCGTGAAAGAGAAAATTTGCTAACAGATGCAATTCGGTTACAGGTACTATCTACTGTAATAGTGACTCTTCAATATGGAGCTGATCTTTTTTTCTTTTCTTGATTAAATATGATTTCGCTTTCTGGTCTAGTTCTACGTCTTGCTGCGTTTCTGTTAGTTGTGATGGGATTTTGTATCACCTATATCTCAATTGTTTGTATTATGTGTTGAAAAGATATCTTTGTTCAACGATGCAGCTAGTTTCTACCCTAAGAGTTGATCCAGAGTTCAACTTGATATATTTCAATCCTAAGGCAAAGGTAACTCAATATATTTACTAATTCTTTGTTGAACACTAACACATTATGGTAGAATTATTTCACCTTCAAGAATTTACAGTAGTCAACCACCTTGGATAATTTCACTGTTCATATTATGTGAAATTGCCTTGTAAAAAAAAAAGGATTAGCGGTAGACATGAATTTTAACAATTACAATTAATTGACAACACAAATATCTACCCAAAAATTAAAGTCTACCAAAAAATATTTATAAAATAGATGATATACTCATGGACTCCTCATGGCCCAATATATAATATAATTACATGGGAACTGGGAGAGGTGAATAAAACATATTATGTAAGAAGAGCATGGGTAACTTTTGGAAGTTGTCAATCACTACTGATTAAACTTTTAGTGTGTTGGACTTATTATTTAAGGGCTGTTTAACTATCTTATATGTTTGCTTCCAGGTAAATTTGTCAATTACTGGTGGAAGCTGTTTCTTGGAAGCTGTTACAAATGATTCTCAAGTTGTGGAAGTCACCCAGCCACCATCAGGACTAGAATGCTTTCAACTAATTCTCTCTCCAAAAGGATTAGGGATAGCTAATCTGACTTTGTATGACATTGGGCTAACTCCTCCACCAAGAGCATCTGCCCTTGTAAGCTCCCTTGTTCCATGTTGTTGTAACACCTTGTGGATAAGGATACGTTTTTGTTGTATCATGACTTAAAAAGTTATTACCAATTAGTGTCAATAGGATATGAAATTTTCGTTCCTTTGTATTCTTTACTGTGATGTAACTTGGTCCCATTGTACGATAATCAGCTGTTATTTAGTGTTTGACGCTTGTTATTATTAACCATTACAGGTCCAAGTAGCAGATATAGAATGGATTAAGATCGCATCAGGAGAGGAGATTAGCTTGATGGTAATTTTTTTCGAAGTCTTTCTAGTTTCAGCCCTAACTGGGTCTTGAGATTTTCTTAAAATGGACACTTATCAAATGTTCCCACAGAAACGGGTAACTACTCTGGAAGGTAGCTGAATAACACCTTAGCCTGGTCCATCCTGAATGATATTCAAAGCTTATAAGAATTTAATCCATATTCAACCAAATTGATTATCATCTATATCTAGTTCTTAACAATGTCACCAATTTTGGGTTTTCTTTATTTCTTACAGAATTATATGGAATCTATTTTACATGTCATAAAATTAAGTGCTGTACTTTCTTGACTGATTAGAGCTGAGGAAATCTGTATTACAATCTGTCTACTTTGGCATGAAAAAAATACAAGGAAAGGAAAGGATAAATGCTTGCACCGCTTGTTGATCTTGGTTTTTGCACTCAATGTGAATTCCTTTTCATTAGTTTAAAGGAGGGAACATTTCCTCATGAATTTTCTGATGAAAACTTCTACTATGTGGATATTGAGCTTGCATGCTGCTTTATGATATTATGTTGTCACTTTAAAATGTAATATACTGAATTACTGATATCTATCAAACCTAGAATTGATGTTATTCTGATATTTGTAGGAGGGAGGTTTGCAAACTATTGACTTATTGGCTGGTACTAATGATGGAAGGAATTTTCTTGCTTCTCAGGTTCGAATTGTTTTGAATTTTCTTTTGCTTTGGCTACAATGGTTTGATTGTGTGGGACACTGATGTAATATGAACTGACTTGAATATGATCTACATGATTATTATCTTACTGATTTTATTGGTCCTCTTGGACGTGATTGTCTTCTATTCACCTATAGGAACAGATTATAGTGATTTTTTTCTATTTTGATTCACAAGTTAATGATTTGGAAAATATTCTGCAGTTTGTTTACATGACTCTTCATGTACATGTTGAGGATGGTATACTTGAGCTGCTGGATTCCGACAATTTCTCAAGTCTTGTAGGTGGACATGTTAATGCACCAAGTTTTAAAATAAGGGGGAGACATCTTGGAATTACAACCCTTCATGTAAGTCTATTGTCAAACCTTAAAATCTTGAACTTCACCAATCCAATTTTTATTAGACTCCTGAAAAGTCAAAAAGTTATTCTTTTAATTCATTGAAACCAGGTCAGTGCTGTTCAACATTCTGGACATATAATACAGAGTCAAGCTATTAAGGTGGAAGTATATGCACCGCCAGTAATACACCCTCGTGATATCTTCCTGCTTCCTGGTGCATCATATGTGGTATGTACTGTAGCACTGTAGCGCATTCAGTGTGAATTTTATTTTTCTTTTTTATGGAGTCTTTGTTTTGTGTTTTATTTTTGTTGGTTTTGTGGTGACGCTATTTTATTTAATTTGTTTGCTCAGCTGGCCATGAAAGGAGGCCCAACTCTTGGTGTTAATGTTGAGTATTCGATTGAAAATGATAAAATTGCAAGTATTGATAGATATTCTGGAAGGCTCTTGGCAATTTCTGTTGGGAACACTGTAAGATGTGAAATACATTCAGACTCATAACTTCTTGATGTTATCTCGAATTTTAATTTTTGTTGTGCAAAATGCAGAGATTCATGTTTATGCATAGTTTAGCTGATTATGTATTGCAAACCTTACTTTTTTACGTCTAGACAAGACAGATTCTGTACTTTGGCTGAACACAGTAGTTTCTGTTGCTGCATTTGTAATGATCATGTCATTAGGACTGGCATGCTGTTGATATATAATAATATACGCCACCATCTGCCTAATAGTAGGTAAAACCGTGAAAGTATGTTTTCAACACTACCTAAGCTTTGGCTATGTGCACAATGGCGTATGGATTTTCACCTGATTGGGTGTTAGTCAGAGTAGTAAAAGAATGGCTTTTTTGGAATATTGGGCAAATGAGGATTGTCCTGTTTCCTTTTGCTCATACATTATACGTTATATGGACTGTTCAGAGGAAAACTTTTCTTTCCTTTATTGGTATGTTGAGGATAGCCGACCCCACCTAGTGGGATAAGGCTTTGTTTTGTTGTTGTATTGGTATGTTGAGGATCTACGCAGCTTTGCATTGCTGATGTTCTCTTTGTTTGTTTGTGTTTTGCTTTTACATTAGGAGGATTCTTTATCCATTAATTTATTCTCCTTGTCATAATGGATTTCTTATTTCATGAAAAGCTTTTTTGTTATTCTTTTATATTGAAAGCTATAAATTTCCCTTGCAAGCATGGAACAATTACTGTTGGGGCACTGCAGACATTTTAGGAATGAGAAAAAAAAGGAAAATATTGTAGTTATCTGCTATGGCTTTAATTATTCAGTTCATTTCGTTATTTTACAAAAACATAATCATAGATCTCTAACATTTTATGATTTTGAGTGTATATCTTTCTTCTGCTCATGTGCTTCTTCTTTGCCATTCCTAATGGAAAATAAAAAAAAGAAACACATGCAAATCATTCAAATTGTCTGCTTGAAATAAACCTGATTTATATTCATTTCTTTTAACATGTTGTACTTTATGCATCCTATATTTAAGTATATCTGGTTTGTGGAAGATCTTAATCTAAGCTACGACATTACTATTGTCAGACAATTATTGCCAGTGTGCTTGTGAACGGGAACAATGTTATTTGTGAAGCACAGAGCAGTTTAAGGGTGGGAGTTCCATCTACTGTCAAATTGCATGTGCAGAGTGAACAACTTGGGGTTGGCCGCAAATTGCCAATTTATCCATTATTTCCTGAGGTGATGGTTAAAATAACAATTAAAAAGAAAGAGAAAAGTTTCCATTCCTTTTTAATCTATATCTTAATGGCTGTTCTTTTTGATATTGTCAGGGAAACTTGTTTTCATTTTATGAGCTGTGCAAAAATTACCACTGGACTATTGAAGATGAAAAGGTTTGGTTTTATCTTCAAATCTATCTTCCCATTTCAACACAAAATTCCTTTTCTTTTCTATATAGCTAACAAATGCATTAGGGAGCAGTTAACAAGTGCAACGTAAGTTACATAATCACGTGATGTATACTAAAGTTTGTAACCCCTGGGAATATAAAGATCGTAGTGGCCTAAAAGTTATGCCTATCAAGAAAAATACAATGGAGTTGGAAGGATATATTGTGCTCTAAAAAAACCATTACTGAAAATGAAGATGTTAAAACTCAAATTGAGACTTCCCATTGCTTTTTATATTTGAGCATTCCTATGTATTTAAGGACCACATTGCACATGCTGGAAGCATGCACTATATACAATATCCCTTTTAGTAGTATAACTGTATCTTGAAACACAAAAAGTGTCAAAGACTACAACAAATCAGAGGTTTCCAATCTACACAGAATCTATGGTTCTGATAGTGGAGTTGCTAATTCTCAACCATGTCACCCCATCTGCCTATCATGATACCAAAGCACCACAATTTTATTTCAATGATATAGCCATACTTTACAGATCCCAATCTCAACCTTAAGAAAAACAGTTACCAAAGTTGATAGCCGAGCTATTACATTTACAGTTAAGTTATCCAAGCAGAAACCTTAAGACACACCTGAAGCTGAAATAATGCCAACAAGTTACTGTAGCTTTTTCAAGTATTAATGAAAATAAACTGCACGAGCATGATCTTCCAAGGACTTATCTGTGATGAAAACATTTTCGATAATGGGAACAATCCTGTTGTAGCAGAACTTGTCCCAAAAGTTTAAGCTGATAAGAAGAGGAGCATGAATGGTTAAATATCTAACACACCTCTTCACGCAGGACTTTTTTGGGCTTGAAGCGTGATTGTGCATAGAGCTTTTTCTTTTCTTTTTTTTTTTTTTTATTGTGCCTTATGTCCAATTTGTTTCTTTTGGGGGATAACAAGGATCGGACTCCAGATCTTTTAATCATTGGGGCTTTGAAACCATGTCATGAAAGCACTTATCCAAAAAGCTTGGCTTTGGGTTTGCATGAATGTTTTTTTCTTCTTCTTTTTATTTGTCTTATGCTAAATTTTTTTTCTTTTGGGATAATAAAGATCAAGGTCATAAAAGCCTTGATACCATGTTATGAGATCACTTATTTCAAAAGCTTAAGCTAATAGATACTTGAATGGTTATGTAATGCGTCCCTCATGCAAAAGCTTTTTTTGGGCTTGAAGCATGATTTTTTGTATATTGTATAAGTTTTCTTTCTCTTTTTTGTTCCCCTCTTCTGCCTTATGCTTAAATTCTTTCTTTTTGGGCTAATAAGGATTGAACTCTAAACGTAATCAGAAAAGCTTTGATGTCATGTCATGAATATTTTTTTTCAACTTATGCTTAAATTCTTTCTTTTTGGGGTAATAAGGATTGAACTCTAAGCCTTTTAATCACAAAAGCCTTGATATCATATCTTGAAGCCGCTTATCCCAAAAGCTTAAATTGATAGGAGGAGGTACATGAATGATTATATCTTACAAATCTCACTGCCCTTATTTTCCATATATTTATCGGGTTCTTCAAAGAGAATAATGACTTTGCTTTGTTTATTTAGATATTGAGTTTCAAAATGGCAGAAAGCTTGCTTAGTGCTTCCGAAGAAAGTCAAGTTAGTGGTTCCGGGGATGAGAATGACCTTGGCTTTATTAATGTCTTGTATGGAAGGTATATGTTGTGCACCATTTCTGTTCATATAGTTTGTGTAAAAATATTTAAAATGGACATAAATGATTTGATTTTTTGTATCTTATAATTGCTATCAAGTCCCTGTACTACATCATATTATGTTATCCAAATCTGAATAATACTGTGTATGCTTCCAACATATTTTGTGCACACATCCTCAACCCCTTGAGTTGGTTTTATTGTTTAATTATATCACGTTACACTGCTGAAATTAATTCCTTGTAAGAAGCAGTGTAAAAGTGTATATGAAACATACTTTGAATAGCTTTATGAATCATTGTAAAGAATTTGAAAAGTACTGTAGAGAAATATATAATAAGTTCATATTTTGTTCAGGTCTGCAGGCAAGACCAGTGTTGCTGTGTCATTTTCGTGTGAACTCTCAACTTCTCGTTCAAAGCCGCAGTCAAGGTTTTACAGTTCATCTTTATCAGTGACAGTGGTTCCTGATCTTCCCTTGGCTTTGGGGGTCCCAATAACCTGGATTCTTCCTCCCCATTATGAAACTACAAGCCTATTGCCTTCATCATCAGAATCTTATTCGCAGTTTGATAGTCATAATCGTAAAGGAGCCATTATTTATTCTTTATTGAAAAGTTTGGAGAAAAATTCTCTGCAAAAGGATGACATATCCATTGATGGGGACAGAATTAAAACAACTGCAAGTAATAATCTTGCCTGCATTCAAGCTAAAGATCGTAACACAGGAAGAACAGAGATAGCTTCTTGTGTAAAGGTTGCTGAGGTACGGAATTTTATCTTTCACTTACTTCTTTATTGAGGGGAGGTCTTTACTCCTTCGAGAGTATAAACCGACATTTTTCATCTTTGATCCATTCTGTTTTTTGCTAGAATTGTTAACTTTTGACATCACACTATGGAACTTATAATACAAAATGTTTTTAACTTCTTCCCCACTTAGTTTGTTTTCATTAGTTGAGTACAGAGGCCTGCATTGTGTTAGAGAAAAGCTTTTGAAATATCAGTTGGCCTTATTGTGGTAATGTTATGGCCAACGTCTTTTGGGTTTCACTTCTAGGCACCATTCTATCTTGTCAAAACAGCAAGATCTATTTATTGACCATGTCGTTTGCATTTTTGACATTTTTATTGGTTTGGAAATTCTAACATCTTAATATTTCTATTTTATGATCAGGTCAGTCAGATAAGAATAGCCAATAAGGAGGTTCTTCTCAGTGTTGTTAACCTTGCTGTTGGTGCAGAATTTGATCTTCCAACTAGCTTTTATGATTATTTAGGTATCAATACCCCTCAATGATGAATCACAGTTAGAAACTTCAGACTGAATTCTCATTGGCTGTTGTGTCCTCCTATGTTTCTACAGGAAATCCTTTTTATGAAGCATACAATGCAGTGCCTTTTTATGTTGAAAGTAACTACCCTGATATTCTTCACATAAACGGAACAGCTGATGGAAAAGGGACTGTACATGTCAAGGTATTGATGGTTTCCATCAGAAATAACTTTTCATGGTTTATAGAATCTTGAGCAAAAGCAGTGCAAGAATGGTCAGCTTGCATATTCTTTGATTTCTGGTACCCTTTTATTTTGGTGATCAAATTGAACTAGCTCATCCATGTGGGGATGACATAAGACCATATTATGTTTGTTTATGGTGCAGACTGATGTCTGGTACTTTAGTATTTTTTTTTTACATCCACTGAAATTGCTTTGCTCAGCTAAATAAACTAATTGAAATATTGTCCTGGCTGACTCATGAAGGCAATTCGACAAGGTAAAGCTCTTGTGCGTGCATCAATTGGTGAAGCTCCACAAAAATCAGATTATGTGCTTGTAAGTATTTGCTTGTTTTAAAAAAATGTAGTTTAGAAAAATCAAGTTACAGCTCCACAACGCGGATCAGATCGGATATGGCCAAAATCTCGATTCGATCCGCACTAAAATCATTGGATCGGATCCAATATCTGCGATTTCTAAGCTTGGATCTGATCTGCACATTTGCGGATCGGATCTCTAATATATCCGCAAAACATATAAATATTTTAAAAAGTTTATTTTATTAAAAGAATATCAATAAAATACTATTTTTCTACTCTTTTAAACATGTTTACTCTTAAATTATTATTAAACATACTTTTCTTAAATAATAAAAATAAAATAATACAACATATATGATAATTATTAGTTGAAATAAAACATTAAAAGAATATTTACTTATTTATTTATTTACTTTTGTGGATCTGCGGATATGCAGATACTTACATGAAATCCGCAATCCGATCTTATTAGTGTGCGGATCGGATCCGATCCGATAGCCTTGCAGATCAGATCGGTATCCACAATTTTCGGATCGGATTCGGATAATGCGGATATGCGGATCGGATCCGATCCATGAACACCCCTATGTCTAGATCTCTTTATGCATTATGCTAAATATTTTGGAAACCTGTATTATTATGACAACACATAAATCATATCATGCTGATGCTCTTAAAATATGCTGGTAATTGTGTTCGAGGTCATTTTACCTTTTAGGACCAGTTAATTCTGTAGATCTACGTCATCTCTATTTCGTTTTTGTCAACTTAAGAGAAATAATACCTTAAGAGTCAATTTAATATCACTAGATCAGATCTTTCTCTCCTCTTTCTCTGTCCTGTTGCATTATCTAAATAGGCTTTTTTCCCCAACAGATTAAAGTTGGTGCTCATATACATCCTCAAAATCCAGTCATTCACATTGGAAGCCCTCTTAACTTCAGCGTAAAAGGTTTGTTATTTTGATTTGCTGGAATGCTTTCACTTTCATGAAAAAACCGACTTAACAGTAATAAAAATATTTGTTCTTCATGGAAGTAATATTTACACTATAGATAAGTATGAATTATGAACTTCTCTATAAACATGAGGTGAAGAATTATGCATGCAGCTGCAACTTAACGTAGGATTCTAGTAAAAGTTGTTTCTCAGCTAGGAAGCACATAGACTTTCTTTTGCAAGATGAATACCATAGAAGACAGATAATGATGATATAGTCACTGTTTTTTCATTACTCCTATTTGTAAAACAATGTAAAAATAAATAAATATGAGAATTGGATATCTCAATTCTTTAGTATCCTTGTATGTATCTGTGTGCTTGGGGAATAGGACAAGTGCATGTGTATTGCGATATCATACTCAAATAGGCTCATACAAATTAAGCATTTAAACTTATTGGACACTTAAAGTCACTTAGCACAATTACTATATAGACAGTACATTTACTTAACTTTTGGTCGCTTTATCATGCTTTTTATTTCTTTTGAGTAATAGGATAAATAGGTCCTTGAAGACTTTTGTGATGGAATTATAAGTCCTTGAAGAAGAAAAAGTACCAAGTAAGTTCTTGAGAAAATTGTGATGGACTTCCAAGTTCTTGAGAGAAAAAATACCAAGTCCTTGAAGAATTGCAACTTGGACATGTTTTGTCTTTTCATCATGGACTTATAAATCCAGTGCTGCAATTTTTCAAGAACGTGTTTTGTACTTTTTTCCCTCTAGAACCTATAAGTCCATAACAAAAAGCTTTCAAGGACTTGGTACTTTTTTCTTTAGGGATTTATATGTCCATCACAAAATTCTACAGAGACCTACTTGTCTTATTACTTTTATTTTTTTATTTTTTAGTATTTGTCCCAGGCTATATCCATGTGATGTATCTGTATTAGATATTGTGTCAGTTCTTGCTCTAAGTCTGTCAGCATGGCACAGTTATTTTCAATTTCTTGAAGGAGTTTGGGTTCGACCCTTCAATCTTCTCCTTTCTATTTTTTCATGAACGATAATGTCATTCTGATTTCATATTTTAGGTTTGAGCGATACTGTTTCTGGACAGTGGTTTACCACAAATGGAAGTGTCATATCGGTTGACCCAATATCTGGGATGGTCAAAGCTATTGGGGAAGGTTCAGCCCAAGGTGCTGAAATATTAATTTTTAAGTACAGAAAATGAACTTAACTGTGCAATTGTCGTTGCCTAGAGATTTTGCTTTAGAAACTCTTATACAAATTTATGGTTGAAATTTGTTATTACCAACAGTGTCTTTCCAGTATGCAAGATCAAAACTGCAAACAACAATTACAGTGTTAAAAGGAGATACCATTTCTGTTGATGCTCCGAAAGAGATGTTAACTAATGTTCCATACCCTACAAAAGGATACAACTTCCCCGTGAAGCTAAGGTTTGTGAATTACAATCCTAGACATGCATTTTGTTTGAAAGGAACTATCTATTTTCATGACTGAATAATTGATATTAATACCTACAGCATTAGTGCTGGTTCACCTGGAGGAAACAATGGAGTTTCGTTTGATTGTAGAGTAGATCCACCATACGTGGGGTATTTCGATCTCTTCTCATTTTTCTCATCTTTTAATTCCTTCAACACTCTGTTCATTATTTTATATGTATGTTTTCTTTTCGAATTAACTGAAGGTACGTGAAGCCATGGCTGGATTTGGACTCTGGCAACACATACTGTCTTTTCTTCCCTTACTCACCAGAGCATTTGGTGCACTCAGTACCCAAGTTAGAAGGCTCGAGACGAGACATATCTCTCTCCATATATGCTTCCCTTAGACAACATAATAGTATTTCGGGATCTGCTTCAGCACTTTTTATTGGAGGGTTTTCTGTAAAGGAGATGGGCAAGGTATGGCATACTAACAGCAAAATTGGATTGTCTTTTTCCATCTCATTGCTTGAGTATTTGCATGACAGAAGTGTTGATTTTATTTTTTCTCCTGTTGAATGCCCTCGATCTCATGATGCCTCAAATATGAGTGGTGGAACAAACTATAAAAGTTTAGTTTGTGATGCTAAAAATGTTAATTTTTGTGTTCCCTCAGAATTCAATGCAACTGAATCTGTCTCCAGTCTCTAACAGAAGTAGTATAACCATCTTGGGAAATACTGGTAAATTACATACCTTGCTTTAGCATTTGAGTAAAAGAATGTCATTGCCAATTTCCAGTTTTTGCATATTTGCTACTATCTTCAGAATATTTGACCTCTGCCTTCTACCATATTGTAGATGTTGAAATTCAATGGCATCACCAAGATTTGGTTATGGTTAGTCCAATTCATAAAGAAGATTTTGGCATTCGAGGCCTGGCACAATATGAGGCGAGTGGTTTTACTCTGGTTCAAAGTAAACCTGAATTTGAAATTATTTTTTAGTGTAGATGTACACAATTGGTTTTCCCAAGGTATTTGGTGGCTTGGCACATCGTTAAGGTTAATAATGCTGCATACATCTATTGATTCCACTTGATGGAAGCCTTTTGCACTGAGCTGCCTCAAATGAGCCTTGTGTTTCTTTTCTCTGTGCTGCTGTTAAATGCTAAAAAATTATCACCTGTAAAGTTGCAACTGATTGCTGAACTGGTCCCCTTTTCTTGTTTCTGTTTCCAGGTGAAAGTGCTGAAAAACAAGAGATTCCAGGACAAAATCATCGTCACACTTCCAGCTACTGGTTAGCTAATCTCGAAGGCTGATAGAATTTGATTCCTATCAGCAATTTTTGAATTTCTTATCAAAACATGCAAGGACTGAGCATGATCACAAGTTTAATTTTTCTTGATCTGTTTTACAGGCCAGAGAGTAGAAATAGGTGTAAACTATGAACCTGAGGAAACAGCGTCGTCCAGTGGAACCTTTGATAAAGCCCTCATTGCAATCTTACTGGGGACACTTCTGCTGTCAACTCTCATAGCGTGGATTTTTGGCTTCTTGGATGGACGAGTGAGATCTCAACAAACCCGTGCTCCGGCTACCGCAAGCAGCGCTGCAGCAGCACCTATCACACCGGAAAGAAGCAGCCCTGCCATTGTAAAGGAAATGTCTCCTCGGACGCCACAACCTTTTGTAGAATATGTGAGGAGAACTATTGATGAAACTCCATACTACAAGCGAGAAAGGAGAAGGGTTAATCCACAGAATACGTTTTAGGGTTTTCATGGCCTAATTGACACCTCCCACTATTCTCATCACACATAGGTGGAGTGCACTCTTGCACTCATTGTTGTATAATCTTCTCAATGACAATTTTGGTAATTAGTATTGTAAATTTAAGAATGTATGCTAGCATTCTGTATTAATTAGTGTCCATTTATTTGTATGGTTGCTAGGTTAATGTTGTTGTGAATGTGATGATGTTACCATGCACGTGAAAGGGTGGAAACTAATAAACATTCCCGGGGAGAATAAAAGCACAACCATATAAATTAAAAAAAAAGCGTCCATACATAAGAGACTGGTAAAATGAAATTTCCCTGTTTCTTGTTAAAATTTGTTGCGTGTTAAAAAGGGAGTTTGGAAAACTACCACGCATGCTGAATGCTGATGTCTTTTGGGACTTGTTTAAAATGTTTCGATTTAGAAGTTGGACATCGATATTCCAGTTAAATCCAGACTAAACATCTTTTTTATTAATATATCTAAAGGGTAGAATTTAATGGAGCATTTTGATGTAGTAATAAAAACTTGATGACCACAATAGATCTTCAAGTTGCAGGCAATTATATCTTAAAAATCTTAAAATTGTAGATACCTATAAAAAAAGAACCGAAAGATTGTTGTTTTAGCTAATGTGAGAGAGGCATCGAAAATTACTAAAATACTCAACATTTTTCCTTTAACCTATTGTATTCTGTTTTATTAATGCATGAAATTCTTATCAATTGAGCAAGTTTCCTTTATCGTGCTGTGTAGGTAGAAGTAAAATGCGCTGAACCAATGAAGCATGAAATAATTAAGGCTGAAATAAGACATGCGTTTTGGGTGATAGGACTGTTGCCGGTGTGAGTGACGCTTAAGAGGGATTAAAAAATATTATATACACGGAAAAAAAACAACTACTAAATTAGGTATTACGTATTTATATAAATACAAGTATTGTTTAACTTATTTTTAATATGTATTTTATATTTTAACATGTATTATATATGAGTGACTGAGTTGATAGCTGATTTTAGCTGATTTTTAATATATGCATAGTATGGGAGTGGATGATATGCTGCCATAACAAATTATCCTTGAGCATACTAACATACTAATCAAATCCTTATTCTTTAAGGTTTTTAATCAACTCTCTATGTTTACAAGTATATCAATAGTAAATCAAATATAGTTGATTCGATTTAGTATTGATATAGATTATTGACATTTATTACTTTTAAGTTAATTGTATTAATTTTAAAATATAAATATCAATAAGAAAATACCCCATTTGGATTCAAATAAAATATCAAAAAAATAAAAACAAATAAGAATAGAAATCCAACTTTTGTGTTTTAGTTCAAATTCTAGAAAATCTATATTTTTATAAACTTATGAATGTAAAACGGAACATTAAACAATTTCTAAAAATTTATTAAAAATCATCATCTGATTCATTAGCATCTAAAAAATTATTACCAGGACTTTTGATGTTAAAAAAATTAATATAAAGTATAGTCCTCCAAGATAGTATAGGAGTTAAAACTTGATTTTTTTTTCAAAATTAGAAGTAACAGATAGTTATACAATATATAATGACCAATTATATTTATACAATATGTAATTTGAAAAATAACTAAAATACTATATCAATTAAATTATCATTTAATTTATGAAATTAAGTATAAAACTTATGCTTTGAAAAATCCAAGTTTTGTTTCTATTTTGCTAGGGGCTAATATACTTAATATTTCAAAATTGAGAACAAATTTGTCAATTTATTTTTTTAGAGACTAATATGTCTAATACAAAATTTGTTGAGAATATACCAAAAAACACAAATAATACAAGAATTTGGTCACAAAATTTCCAAACTACAAATTATTCAATTAGAAGCTTTTAAAGTTTATTAATTTTTTTATTTTTTAAACTATAGAAACTTTGATAAAGATTGTGTAAAATTATAAGCATTTAAGGAGGAACTAAAACATTAAAAAAAAAAAAAAAGGAAAAACAAAGAAGAAAGAAGCATGGCGCCAAAATTTATATGAACCGTTAGTTAGTAGTTACTCTTGTTTTCTTCCTAAGCTTACATTTTCTTCTATCTCCAAAAATTTGAGAGCTCACGTTTTCTTCAACCCCAAGAAAAAGAAAAAGAAAAGAAAGAGCAAGAAATTACGTTTCTTTAGATTTGAGAGCAATGGACCAAAATCCCAACTTTGTTCCAGGGTAATTTCCCTTCTTCTTCTTCTTCACTCTGTTTGAAATGTATAGTTAGATATGAATGTCAATGTTCCTGGGTTCTTTTCTAATTTAACTGAACCCTACAATTTGCAGCAAGATATATGTACGCGGTTTATCACCAACCACAAGATATGGTTAGTGCTTTGTCTTCTATTGATATTCTTTTTCTGAATTTGGTGACTATTTTGGATTGTATGCATTGATTTCTTGCTTACCATTTGAGTTTTGCAGATGAAGTTAGGAAGTACTTTTCTAAATATGGCAATGTTGAGAAATGTACCGTCAGGGAGGACCGCAACCCGAGGCGGAATCTCAGAATCGGGTTTGTAACTTTTAAAGATGTCTCTGTGGTTGATAGAGTCATTGTGGAGAATCATGTTATTAATGGTTGTCAGGTAAAACAATGCAAATTGCTCTTGGCTTTATTAGGACTTGTTCTTCCTATGCTACATGAATTATTTGTTATAAGTCTTTTCTTGTGGTTGGTTATAGGTTGGGGTTGAAAGATGCCTGGGGAAAAGGAATGTTGATGATACGTTTCCGGCAAACATACTTTATGTTTATGGAATTCCTGGAACTGTGCCTCCAGGTTTGTTTCTTCTTCAGTTACTATTCTAATCAAAATTCAAATTCTTTTAACTCAGTATTGTTTTGGGTACCTAATATGTTCATGCTTCTTTCTTTGTTAGTTAGTCTAGTTTTTAATTACTTGTACTACAAGTAATGGCATGATTAGTAGACTAGTTTATAAGCAAAACGACTTCTTTGTCCTACTCCTTTAGGTATTGTATTGATGTCATTGTTTATCTTTAGTTATGTGGAAGTAAATTATAGAAAATATTTGAAATCTTAATTTTTCTGTCTCAGGTTTTTTGGCAAATTTCTTTAGTGATTATGGACAAGTCAGTTTATGCAGCATAGAAAGGGAAAAAGGCCATGGATCCATTTACTTTGAGTCTCCTCAGCAAGTTGATGATCTTATAGCACGTTTTGGGAATTGGATTAATTTTCATGGATTTAAAGTGAGGAATCTTGTATTAAAACTGACACTTTTCAGATTCTATTTTTATTATTTTGTTCAAAAGAGAAAGTTCTTGGAACTGAGCAAGTTTTGTTTATCTTGCATTGTAGTTGGAAATAAGCAAGCATCTCCAAAAAAGGGGACCAACGGTTCCATGTAGGGTAAGTGTTCCATTGATTGCTGCTAGAGCCGATCCTGGTCGAATGGCTGTTTCTAACCCGGCCGGGGGAAGCACGTCGAGTGGCAGGGTGGTTCAAAATCAGTTGTGGCAACCTTATGGAAGCTATGGTACTATGGTACCCTCTGTAGCATTTCCTAATTCCATTGGTTATGGACAATACTATCATGTTCCTATAGAAGAAGGAGGGCAAGGTGGTGGTGCAATGAGACAGAATTTTTCTACTTTTGCTGAAGCCAATGTCTCTCAAGGGGCTAGTAGTAGTGGAGGTGGTGCCTTGAATGCTGGCCATGATAATCCAAAGGTGTCAAAGGAATAGATATAGATGATTTTGTTCTTCATTCATGACATTTGTGGTTACTAGTAACTTTTTTTAGTTTTTTAGTTCATTTGATTACTTCATGTTTTAGAATTGTGTTAGTTTACTACATGAAAAGATTGTGCAGATAGACATGGTTCTGTTCTTCATTCATAACATTTGTGTATATTGAAACATCTTGGGATTTTGTTTCGGGCTTATTTTAGTGACTTTTTTTTTTGTGTACATGCATGATTGTTATTCAAATTAGCTCTAGTTAGAAGAATTCATTTGCTACTATTTTGCTAAATAGTTTTTTTTTTTTTTTTTAAATTTAGGATGCGTTTGGTTTGCGTTTTTATTTTCTGTTTTTATTTTTAGAATTTTATGTTTTCTGAATTTTATGTAAACTATAATCCCCAAATATTCTTAACCTCACATGAATAGTCTAGTTTACTTGATAATATATGAAAACTATAAATCATTTTTATTATATAAATAAAGGTACACAAATATTAGTTGTAATTATGAAAAATTCACTAATGTGTTTTGCAATTGTTGGTTCAGGAAAAAAATTTCAATTTCTAACCAATAATTATTTGTCTTAGTTCAATTTTTTGTTAGAAAACATCTATATTCTTATGGGACTTAAATTTTGAGTATAGTAATTATCATGTAGATTCAAACCAAAAAAGTTTAAACAAAGCACTTTAGTAAGCGTGTGCTTGGCATAGTTATTAGAATCGAACCGGTAATCAATTTGATCAGATTATTGGATTATTGGGTTATTGGTTTAATTGTTGGGTCATAGGTTGAACCGGTTGATTCGGTTATAATTAAATAATTATATAGAATTTAATTTTTTTATAATAATTTTTTTTATACAAAATTAAGTTATTTTAATAATTTATTAATTAATTATATTAATCAAATATATGTTGAAAAAGAGTTAATATTAATAAATATTATATAATTATCAATAACAAAAATATGGTATGATTAATAAAAATATTTTTGTTTATCTTTTTAATTTAAAGAATATTTAACAACATTTAATATTTTTAATAACGATGTAAAATTAAAAAATAATTAATTTAAGTGAGTAAATATAAAATAAAAAATCAATTAAATTAAATATAAAATTACTCATTAGAATAAAAAGACAAAAGTATAAGGAGATTTTAAATTTGACATGAGTAAAAGAGTTAATAAGATAAAATTATTAATTAAGATATGTTTAATAAGTTATAATATATTTATAAAAAGACATCTATAATATCAAAAAGTATGTTAGCCTCGTGGTTACAAATTCCTTTATTTTCCAGGAGTGCTAGGTCGAACCCAAACTGGTGACGCTGCGCCAAATTTTTTAAAATGTACGTGCTAACGTCATCTTGTTGGTTGATCGGTCTGGTTTGGTCTGCAATTCAGTCCAATTTTCACCAAATTTTTTGAATTTAACCGGTTTGTTTGTTTGTACGATTTGATTATTAGTCTGAATCGATTAAAAATTCGGTTTATTGATTTTTCGGTCGAACCGATCGATCCAGTCCGATTTTTTAGTCGAATAGGTTAGTCTGATATGAATTTGATAACTATGCTGCTTGGATTAGTTTCTTAGAGGCAAAAAAAAAAAAACTTTTTATAACATTTTGAGGGTGTTTAGATACAACTTTTTTAAAAAACGATATTTTTATTTTAAGCTGCTATTAGAAAAAACCTCCTAATAAAAAAAATTCTCCTAAAAAATAGAAAACACTTTCCTCCAAATAGTCTAACATAACACTTTATTATTATTGTTATTATTATTGTTGTTAATTTTAATTTACCAGATAATAAGGTAGCATTTTTCGTTTGAAAATAAGAATATGCGAGGAAATTTTAAATAAGTAAAATTATAATGCTTCATGTAAAATAATATGATGATATAAATGCTTAGACAAATGGGGTACATTAAAGTTAATTAATTAATGTTTACGTGAGAATTAATTTACTATTTTTTTTTTACTAAAGATAGGAGACTCGAACTCGCAACTTCTTAATTGAGTATAGAAGATTATGCCATTTGAGCTATTATTCATTGGCGATTAATTTATTATTTTATTTATTAAATGTGTATATATTATATTTTTTCGGAATATTTTTCAATTTAATAAGCTAAAGTGTAATTTGTTATGGACTAAAATTCTTAAATTATTATATATACAATATAAAATTTAAATTTTTAATACTTATTTAAGTGATGTTAAATATTTTATACTAGAATAATTAAGATATTTGAACTAAATTTTTTATATTAATTTAAATTTTGGATACTTATTCAAGTACATAAATAAGTCTATAACTTTATCAGTTTAAATTAATTTTAAGTATATATATAATATTCTATTATAATAATGTGATATTAGTTTATAAATTAAATATTTTATACTAGTCATAATTGTTATTTTAGAAGAGAAATTTACAAAAACTTCTCTTAGTATTATGTTATATAATGGGTAAAAATTTAAATTAAATTTGAGTAATTTAAAAATAATACTTTAATTATTAGTGTTTATTTGGACGTCATTATTTTGATAAAAAAAGATCTTTTTTAATAATTTTTTTATTTTTTAGCGTGTTTGAAAAATTTCTAATAATAAAAGTAAAAGTACTAAAAAAATAAAAAAACATCTTTTTTGAGAAACTGTAATTTACATCTTTTTTTCTTAAAAAAAATATTTTTCATATAATAAATAAACAAAAAAATATTTTTATATTATTATATCCAAATATAATTAATAGATAAAAAAATTATTTTACATGAAATACCAAAATATAAAATTATTTTTATTTTTTCATAAAATCTTTTAAAAAAAGATAACTAAAAAAAAAGATATTTTCTTATTTTTATTGATTTATGAAAAAATATATTATTGGATGGTAGATAAAGATAAAAAGGAATCAGAGTGAGTGAGTCTGCTATATAAACCTAATCTGATATCTAGGGTTACGTTTTACTCTCCTCTCTCTCCTCTTCTCTCTTCTCTCTGCACCGTTCTCTGCTGCCTAAATCTCTCTCTCACGATGGACTCTGCCGGCAACGAACAATTCGTCGGTGGCGGAGAACCCTTCTCCCACAGAGAAGACGAACACGAACTCCAACACCACAGAAGAGAAGATGAAGAAGACGAAGAACACGAGCATCACCACAATTCTCAACCTCTTTCTGGAGATGGTGCTAGCCCTGGGTAACTTACTTCTCTCCTCTCTCTCTCTCTCTCTAGATTTTCAATTATTCCCTTTTTGTATTCTTCGTACGCAAGAAAATTCAACCTTGATGAATTAAATTCAGTTCACCTTTTCCCTCGGAAAGATTAGGTTTTTTGAGAATTCGGTGAAAAGAGTTTTTGCTTTCCCTTCGTTATATGTTGTTTATGTTGTTAGATGTTGGTATTCTTAGATTTGGTTCTAATTTAACTCGGCCCCATAATTTGCAGAAAGATATTTATAGGTGGTTTAGCAAGAGATACGACCGTAGGTTAGTGCTTTTGTCTATAATTTCTGAATCATAAGTTCTTAGGGTTCCAAACCCTTCTCTATAGTGTGCACTTCTACAGGTTAGTGCTCTTTTTGCTGCTCATTTAACTTCTTTTTTTACAATATGAGTTGTGTTTGTGTATGGATTTGCAGCCCAATTTGTGAAGCACTTTGGTAAATATGGTGAGATTACGGATTCTGTGATCATGAAGGACCGCAAAACCGGCCAGCCTCGTGGATTCGGGTTTATAACTTACGCCGATCCCTCTGTGGTTGATAAAGTCATTGAGGACAATCATGTTATCAATGGCAAACAGGTAAGGAACTAAGGTTTGCACTTTATGATCTATTAGCTTTAGGACTTATTCTAGTGATTAGTGGATGTATGATTTGATGGCCTCTTTTATGGTTTTGGGATCATATATAGGTTGAGATTAAGCGCACGATACCAAGGGGAGCTGTTGGCTCTAAGGATTTTAGGACAAAGAAAATTTTTGTAGGTGGAATTCCTTCAACTGTGACTGAAGGTAGGCTGCCTCGTTAGTGACCAAATTATTGCTGCTTGAATAGGAGGTGTCAACAAGGGTCACCCGGCACAAAACCTTGACATGAGAGGGTGTACTCCAAAATTTTAGGACACTATGGACGTATAATCATATATAATAAGAAGTTATCTAAGTTTTGATTTCTATAGTTCGATTTTGTTTTTCATGTTTGAGAGTACTATTTAGGATTTGTCGTGAGTTTGGTGGTTTTGCTCTGATATTGTATTCAGAGACAGAGCTCCGTAATTTATTTTATTTGATATGTTCAAATATGTGTTGCATTGGAGAAAATCTTATGAATCACTTGTGTGCACATCATTTACATATGCAAGATGTGCCTTGTGTATCATCAGTTCATGGTAATATATAAGTGATTGAATGTATTCATCATTACTTGAATTTTGTGATTCAAAGATTTTTCTAAGTAACTCAATTTGCTGCTTCTCAACCACAAAAAGAATTTATTGGATTTTAAAAGAAAAGAGACTTGTCAATCATGAAGTTTGTGCACAGATGGCTTCATACTTTTTTTGGTGTTGTTTTTGAACTCGTATGTTCTGCATGTGCAGATGAGTTTAGAGACTTCTTTACACGCTATGGGGAAGTCAAGGATCACCAAATAATGAGGGACCACTCCACCAATCGTTCTCGAGGATTCGGGTTTATCACCTTCGACTCTGAGGAAGCTGTTGATGATCTGTTGTCCATGGGGAACAGGATTGAGTTTGCTGGAGCTCAGGTGAAGAATCTTTCAATTCTAAATTTATTTCTGCATTGTCTTATTGTACATAGCACACATGTCATATATGGAATTCAAAGGGCTATTACTTCTATGGTTGACTCTCTAAATCTTGAAGTTCATGTTGGAGTAAATTTCTGATGTCTTGGTTTTGTGGCTAACCTGTAGTGCTTCTTAAAATTTGTGTTTGGCAGAATCAACAGTTCTAAAAGTTCAAGGATTTTGGTTGTTGTTTATTATAGCTCTGTTGTTCATGTCCAAATATTTTTGGATCGTTAATCATGATGCACTTTAGGCAAATATTCATTTGCTATGATTGTTTACTTTTGTATATAATTGGATTTGGATGTAGCTTCTTCCGTCTGCATACTGCTTGAATAGAGTGGAATTTTCATGGTGGCTAGGCTAGCATTGGTCATTGGATAGTGTGCAGAAACTTTGTGGAAGGAGTAGGGTGTGGGGAGGAAGTTCTTGCCGTAATTTCTTTTCTGATGAGTCAGAAATTTGCCTCATTTGTATTATTCCTCATGTTTAAATGCATGAGCTCATCTGCATGAGTGTTTTTTATGCCTCTAGTGATTCTTTATCCCGAGTCATCAAGTTTCTTGATTTCACTGTTTGGACAACTATTGTGGGTTGCTGCTTTGTTAATCATGTTTTTTTCCCCCATATTATACATAGTAATCTAATTGTTTGACTAATCCAAAAACTTGAGGTACTTGTATTATTTTGTTTTTCCTATTATGCGAAACTTCTTATCAATTAAGGAAGTTTGTTGTCTTCTATTTTAGGTGGAAATCAAGAAGGCTGAACCAAAGAAGCCAAACCCACCACCTACGTCATCCAAGCGCTATAATGACTCAAGGTCTTCATATGGTGGTGGATACGGAGATGCTTATGATGGATTTGGTGGCAGCTTTGGTGTTGGTGGTTATCGGTCAGGTGGCATGTACGGTGGTAGGAGTGGTGCTTATGGTGGCTATGGAAGCGAATTCAGCGGGTATGGAGGATATGCCGGTGCAATGGGGCCTTACAGAGGAGATCCTTCCTTGGGATATGCTGGTCGTTATGGTGGAGGAGGCTTTAGCCGAGGCTATGATCTTGGTGGGTATGGTGGAGCTAGTGAGAATTATGGGGCATATGGCGGTGCTGCTGCTGGAGGTGGTTCTTCTGCTGGTGGTGCCTATCAAACTGGCTATGGTGCTGGACTAGGTGGCGGATATGGAGGGGCTAGCGGAGGCTCCTTTTATGGGAGTAGAGGTGGATATGGTGCTGGTCGATATCATCCTTATGGAAGGTAGAAGCTTGTAAAGCATATTTTAATCTTAGGACTGATGTCTAGCACCAAATTAAAGCCAGAGTTTGTATTGTGTTTCTTTAGGGTTATTTCTTCGGGAGGAAAGAAAATTTGTCCCGCACACTTTTATTTCTGCGAACTGTTTACTTTTCAGTTTTAGATTAAAATTCTCCTTGGTTCCCTGTTGAACTTAGTTGTGATTGATGCAAGAGCTGCAAATTACAAAGAGGATGTATTAATTTTGTTTGTCATTTCTTGCTAGTTGCTACAATGGTTTTTACTTGTCTTTTTATTTTGATTTGATTACTGACTTTTCATTCATGAAAGATATGAAGTATGTCTTGGGTGCTTCTTGCAAGAGAATTTTTTTTTTTTCCTACTGAAATCAAGAAAGGTGAAAAACCAACTACAAAAGAAGAATGGATTCTTCTTTCATTTTGTTTCCCCATTGATGTAAGAGTCATTTTGTTGAGTGATGTGTAAAGCAGATGTATTCTCAGAATTGAAGGAGTACTATGATGGTGGTAGAATGAGGTGCTTTTGATATACCTAAACTTTTTCTGTTACTAAAATATGAAGAATACATTTACTTAAATCTAATAAACATTACTACCTAGCATGGACATGAGAATATGGGAAGAAGATTGAAAATCACTCCGCTACCACCAAGACAACCATGAGTTGCAAACAATTAGCACATTTTCGTGCTATTTTATGAGTGTTGAAGCTTCAAATCTAGAAAGCTGGTTTGAAGAGGAATTGTTTTGTCCAAAAAACTAGGAACTTATGCTTGTTTGCCTAATCTCTCCTTTTTTTTCTTTTCCATATAAGAAAAAAAATGTTACCATTTCATCTCATTGGGAAAAAAGTACTAGATATTCTTGATGAGTATTAATTTTAAAATGGGATGTATCATTACAAAAATCTTGACGAGTATATCTTGTCTGGTTCCATTTGATACCAGGAGATTTGTAGTACTAGTTCTTTTATCTCCTTGTTTCTCTTTTAATTTCCTTTCACGAAAGCAAATTAAAAAGCTCCGTTCATTTTAAGAAAGTATGATTAAGAAAAGGGGACAAAGTACATCACAGACCTCATAGTTTTCTCCAAGGGTTTAACTTGTATATTGGTAACTACATTATTATTATTATTATTATTATTATTAGCAAACTTATATATTTTTTTTCCCCCATAAGACTAGTGTGTTAGGTAATTAATTTAGTAGTACATGAGAGAGCAACCTTATTTGCAAACAAAGTATGTGATCCAACATTTGTTGTTTCCTTGTAAGAGTTGGAGTCTATAATCGAACATTATAAGAAGCCTTTCTTATAATTCAATTCTTGATGAAAATAAATAAATTATTATGAAAGGTTTATGAAGAGGTTAATGGTGAAAGACTATTTTAGAGTATTATTTCCAATTAATCCAGGTGTGTGGTTGGAGGAATTATAAATAATTCTTAGGAATTTTAAGATGGGAACATCATATTCTCATGTTTGGTTCAAAGTTTGAAAAGTTATTCCTAAGCAAATTTGATTTCAGGGAATCAAAATACCATCATTTCAATTCTCACATTCCCTTTGGATATCTTTGATTCCCATGGGAATGGAATCTTTGTAACAAAGTAATACTTAAACTACACACACCCCAGAAATAACAAAGGTGTACCAATATATGATATAACAAATACTATGACACCCCCCCCCCCCCAAAAAAAGAGTTCAACCTAAAGTAGACTAGGTTCGTGGGGGAAACCACCTAGGTTTTAACTTATTCATGCCATAAAAATTAGATAAGTCAAAGATTGGTTAGTCTATCAAAGTTACATTATCGTTTTAAATTGATTAAGGAAAAAAGAATAAGTAAATGAAATTAAATTTAATTAGTTAATATTAATCAAATTTTTATTATAAAATTAAATTTTTTTATCCTTAATATTAAATCTTAAACTTTTAAAAGTTAAGATTCATGATTTAAAATTTAAAGTTTAAAAATTGACTAATATTGATAAAAAAAAAATGACTCTCTTGTTAATTCATGAAAAGAATTACTCTTGCATTACATGGAATAATAAATACATTTTGAAAACCAAAAATTGAATTTTGAGTAATGAATGAAGTCTATTAGTAAGAAAAGAAAAAAGAAAAGAAAATCCAAGTTGTATCTTTGTAAGATAGCTTCCAAACATTTGTTTTAAGAGTTATGAAATTTATGGCAAGTAGTCCTAACCTCACGTGCAGCAGCACCGGCAAGAATGGCAGAAACCTCATCAGCTATGGCCCCCCAACAATTCATTTTAATACTCAGTGGAAAACAAATTAGCAATGTTTTTTTTTTTTTTTTCTCCTTTGTGTTTTATTCTCTCATTGGTCAACAGCCTGTGATGCCTAGTACCTGTATTATTCATGCCCTTGTCGTTTATGTTGCCAATTTATAAATAAAATTTCTTTATTTACTAAAATAAAATAATTAGACATTATTGTTTATGTTTGCTAATGCATGTTTCGGCGAACTGTATCACATTTCACATTTTAGAAGTTGCAGTTCATCCAATATTTAAGCAAACTACAAAAAATAATATAATTTGTTTATACAATAAACGAAATGAGAGCAATATAAAAAAAATAATGTGAGTAAATAATTTCTATCTATTTTCTTTTAGAAAATAAAGGTTTTTTTTTTTAACTTTATAATAGAAAAAAAAGCCTATGTTGCCAATATTGCAGACAAGATTAAGATTCTTGCATTATTCATCTTCATGCTCTCTTATTTTTATTTAATTTCCTTCTTATCAATACTTTCAACTATTATACCATTCCCTTCAACTTTCAACTAGTTGAAGAAATTTGATGTAACTATATATATAGAAAATAGAGAAAAGGACAAATAGGTACCTAATCTTTTGCCCCGCAGATATTTTTGTCCATGACCATTGAAAAATATTTTTAAGTCTCTGACCTTCACAAAACTTGGACGGATCAGTCCCTGACGGAGGCATTTGGACGGAGGGATTAATTCGTCCAAGTTTTGTGAAGGTCAGGGACTTAAAAGTATTTTTCAATAGTCAGGGACAAAAATGTCCACGAGACAAAAGGTCAGGGATCTATTTGTCTTTTTCTCTAGAAAATAATTTATTAGACTCAAGTAACTATTACGTTTCTATATTTTTTTTTATTTTTCTATATTTTTTTCCGTTCTATAATAATCTGTATAGAATCCGCCTCACTTCTACTTTTAGATAATAAAAAATTAAACTCTAATTTATTTTTATAGGTATCCACCCACCCTACTCTTATAATTATTAAAATCTAACAAATAAAATTAAAATTTAAAATTTATATAACTATTATCACATATATAACATAAATTAAACTAAAAACTTAAATATAATTTAATATTATTAAATATTTTACTAATTATTTTATATTAAAATTATATATATATATATATATATATATATATATATATATATATATATATATATATATATATATATACTGCAATGAGTAGGGGCGGGTATTACATAAATTCGATCCCGCACTTTTCTGCTCTGTTCAAGACTCTGTTTTGTTAAGAATCCGTCCCGCACTCTCACACCGAGACATATAATTTCTCACCCCAAATGGATAGAAGCGAGGTAGACTCGCAAATTCGGATAGTATTACCGCTCTTATTTTTAACCTTAATTCATTTTATTCGGTATTGATATAACATTTTGTTAGATTAGTATTTAACCTAATACGTTAGTATTTAACAAAAAAAAAAACAACTAATAGAAAAGAATGAAAAATTTAAGTACATGCTCATTATTAATTCTATTTGATCAAGATTATGTTATATTAGTGTCTTATCGATCATTCATTCCGTGCCTATCAAATCATATTTCTAGATAGAGAGATATATATAATTTATATGATACAAAAAGTACACAATAATTAACCAATGACGACCATAGTCTATCTTGTGTGTATAGAAAGTAGAAACCTTCATAACATACCAAATTTGATTCTTTAAAATACTTTTGGCGTATTTTAAAATTATGTCTTAAGACGATATAAGTTATATAGGTATTGATGATGTATTATAAAGGAAAAAAACTGATGATTACAAAAAGCATTCACATCATTATTATTATAATATCTACATATAAATTATAAAATTATTTTTCTACTGCCAGCAAATAATATTCTCAAAACTTTTCATAAGTTCCAAATCTTATAGATATTCATCATACATTGCAAGACAATACAAATCTACAACATATACGACATATGTATGTATTCTCTTAATATATTTAGTCAAATATCATATCATATCATGTATCTGCTGAAAAAATCACTAAATATAATTAACATATTATATTGTATATTAAGTCCATAATATCATGTTTAAGAAAGCTATAAAAGTGCCACCATATTCCACTTATTAAAGCTAATTAGAATGATTGATGATCCAAATTAAAGCATATATATGATGAATTTACAGGTTATCAATGGAAATTATTGTTAGAAACATGTTTAGGTCATTGGTTATATCTCCTATCATTGTGGTCCCCACATGTTGCACAATGTCTTCTAGACCCCACCTAATTATTACACGTGTCAAACATGTGTATAAAGTTATAAACTTGGCTACTCCAACAAATTTAGATTGGTCGATTAATCAACTCAATCGTTCGCAATTCATTAACCAATGACAAACTTTTAATTGGAGCTCAAATCTACGACAAAACAGTTTTTAACTTATCGAATTAAAAAATACCATAGACAACCAAAAAATAAAAAATCTGGCTACCCCAGACTGTCAATCTTATCCTTGAGTTTTTCAACTCAAGAAACTCAATCTAAGTTGGGGATTTAATTTCTTCTCCTAATTGATTGAAAAAAGAGTTATATTACACCACATACTTAACATAAAATTATGAAAAATGTTAGGATGTCAATATTTTTATATGAAAAAAAAATTGTTTAGAGTTGGTTCAATTGTTTAAATACAAAATAAAATAAGAAAAAAATTATTAATTATTTAATATTTTTTAAAAAAGATTTAATTTATATTTTATTTATTATTTATTATTTATTAAAATCTGAGTTGATGGACGATATACTACATACTTTAAATTGATGTATTATATGATGACATTTAATTATTTTGCTTAGTTAAATTAATAGATGGGATTAGTTGTAGTGGGGCTAGGCCTAAAAGACCAGTGAGACCTATGATTATTGGAAAACCATGTATGTGGTCTTAATCATTAGAATTTTTAGAACTAACAAATTACTTTGTGGCCATTGATGTCCCACCATTGCACTATGCAAAACCCAAACAGAAGAACCGTGGGATCCTCTATTTTCACCTTAAGGAACCCATGTACATGTGTTAGTATTCAAAGTTTTAAAAATCGAATCGGTTATCCAACTAATGGGATTAGATCTTTAAAGATTTAAAAATTTAACTGATAGATGTTCATTTAAGATTGAACTGAATAATATATTTATGCATAAAATATATAATTTAAAAAAAGTAATTTTTTTATAATTATTTTAAATCGGTTAAGTATTAAATTAAAAAACTGTATTCGTTCAACCCATGAACTGATTTTTTAGATTTTCAACCAGTTTGCTATCAAGTGTTTTTTTATAAACTGGGTTTAATTGGGTCTAATTACTCGGTTTAATTCGATTTTCAAAATCATACTTAGTTTAGTAAAGTTTTTATTTCTCAAGAGTAGCTTATAAAAGTTAACTTTTAAAAGATGGTTTTTTAAAAATTGTAGCATTTATGTTTAATAAATCAAATTAAAAATAACTTTCAATAAACACAAGTAACAATAATTGTATTTGGTAAAATAGTTTTTAAAATTTAAAAATATTATAATAGACATAAATGTAAGTATTAAATTTGAAAATTAGTTAATATATGAAGTTATATTAGACTTTTAAATTTTAAAAAATAGAAATCAACTTTAAAATTTCTATCTTATGTGCTTTCAAAAGTACACTGATCTTTTAAAAGCTGCAAACACAAACACGTAATCTTTTTTATTTATCAAATACAAAATGAGAAGTTTAAGCTTTTAAAAAACACAAATATTTCTTCGAAAAGTTTTACTAAACCAAGTCTGAGTGTGTGTATACAGGTTGTTTGATGAGAATTGTTGGTAGGCTTGCATGAAAACTAGAGGGTGGTTAGAAACAGCAAAAGTTGAATGTGATGTCTCTAATTGGTTCCAATGAATGAGAGAGTAAAGTAATAGAAAATTTGATTTGTGAAAAACAAAAACATGGGTGTGGGGGTGTCCCTCTTCTCGGTGAAAAATTAGAGAGAAATAAATCTTAGTTGGAATTTTGAAGATTGATTTGTTTATTGGAAATGAATAATATCAACGTGGTACAAGTCAGGTTCACGTGTGTGCATGTGAATGCTTCTTCCAATTTTGTTCCCGCCAATCATATTATAAACTTATTTTAATTTGGAGTTTCCACATTCTATGCTGCTTTTTCCCTCAACTAACTCCCATGTGAGTTTTTTCGAATTCTCAAGTGTGATTCCTCTCAAATTTTTGTAACGCTTTTGTTTTCAGAGAGTTTTGAAAAATTTAAAAAAATTTAAGTTTTATGATTTAAAAAATAAGAAGTTTAATTATTCTTTTAGCAATTCGATCCGTACCATTCTTTCATTTATTTCCCAAATAAAGAGGTTTAATTAACATGTTCATGAACATATACATAGGGTATTCTATAAACATCAAATTCATTGGTTGCAAAACAAATTGATCTTATTTAGAGTTTTAAGTTTTAATCTTAAGAAGAAAAAAAGTCTCATGATTATTCAACTCAAGAAAAAAAAATGGAAATCGTATTTTAAAGTAGATAAATTTTTAAATAACACGGTACAAATATTAGAAATAGAATTTCTCCTTCAATGATAGATGTTCATACCCTAACCCAACATTAAAGTCCAAGACTAAATAAAAGGCCCAATCCAAAAATTAGCCTTCACTCAATATTGACCTTCTCGCAAGAAGTCGGATCCTACACAGACTTGCTCTAAGGAAGTCGGATCGAAGATTAGCTGGCAGATAATCCTTATTCCAATAAGTAACTGCCTCTAAAATCTCTCAACCCACTCTCAGGAGCCATATCTCAACTCCCCTAAGAAGGGACGGTTATCCATCTAAAAGGTGGAACTACTCCAACAGTAGTTATTGGTTCACCATTATAAATACACTGACACCCTTCAGGTATGGCTAAGTTCCAATACTCTCAAAACCTGCTAAAACCCTTTGCTAATTTAGGCATCAGAGTGTCTTTGCAGGTACTACCCCTACTCTTCCACGTACATAAGTCGAAGAGCAGCTTCCAGACGCGAACCTAGTCGGAGATCACCTCCATCAAACGCGTGGGCCAGTTTCACAAGCCCAACCCACTAACTTCAGGATACCCACGTAACAATAGATATATGAGAAAAAATATATAAAAATGAATACTATAAGAGCTTGTTTGGATGAGTTTCTAAAAAAAATATTTTTTTGAGTTATCTTTTTTTAAAAGATCTTATGAAAAAGTAAAAGTAATTTTATGTTTGGGTATCTCATGCAAAAAGATCTTTTTATCTATCAATTATGTTTGGGTATAACGATATAAAAGTACTTTTTTGTTTATTTATTACATGAAAAACATCTTTTTTTTTTTTAAAAAAATCTTTTAAAAAAAGATGTAAATTATAGCTTCTCGAAAAAGATGTTCTTTTTATTTTTCTAGTGCTTTTATTTTTACTTTTACTACTAGAAATTTGCCAAACACATTAAAAAAAAGATCTTTTATATTGAAAAAAGATTTTTTTTATTAAAATGATGGTACCCAAACAAACACTAAGTATCACTTTTGTGCAACTTCTTTTATATTAAAAATTATTGATAAAAAATGAAAAAAAAAAATATCTTTTACATTATAAAAAATGTAAAAAATGTATAAAAAATAACTTAAATATCCGTGCGATATAAGTTTCTTCATTAATCAAATATACAAGTACAAATGATGATAGTAAACTCAGGATCACAGCGATGCACTACATATAAATATAAATAAATCAATCATTGTAGTTATCAATGTTAATAAAAATATTCATGCAAATAATATTGGTCTTGGAATTTTGGACCCTAATTTGGCCCTATCTAAGAACAAATGATGGGATATGGCTCCAAACTTTGACCCATTTTGACGCCCTGACCATCCACGAAGCACTCTGCTATCAAATGATATTTGTAAACCTATTTTATTTAAATTTATTTATAGGAGATTATTTTTGGTTCGCAACTCATCTAAATTGTTTTTATAATTAAGTTAGTTTAAATAATAATAATAATAATAATAATAATAATAATAATAATAATAATAATAATAATAGAAGACATTTTTCAGATGCAAAAAATAAATTTTCTATATTTTAAATTAGGATTTTTCATTCCAACAAAAAAATTACATAATTTTTTTAAATTGATTTGATTATCCGTGTCCTTTAACGGTATATATTGTATAATTTTGTATTTTTTAACTCTATTCATAGAAAAAATATTTTGTAAAATTATATACATAAAATCTACACATTGATTTATTTTTTCGATTCTTTATGAACCGTATGCATCAAAATTAAAGATATATGTAGGTTCTTAAAGGATAAAATTTTATCCTAATTAATCAATTTTATAGAGAAATATTTTTTTTAGACCAAAAAATTGATAGTAAAATATTGAATCAATTTATTGGCCTTACAACATATCATAATATGAAAGACGAGAACAAAATTTTGTATTTGTTTATAAATTTTCTGAACTAATAAATAATACCCAAAATAATAATTTATGATACTAAGAATTATGACATATCATTTTGTACGACATTCTTAAATTGAGCGTTTTTTATATATGATAATGGCCACTTTCATAGAGTAAATCCCCAAAATAGTCCTCCAGATTGGGCCCGTGCATCAATGTAGCCCTTCAGTTTTTAAATGCTCTAAATGCATCCTCCAATTTAAACTCCGTGCGAAATCTTGGTCCTTCCACCCAATTCCGACATAACTCAGTAGCCGGAGTGCTGAGCTGGCGGTTCCACCACCTCCACGTAGGCTTCATCACCCTTCACCATCACCATCATTCCTCCTCTTCTCCCAACGGAGCCACTACCCTTCTCTTTTCTTCCAATCCTCCTTTCCCTTTCTCCCTTCCTCAAGCATTGTAACCATTTCCTTCTCTCAGTTCACCAGCCTCCAGATCACTACCTCAGAACCACCGCCGCAACCCTTTCTCTTTTCTTTTTCCTCTCTTCTTTTCTCTTCTTCCTCAAGTTTGGAGAATATTTCCATACACTTTCAGTAACAATCAGAATCCAACAAACTAAATTAACCTATCATAACCACCTAAAATCAATTAAAACAGATAATTAAACTAAACTAAGCCTAAAACTGGTGAAAATTAAAACTAAATTCTAAATAAACCTAAACTAATAGGGGAAGTTGGGGTGGTCAGACAGAGAAAGAAGGCAAACGTGAGGAAGGAGAGGAGGGTTAGTCATCGTGGGTGATGGAAATGACAAGGAGAAGCAGACGAGGGGAGGACACCGGCAGAGTAGTGGTTGCAGCGGCTATTGCGGTAGCAGTAGTTCGGTGATGAGGAACCCGGCTCTTTAGCTGAGAAGAGAAAATGGGAGAGGAAGATGTGGCGGCGCTGGATAAAGGCCGAAGGTGATGGTGGTGGCGATGGAGATGCTGGCAGCTGCGATAGGGCTAGGGCTCGGTGCGTGGAAGAGGGTGATGAAGATGGCAGATTGGCGGTGACAGTAAGTTCAGACCCGGCGGAGGTGGTTCGCCAAGAAAAAAGCTCGACGTCTCTGGACCTGACGGGGAAGGAAATGATAGAGGGAGGAGGTTGGACGCGGTGGTCATAGATGGTGGAGGCTATGGTGGTTCGCGGTGGTGGTTCAGCCTTAGGCCAATGGAAAGGACTACAATGCTTGAGGAAAGGAGAAAAAGAAAAGAGGATTGGAAGAAGAGAGAAGGGTAATGGCTCTGTTGGGAGAAGAAGAGGAACAATGGTAATGGTGGAGGGTGATGAAGCCTACGTGGAGGTGGTGGAAGCGCCAGATCAGTGTTCCGGCTGCTGAGTCATGCCGGAATTGAGTGAAAGGACCAGGATTTCACACGGAGTTCAAATTGGAGAGTGCATTTAGAACATTTAAAAACTGAGGTGCAACATTAGTGCACGGGTTCAATCTAAACGACCATTTTAGAGATTTACTCTACTTTCTTCGTTTATAGGTGGTAAAATTAAATTACAAATATTTAAATTACAGCAGCTTTTTTTATGGGAGAGGGGGTTTCTTTCTATATATCAATTAAGAAAAAGAGAGAAAGGGAAACCAATTAAAAATTACCTAAAAAAATTAGTGTGAATCTTTTAGCAAGAAACATTCACAAAATCAACGGAAGCATGTGGTATAGGAATGGGCAGACAAACTATCTAATTCTATTGTCTCGTTCCCTCAATAATTGAATTATTATTTCTTTCTACAGGTCAATGACAATTGGCAAATGAAATTTAAAAAATGGAAATTCTTGTTCCTAAATATGGATTAGATTCGACTAAGGATGTTTGGATAAGTTGTGAAATTTAATTCAATCATAATATATATTTTTCCTTTTAATCAATTATAAATAAATAAAACTAATTTCTCGTTGCTTGTTTTCAACTTATTTTGGGTGATTTAGGATTAATTATGGATTAATAATAATTAGTTCAGCAATAATGCAATTTCAAATATAATAAAAATTTGACTTCATATGGGAAACTAGATAGTTAGCCTACTCAATATTTAGGAACCTTATTTTTATTTGTTTTAAAACACTTTGCAATACTCTATGTTATTTATTTTTTCATAATATCAACAAATAATTGATTACTGTCTTCAAGTAGTATTTAATTTCATTGTTATTATCCTATAAAAAAAATCATCATTATTATCTTACAATTGTGATAAGAGGCGAATTTAGGGAACACCATAGATTATGTCCCCCTAAATTTTTAAAACTTAAAATATATTTAATATAATGTCTAAAACTTTTAACAATATACCTTCTAGTTCAATGATAAAAGAGAGATATTTTATACTCCAAAATATAGATTCAAATCTCATTTTATATATTTTAAATTTATTTTCTTTTGTTCTTTCAATTTTTTTCTTTTTAATAATTCTTCTATCTATTATTATATAAAAATACTTTAGTTTTTATAATAATTTTTAATTAAATGTAATAAAAAAATATATACATAAAAATAAATTAGATTATATTTTATTTTTTATGATATTAAAATTAAAATATATTAAGTGAATTATTTATTAATATGAATATATCTTATATATTATATTCATTAATTTATTTTAAATACATATATTAAAAGTATTAGAGAAACAAATTTATATTATTTATGTTATATCTTTTATAATAAGGATAAAAATTAGAATTTTATGGAAAAAAACCTTTGATATAAATAATTTTTTTAAAATTAATTTTAGTTTAAAATAATATCAAAATATACAATTATTTTTTTTATTAAAACTTTCAGTTTTAATGTGGTACTTTCAATTTTTTTTGTTTTCGATCCCCTCTTTATAAGATTTCTGGATCCGCCACTGATTGTGAGGAAAATATATAAATGCAAGTATAATTGTACATTGTAGGTTCGAAAAAATATATACACACTACTTCATGAGTCCTCTCAATATCATTGTTAGTAGGGTTAAAGTTGTGTAAAAATTAATTTAAGTTGATGGAGTGATTAATTTGTTTATTTGTTTAAATAAGTATTAAATATTTGAATTTCATCTTGTGTATACACTAAGAATTTAAATTCGTAATAAAAAAGTGATGTTAATATAATTTTATATAAAAAGTTATTATAAATAGAGAGTAATGATGACAATATTTTAACATATTAAATTCTAATATACTAGAAAAGAAGTAATTTTTATTCATTTATTTAAGGACCTATGTAACAAGGTGCATATTACAATGAAAAGGAAAAATAGTAAAGAGATAAAAAATTTATTTTGATATATTGTTAGATACTTATTTAAGATAGTGTGTTATTTTATTTTTATTAATTAATTTCTTAAAATAAATTATACAATTTTCTATATTCTCTTTACACAAAAATCACTTTATCATAGAAATTTTCATGTAATAAATTCTTGTAAACATTTTAGAGGCTATATCTACCATTTTTTCTTGAATGGCCCATGATGATTTACAAGTCATGGTTTATAGAGGGATAGAAAGCAGAAACTATAGTGTCCCATAACACTACCAGCCACTACATAACCCATTTTCCCTTCAAATAATATTTGTATTGAAAAAGCATTAAAAATTTTGAAAGAAAAAAACAAAGACACAAAGGAGAACTTTGGCTTTTTAGAGGGAAACATCCACTAAGATAAGGGAATGCCCTTACATTTTATTATTTTATTTGCTCATCAAGTTTGCTGGCTACATTTTCTCTAATGTTCATTCCACTTGGCCAAAGATCCAAAACTAATCCCCAACAAAAAAAAAAAAAAAAAATTAAAATGATTTTTTAAAAAAATAACATAGAATTTAGAAACAATAAATAATGAAATTTCCTACCACAAAAAGTACATATTATTATATGACTTTAAGTTGAAAATATAATCAATGAAAAAATTTATACAAATATTCAATATTATATTACCTAATTTAAAAAATATTTGTCTTTTATTAAAAAATGTTATACAGTTATTCAATTATATTTTTATATTTAAACAATGACCATTTAAATAGTAAATTTAAAGTTGGTTTAATTATTTTGTCTGTCCCTATAGTTTTATTAAATTTTTAATTAGGTCTCTATACTTTTTTTTATTTTTAATTAGGTCTCTATATTATATCAGATTTTGTAACTAAATTCCTATCGTAACAAAAACGTTGGAATTAACAAAATATTCTGTTGAACTATAGGAAATATTCAGTCGAATGTTAGATATATTCGTTTTGTTTAACAGAATATTTTGTTCGTTTTGTTAATTCTAATATTTTTGTCACAGCAGGAATTTAATTACAAAATCTTATATGATATGGAACTCAATAAAAAAAAGTATAAAAATCTAATTAAAAATTCAGTAAAATTATAAGAACTAACAGAGTAATTAAATTTTTAAAATATAAATACTTTTCACAATAGCACAAATAATTTTTTACAATAATATTACATTAAAATTAAATAAAAAATAAATCTTAATAAATGACGATATAAATATATCAAAATTAAACTTTTACTATAATCACAAAACAAAAATAGTTACAAATTATGATGGGTTTTTTTACTATTGTTACATCAAAGTGTTTTGTTTAGTGCATTCTTTATGGATCCGATCTGAGAAGAGAGATCAGAGAGCGAGTGTGTGTTCACTTCAGTGTTTCACTCTTGTTCACTGCTGCACAAAGACACACCAAAGTTACTTCACTTTCTTGCTGTTTTTTTTCTTTTTTTTTTTGGAGTGCTTTTTTCTTAGCATGCCCACATGCTCTTTTTACCTCTCCACCTTCTTTCTCCACATTGTCATGAACAAATCAAACTACATTTCTCGCTCTTCATTTGCATTACCATTTCTCTACTCTGATCAGGTTCTCCCTCTCTCTCTTTCTCTCTGTTCTTTCTTTATAGGGTTGTTTTTTTTATTATTTATTCATTTTTTTTATTCGCTGTGGTTGAAGGAGAATCAAAGAAAGATCATTGGGACTTATAAAGAATCAAACTTTTCAGTTGGGGTGTTGTGTTTTTGTTCATATAAGTCTTGTTGGTTCTGAATGATGAGTGGGTTCTTGGGAAACATGTAAAAAAAGCTTGAACCTTTTACTGTCTCTGGGAACCCCTTTTGAGTTTTTCTTGATGCTTGATGAAGTTGTTGAGTTGATTGTGTTTTATTATGTAAAGAGTTCCATTTGGGGTGATTTTTCCACTGAATGTGTTATTCTTGAAGATTATGTCATGCTTTCTTTTTGTTTTTTGCTTGTTCAAATTCCATTCTGTGTTTGCATATTAATAATGTCTGTTATTTCTATCATCATAATCATTGATTTACGTTTTAATGGTGTGCAGGAGATTCTGTAATTAAAGGGCTTTTTGGATGATCAGATATTGATTAATTCACTGAGCTGAGTTGAAATTTCAATTTCAAGCTTTTGTGTTCATAGTTTCTTCATGGAGTCACCTGCAAATGGAGTACTAGAGTCTTTATCAGAGGTTCAGAATTCAGTTTCTGTTGCACAGCAGCATGATCCTCCTTCTACATCCGGGACTCCCTGTCCTACGCGGCCTCCCTTAAGACCATCTCGGAATCATGTTCATGGGCCTTCTCCCATGCCCCATTCGGCCGGTCACCACCATAGTCACGGATCAAAGTCCATCATCCATCATCAAAATACCTATGTAGTTAATCAGAAGCATTCCTATTTGGAGGGTGAAAATGCGGACCATGAAGGATTGCCTTCGAAATCTTGCATCAAGCAATCATTTGATGATTCCAAGACTTGTGATTCAAGTGTCATATTCGAATCTGACATTGACAATTCCATCTCAGGTCCATCGAGACGAGCCGTTGGTAATCACAGCAGGAGTTACTGCCCATCAGAGGTTACTTTTTATGCAAGTCCTCAGAATAGTTGCTATGCTGCTACTGTCTATTCGGAAGCTAAACAAAGTTTCACCTATACTGAAATTAGTGAGTGTGGTACTAGTGTTGATAAGTCACTAGAAAGTGGCATTGAGGTTGCGAATTCCTGTGATTTTAATGAGAGTAGGAAGACCAGCATCTGCAGGGCGAGTACTGGGAGCGATATCAGCGATGAGAGCAGCACCAGTAGCTTGAGTAGTGCTATGTATAAACCACATAAGGCGAATGATAAACGGTGGGAAGCAATTCAGGCCATCCGAGCGCGCGATGGTATGTTGGAGATGAGACATTTCAGGTTGTTGAAGAAATTGGGACGCGGAGACATTGGAAGTGTGTATCTAGCTGAACTGAGCGGCACGAGGACTTCTTTTGCCATGAAAATAATGAACAAGACAGAGCTAGCGAATCGCAAGAAGCTTGTGAGGGCTCAGACTGAGAGAGAGATATTGCAGTCCTTAGATCATCCGTTTCTGCCCACATTGTATACACATTTTGAGACTGAGACATTCTCCTGCTTAGTAATGGAGTTCTGCCCCGGTGGAGACTTGCATGCACTCAGGCAAAGGCAACCCGGGAAGTATTTCTCGGAGCACGCTGTCAGGTTAGCAATCACAATTCCTTTTTATGCTTGCTGTGTTGGATTGTATCCATGTATCAAAATGCAGGCTCCTATACCTAAAGCAACAATCAGCAAACCTGATATTAGCTGATTCTGTATTAGATTTATGAACTCAATTGTTCCACAGTTGGGGTTTTTGATGTACCTCTAATCACTCCAGTCCCTATTTGTAGCAAAACATGGTTTGCTAGTTTTATAACTAACCAAGTTGATTTGTTTTCTTATGGCTTTATTGTTGGAAAAACTCATGGATATGTTCCTCTTTATTTTACTTATTGCCTTTATGGTTAGTTGATTACTCTATCTCTATGCTTTCTGTTTTCCCAGAATTGTTACATTCTGATTCCATTAGAGTTCGGTTTTAATCGATTGTTGCTTTTGGTGAAAGTTTTACACTGTTTCCAAATCATGTTATTGTGGCAATACATGAATGGATAATAGTACAAACAAATTCTTTTTGTTGACAATTGATAAAAAAAATGATGAACTCATATACCAATTAATTGGCCTCTCTGACAGCTTGCTTAATATGTTAATTTCTCATTATTGAAACTTGTATCCAACTTATGACAAATAGATTAATTTTGCTGTTGTATTGGTTTCTAGTTATATCTTTAATGATCACTCTATTTATAAGTTGATGAATCTTTGAATGTAGGTTTTATGTGGCAGAAGTTCTCCTTGCTTTGGAGTATTTACATATGCTTGGGATCATCTACAGAGACCTTAAACCGGAGAACGTGTTGGTGAGGGAAGATGGTCATATAATGCTGTCGGATTTCGACCTCTCTCTAAGGTGCACGGTCAGTCCAACTCTTGTAAAGTCATCAAACTCTATCTTGGAGACGAAGACCTCAGGATACTGCATTCAGCCTTCTTGCGCCGAACCGACTTGTTCAATGCAGCCAGACTGCATCCAACCGGCATGCTTCTCGCCTCGATTTCTTTCCAGCAAATCCAAGAAAGGAAAGAAGTACAAGCCAAAGAATGACATGCATCATCAGGTGACCCCTCTTCCGGAGCTTATTGCCGAGCCAACAAATGCCAGATCGATGTCCTTCGTTGGTACACACGAGTACTTGGCTCCTGAGATCATTAAGGGCGAAGGGCACGGCAGTGCTGTGGACTGGTGGACATTTGGGATATTCCTATACGAGCTCTTGTTTGGGCGAACACCCTTCAAGGGCTCGGCCAATCGAGCAACGCTGTTTAACGTTGTTGGCCAGCCCTTAAGGTTTCCAGAGTCTCCAACTGTCAGTTTTGCTGCCAGGGACTTGATTAGGGGCTTACTCGTGAAAGAGCCTCAGCATCGTCTTGCCTATAGACGTGGAGCCACCGAAATCAAACAGCATCCGTTCTTTCAGAATGTTAACTGGGCGCTGATCCGGTGCGCGAATCCTCCTGAGGTTCCACGACTCGTTAAACCAACCCCAGTTGAGATGGACCCTGGTTTGAACCCTTCTGGTAATTATTTAGACATTGATTTCTTTTGATCCTAATGTTGTGTTTTTCTGGTTGTTTCTTGGTCCATTGTTCTTTTCCTTTGCAATAAGAACTGCATTGGTCCATTTTAAACATACATTGATCACCACTTCTAATTGTTCATCATGAAAACTGCTGTAAGAAAATTCTAATTTCCCTTGAAGTGAGGATCAAAGTTTCTGTTCTCATTTGTCTCAGTTTCCCCTTGGTAATTTTATTTTATAACAATGTTAAGATAAGTTTATGTTACAATCACATAATATAAATAACCTTCAAAGTAGACTAATTAATATGCTAGTCTTGATTATAAACTAAACTACTTGTAATGGAAAAGTAATCTATATACCAATCTTTATTGAATGAATAGGATCCATTCATTGATGGTCCTAGTCTTTGTGACAAATGACTAGTCATGAACCTAAACCTTGGTGTCTAGAAACTTGAAAAAAAAGTATGCTTCTCCAAAAAAAAGTTTTATGTACACATAACATTAAAAAAAAAAAAAATAGAAGAGGTTAAGGACCGGCAAGACTCTTGTTATATAAACACCATGCTCCATTATGGTTATACGTAAGAGCATACGTCATATATATATATGCTTAACAAAATTTGTTGATTTATATACGCATGCCAAGAGTGACAATTTTTATTCTTGGTCAAAATTAACTAGTCTATTCTATTATATCAACTAATAGTAGAATATTCGTAATAAATTGAAATACCTAAATGCTTAACGTGTACTCGACTTTGCTGAACAAATGAAATGATGCTATTACCATAATACCATCATACAAGCTTGATTATGTAAGAGATTAAAATTTTCATGCCATACTTGTGCCTTAAAATAATTTCAACCGCTTGAATTTAAACAGTTACACACTATAATTTGTTCTAATAATATTTAAAAGATCTTATTTTTGTCCTAACCATCATTACCTTTCTTCATCAAGTGCTAATCACATAGTATGTTAAACGTTAAGCAGAAATTGATGTGCACTTAGTTGATAATTGAGAGACATAAAATAATAATATAGCCAAACTTATTAAATTATTTAACCATTTTTAACTATTAACTTTATATAATTTAGCTGCATTTGAATTTTTACTTAAATATTAACGTGTCAAATCTTGTTATGTTAATATTTTACCTTATCATATTGTAATGCCTTTTTTAATCTTAAAATAAAAAATAACTATATATTATATTATATTCATACAAACAAATTCACTTTATATAATTTTATTTCTCAAAATTTGCATGAATATTTAGATATTTTAAGGGAAAATTAATGTTGACCGACCAGTGCAGCAGAAGTTAAGTAATCATGTGACCGGAAAGTTCTAACTTCTTAAATAGAATTTGGTCTTTAATAGTTTTAATTTTTTTTATTTGTTTTCAGTTACCTGCACCCCACGCAATTCTATTCATTCACCAAAGCGCGTTAATAACATAGCATATAAATTTGTATTTTATTTGGTCAAAAGTCAAATCCCCAAAGAAATTTACTTATATTTAATATGTTAATACATGGAGCCTAAAAACAGGGAAATACTTATATGTCCTCTAGAAGGAAGAAATTTTTTTTTTTTTTACACCCATCTCGCTCTCACACCATCAACTGATTAAAGCAATTTTATTGGGTCTTAATATAATAAATCTAAAAAATAATAAGAAAAACCTGTATATAAAAGATCATAAAAATTATGTGCGTATTTTAAAATTAGTTATTAAAATTAATCATTATATATTTATATATAGATATATGTATTATTTTTAATATATATTTTATATAAATTAATTTTTTTAAAATGAAAAATTAATAAAATAATATTTTAATCGTCTTTGAATCAAAATATTAAGACATAAATAATAAATATTACAAATTAAAAAATAATTAAAATATTATTTTATTATTTTACTATTATTTTTATTTTAGACAATTTTTTATTTTATATTTTAATATATATTTTATACTAATAATTAATTTTGTCATTACTGATTTTAGTAATTAATTTTTTTAAATATTAACTAAAATTGTAGTGCAGGTACTTGATAGTCAACAATAAATTATTAAATTTTATTGAGTATATAATAATAATAATAATAATAATAATAATAATAATAATAATAATAATAATAATAATAATAATAATAATATTTATTTGTCCCATTAAATTATTAAATTTGACTCAACAATAATTTTTTATTCAATTTCCGACACTTGATAATCAATTTGAGAACTTCATATTAGATGTCCATCATAATGATCAATTTTTAAACTTCAAATAAGATTGGTATTTTTTTTAAATCGACTCGAAAGAATATTATTTATCCATTTGTATTTCTTCTTGTAAAATTAGTTTTAGTATTTTTCATAACAACTACACTGATTGAATGAACCTTTTTAACTATGAATATCATCAAGAGCTAATTGTATGAACGTTGAGTTTTAAATGATTGTTTAACGACATATATAAAAAAAAGATATTTTGATTATATTATCAATGTTTCAAAATATGAAATATAAAAAATTAAATTTTAAATTATATGTTATTATTTAAATTATTATTTTAGTATTTTAATTTGTAATTAAATATTTTAAAATCTAATCATATTTTAAAATAACAAAATATAATTATAACAATAATTATACTACGTATATATAAAATAATCACTTGTATAGAATAAATCTTAAAATACAAATTTTAAAATATAAAATGTACATTAAAAATAAATTAAATAATATATATATTTATACACAAATTTATAGTAAATAATTTAATAGCTAATTTTTTATATAAACATAATAATTTTTATTATTATGTTATATATATTTTACTGTCACATTAAAATTTTTTGGATTCATCATTGAGCTCATTTTCTTAATTGATCCACATAGCATAAATGGATTGATTGGTCATTATCTAAAAATTTTTACAAATTTTAATATATGCTTGGACAGTTAAAATATTATTTTATAACAAGTAGATGTCATGTTAATTTCTTAATTGGTCCACATGGCATAAATGGATTGATTCAACAGTAACTTGTTAGCTGCTATTTGAATTATGGTCATATATCCAGAGTTGGCAACTAGTAAGGTAGGATAGGCCGGTAGGGTTTAAATTCTATCAATAACTTTATTTGTGGGTTAATTTTTTTTTTTAAATTTTACCTTACTCTATTCGCGGGTTGATGATTTTTCAACCCTAATCTTATTCGTACTCTAAAGTTCTAAATTCTACCCTATACGACTCTATCTGCAGAAAAATAAAAAGATTTTCAACAAATATAAAATAATTCAACCATTCTAAATTTTATCCATATTAATAAAATAGAAAATAAAAAACTAAATTCAAATTAAAATAAAAAACAATAAAATCTTAAAAAAATCTAATATAAAATTACAAATAATATGATCATCAACTAACTTAGTGATTATTTTAAATTTTTATAAAAAAAAGATTGTACGTTCAACACTCACTTTTTTCACTACATACATAACTATTACATATATATTATATTATATATTAGAGGTACGGGTAAGGTAGTATATATCCTAAATCTGTACCGTACTCTACTTGCAAGCAAATTCACACCGCACTCTATCCTACTCATAGTGGGTTGGATAGACAATCATACTCGAACATATTGATTCGAGTTGGATATTCATGAATAGGGTATATATTGCCAGCCCTATATATATATATATATGAATGAATGTTAAAAAAAAAATCAGAAAGAAAAGAAAGGAGGAGAAAAGAATTTGATTGATTAAAAAAATTTACTAATATAAACGCCATAAGACTGAATAGGCATGTGCGTTGACTTTGACAGAATCAGGGGGAGCTTGTGATGTTCGTTTGCGGCGGTTTAAACGAACCGTTCCTTTAGCATAATTAAGGTCACTCAGCTGGCAGTTGGTACAGTGAGTCTAAGTCACTTTCTTCATTGCGTCTAAGCTCCGGTTTTAAATAAATAAAGAACAGAAGCTCTTAACCTACGCATATATGCGCATTGCGCACTCATGACGCTAACTCTAACTCATAATATCTCTGCTCTTTTCAGAGTCCGCAACCATTTCTCACTTTTCGCTCCCATTTTCTCTCTTAACAGAAACACTCACACTCTTCTCCCAAACACCGTTGCGTTCATGGCTTCCGCCGACGTCGACGCCAAGAGCGGCTTCACGCGGCCGGAGATGTACAAGGAGAACCTTGCTGGCACCGTCGAAGCCTACGACCGCCACGTGTTTGTCTGCTACAAGAACCACCACTCCTGGCCCGCGCGTCTCGAGGCCTCCAAAGACGATCCGTTCTTGAAGGGCGTTGGATCGGCTTTTAAAGCTCGCAAGAAGGATCTCTCCAAGGTTTCTGCGGCGTCGTTTTTGTTTTTCACTTTTATACTGCGATTCTTCGTTTGCGGTTATTTTGATTTTTGATTTTTGATTTTTGATTTTTTTGTGTTTGTGTTTGTAGACGAAGATCACAGTGTGCGAGTCGCGTGAGGAGGCTGGTTTATTCGACGGTGACGTGTTGCTTTTCCCGGAGATGATTAAATACAGGTGAAACTTTGCTGCTTGAATATATTAGGAGTCCGGTTCTGGTTGTTCCTTATGTTGTATCGATTGTTTTTCTCCATAGCTTCAAGTTGCGGTTACGTGTTGATTAAGAAAAATTTACTTATAATTAGGGAAACCTATGGTTTGTGAGAACTTCGAAAAGTACAAATGTAATTGCGAACGGCAATTCAAGTTAAACTTAGACTAATACAGCTAATCGCTTGATGTATATTAGGATCTGGTGCTGGGTTCTGCTTCTGTAGTTCTACTTTAGCTTACTGCAAGTGTCAGATTATTAAAATTACTGATATTAGCGAAGTATGTGGCTGATGAGATTTGTGAAATTTTCGAAAGTACAATATTATGGTTCTGAACAGCAGTTTAAATTAGACCAACTTAGAATAATGTTTTGTTGAAGTATTACTTGTTTATGTTACCACCATTTAACTAGTTCAATGGTTCGATGCTTATTCTCATTGAGCAAGGTTTTGAATTTGGGACTTGCTCTTATTCTCATTAACCAAGGTTTTGAATTTGCTCTTGTAGATGGAAAATGTAGCGATTATAGATTTTTACCAGTGGATTGATCCAGCTGCTTGAGCTAAAATAGTTGGAGGTTTTCGATGCTGTTGTTTAGACAACGAGAAAAACACCCTTCTACTTAAGCTTTGGAAAAATATAACTAATAACGATTCAAATGCTTCTATGTTGTGATTTTTGAGACATTTAAAAGTACAATACTGAGTTTGTGAAGTTTAATTTAAAGTAAACTGTAACTTATGCAAGTATTTAGTTGTACGCCAGAATGTCTATATGTTAAATTGTACCTTTGAATTTGTATATTCAGACCTTTCCCTCTGTTGCTTCTGAGGATTTTTTCTCTCTTTCAATTGTCAGGAGGTTGGATGAATCAAATGCTGATAGCTTTTTTGATGATGTTCTGCTGGGTGGCAAACCATGGACTGCTGGTGTGCAGGATGGGTTGACTGGTTCACATATTTTTGTATGTGCTCATGGAAGTCGTGATGTGAGATGTGGTGTTTGTGGACCAGTTCTCATCGAGAAGCTTAATGAGGAAATTGAACTCCGCGGGCTGAAGGAACAGATATCTGTTTTGGCTTGTTCTCATATTGGTGGCCACAAGTATGCTGGGAATGTAATTGTTTTCAGTCCAGGGCCAGATGAGAAAATCACGGGTCACTGGTGAGATCTCAGACTCGTATATGATGTATCCTCCAATTTCGAAGGAATTTAGTGCTTCATGTTTCATTGTAGCTTTTAATGTTACTATTTACAGGTATGGCTATGTTACTCCTAATGATGTGCCTGCACTGTTGGACCAACATATTGCAAAGGGAGTGGTCATACAAAAATTATGGAGGTTTGTACATTTATTCTGCATTTTCTATTTGATGATAATTTAATGTGACGGATATGTTATTTTATTGTTTGTACAGACGGACAGAAAAAAAAAACACCTATGTTCTTTAGATTTGCAAAGTAACCTGTAAGTTTGTGGGTATAGACTTACTAAGATGGTTGCTGAGCATAGCCATATCAATATACATATCTGGGAGGTGAATGGTTGTAGACAACAACATCCTTCTAGTTATCAGATGTGTTTTATGTTCATTATCCTATTATTTACGTTCTATTTTCAACCCCACTATTGAATAAGCCTGTGTTTGTCAAGTAAACTTAGAAAAGTGATTTCCATAATTTTGTTCAAATTTTTTGTTTCCTTTCTTTCCCTAAATGTCAGATTGCCAGCTGGCATTAAAATTAATAAAAAACTAACATGTTATTAATCTAGTCTAATAGTGTTTACTTGTTATTACTTTCTGAGCCTTAAATTCTCTCCTTCAGCCTCAATTCTTCCATTTTTCTCTTGCTATGGTTCTTTTGAATTTTATGTGGTTTTCAACCTAAGTTGCTATATAAATAACTAGAGGAGAGAATTATTTGGTTGCTTTATTAAGTTGTTCATCATCTATGATATTGTTTGGTTGCTTGTTCATTTCGCTCATTGCATATGAAACTCGATCATTACAGTGGAAGATGACTTAATTTAACTATGGAAAATTTCATTAGGGGCCAAATGGGACCAGCTACTGAAGTTGCAAACGGAGGTGATACTGAGACTGTCAAGCAGAATAATGTTGAAAGTAACAATCTGAGCAGCAACGTAAATGTAGGTGGTTGTTGCCAGGGTGTTAATGGAGTTTCTTGCTGCCAAACTGCAAATTTTGAGCAAAACAAAGGGATTGAAGAAACCACTGGAGCACATAAAAAGCAGGGGAGCGAAACATGTTTGAAGTGGCCTGCCCTGCAGCAGCATAATATTATTACAGCTGCAGGTGTGCTTGGAGCTCTGGCAGCTATTGCTGTGGCGTACAGATTTTACCGAAGGTCAGGATGAAATACGCTTTAATAATAAGTATTATATACTAGGTTGCTTGCGGTTTTATAATCCATAGTTCCATACCTTTTTTTGTAGAGAGGGTTTATAACCTTAAGAAATAACCGTGAGAACCAATTCCTACACAAGTCAGGTACTATCTTCCTTTTGTTAAATGGGAAGATAGTAAAATCTAGTCAGAGATCTAGTAATGAATATTATATTTGTTCTTTTTCTACAGAGTTATGAGTTATATCTGTTTGATTATGTTGTATTTGGTACTAAAGCTGTTTGTTTCTATATTTTTGTGTGTACACTACTACCAAAAAATGTAGACACTGAATCGAACCTTATACTCATTTTGGATAAAGAGTACATATGCTGTATGATCTTTTGGTCTGCATTGTTTTTTTTTTTTTTGGGTCCGATACATTGGGCTATATGCAATATATTTGAGACTGCAACTGCTTGAGCATCTCTAAAGCAAGGGAAAACTTGTGGGTTAGGATATATAGTTTTATAGCCACATTTTAAATTCAAGGAACTGTCGGTTTCATCTCAAATACGAACATCCAAGTTGGCATGCGATCTTAGCCTAAATTCCCCTATTCATTCGGGCTTCTTGTTTTGTTCGTTAGCCTGAAGGGATGTTGATTCGTTTGTTCACTTGTTAGGAATTATATTATATAGTGGAAAGTAGCTTATGGTCACTCAGGTTCAAACTTTAAGAATTTGCTACTCACTATCAATATTGTTAGAAAATCATCAATCGAATAGGAACCGCCATAATCAAACTCGATACATATCAGATCACTAACCAATCTATGTACACAGAATGTTGTTAATTTTACACCGTCCTAGAGGACACCAATGCTTTTTTTTCTAGTTTCTTTTTTTTTCTGGTCATGTTTCTTTTCTAGTTTCTAATGGAAGTCTTAGTCCTATAGGTGCTCCACACTGATAACGAAATGTTCAAAAAAGAAAAAACGGGTGATGCTGTACGGCATTATGACCTGAACCTTATGCCCGTTCCTATTTACTCAAAAGATTATGTGTTCAGCTTTGCAATCATCTCCTCCACTAACCGCAGCTTAGCATCAGCCAATTTCTCTCCATCTGCATCAATTTCTTCCATGATCCGCTCTATGAGCTCATGATTCATTTGTTTTTGTCTTGAACTATAATCGGAGTAATCTCTCAGAAGCAACAACAGTTCTCGAGCCATGTTCTTGGCTCTCCGCGTTCCATCTATGCTTAACTGAAGCAGTCCTGGCATCACTCCCTCTCTCAGAATCAAACCTCTGTATTTCTCTCTGCAACTTTGGCATATAAGGAAAAGTATACCAACTGCATGCTCTTTCCCTAGTGATGATCCATCTTCAATAGTCTCGACCAGTATCCGAATTGCCCCACCAACACTAGCAGCCTCACAAAGTGCACTCTCCGATGAAGAGACAATATTTTCGAGCAAACCAATCGCCTTTTCACCCAGCGGAGATGATTTCACAGAGTTGTGGACCAGTTCAAGCAATGAAAGTATAATGCCAGAAGCAATGATTAATGGAACAATCTCTTCGCAGGTTGAGAGGTTGTGGATTGTGGCCACAACATCAAGCTGTAACTGAATGTCACCGCTATTTACAAATTCAGCCAAGTGTTGTAGAGCACCGGATGAAGCAATTGCAACCTTATTTGCCTTGCAGGATGAGAGGGTTAGCATGGCTGCTACTGTCAATTGCACCACTGTTTGGCTTTGAGAGTGAAGGTGATTCAGCAGAACTGGCAAAGCTCCACACTTGATGATCCTTCTCTTGTTTCTGTACAAATTGTGATAGAAGATACCGGTGAGATTTCACTAACTGCTAAGGAAACTTTTTGAAAGGCACTCTTACATCAGAAGGAAATTTTATGATTCTCCCTTTGTTTTTAAACATTACTTTATGCCAAAGATTAAAGAATCATGATGGTAGAATGTACCATTAACCAATGGCTAGCATTATTACCAAGAACATATTCCTTAGTCCCACAGAAAAAAAAAAAAAAAAAGAATCATGGGGTAGTTAAAAAGTTCAAACTTTTTAATCAACCTCATTATACTATCTTGGGTTGGGTTGTTTTATTTCATCTAGATAATCCTCTTAATGAGAAATAATAATCTTTAGTAACCACTAATCAATGATTGTTCTTTTATAATTTACTCTTGATCTTGGAATTGTTCCTGGCTAAATGCAATCTTGAGAAAAGATTTCACAAGAACTGAAAGAAACTTGCATTGAATATTGAAGGCGAATGAACTAACCGTTCGCTGCCGAATGCAAGACTGAGTAGAGCACAGAGAGAAGCTTCAATGGCTTCATAGTCTTCAGAATGAAGCATGGAAACCAGAGGAACCAAGACTCCACTTTCTCCCAACTTGTGCCTTTGCTTACTACTAAATCTGCTTAGCTCCATAGCTGCTTGAATTTGTGCATCTCTGTCACCATTCCAAAGGTTTTCCACAACCACTTTCTCCATTGAAGCTCTCTCTCTAGCTCTAACTCTAACTCTGTTTCTTGTTTTGCTTTGTCTCACTCCAAGGTTCTTCTAAAACTTTGCTATGAAGTGGCTATTGTAGCATCAAGAGTGGTTGCTTGAAGAGGTAATGTTATCCCAATCCATTGTTTCAGCTAGAAGCAACATACAATTCTTTTGGTCAGCTTTTTTTTTTTTCTTTCTCTTTGGTGCATGTTGGTGTTGTGAGTATAAAAAAACAATATCGATTCCTAAGAATGAATCTTTAACTTTCCTTATATGGAAGCAAACGCCGTCAGCTTTTGGAAGGTTATTTATTTTATTTATTTATTTTCTGGGTGTGAATATTTTTCTAGTGAGTTTGTGTCTCTCTATGTTAGGTTTGTAGGGTCTTAGAAAGAATGCTATACATTATAATTAATCCCTCTTGCTGGTCACGTTCTCAGCATTATTCTTTTCTTCAATAATGCCATATCCCTTGGGACCGTTGGTACTGTAGCTACTATTTATTTGTTTATTTATAAAATCAGATTTTAGAAGGATCTTGTTTTAAAAAGAAAGATTTTGGGATTTTCAATGATAATAAATGTATAGAAATTTGCTTTATCTATAAAATCTTTCCTCTTTTTATTGCTACAAGTGTACTAATAAGCAAAATTCTAAAAAATATAAATAGAAACACCTAAAAAAATGAAAAGAATAAGAAGAGCAACTGAGGAAGATAGGATAAAAAAAAGGTATATAATAGATATTTAAATTGAATTGAAGGCTTGAAGCATAACATGTTTTTTTTTTTTTTTTTAAATAATTTATTCTGTATCTATTTAGCTTTTACCTTTCATATTTGCCCACTTCCACGTTCATATTTATTAATCCGGTGATATAGTCTTATTTTACGTGCACTTCAACCCACCACCTCCCTCTTCCTGATTAGTCATTATATACTTCATCATTGTTCCAATATAGTAAATTCAAAGTAAAAGAGGGGACAAAAATTGTTTAGCTTGTTACACTTGGACGTATTCTCTGGCCAGCTTTTACAGTCAATAATCAAAATTAGGTTTCTTCACAATAAATTTAAAGGGATTTGTCTCATTCTTTTCTTATATATATATAGTGCGTTTAGGGGAATTATTCATTCTCTTAATAGTACAACCTAGCCTTGCAAATCATATAATTGGTACATGAATCAATTAGCATATGAATCTAACAGAGTATAGGTATGGTTTTAAAAAGATATGATTTTTATTATTATTATTATTCTTTTGACGTGGATGGGTGTTGATAAAGATCAAAGTTGAAATAACAAGAAGCAATCATAAGATTCACCTGATAAACCAAAAGAATATAGCAATACATGTAATGTACGTGATAGGCAAAAACTCAGGTCGATTTCACGTGAAGTTGATACCTGAGAGTCGTTAGATGAAAAATTAGTCAAATCAGCCAAATTATTTAACGGCTCTCAGGTATCAACTTCACGTGAAGTCGACTGCACCTGAGTTTCCATCTACGTGATATTATTTGAGGTATGACATTCTCCTTAAAAAATTATAGGATACACTATCCTGGTTTATTTAGTTTGGATATTCTCTATCTTTTCCGCGAAATTAAAAGGTTATACAATAATCTTTCTCTAGTTCTCTTTTATTTAGCACATTAATAATTATTAAAGCAACTCATAATTCGCCAGTGTGAAAAATATTTTAGTTCTTTAGTAATTTTGGGTTCGAATATTATTTAAAATAGAAAAAATCTTCATTAGAAGATTTCTATTCCCTATATAAACTTTAGTTAGGTCGAATCGGATTAATCTAAACCCTATTATTATTTATTAAGGATGGCAATAAAATAAGTATTACGTATTAGTGATTTTTTACTTTACCCAACCTTGCTTAGTACACTCTTACACTGATGACTACCTATTTTACGCTGTATAAGTGTAGTTTTATTTATATATTTATTATTTATTATATTTTATCAAAATATAAAAAATAAACATTTAATTATATGATGTGAATATAAATTAAAAATAATTCAATATATAAAAATATGAAAAACATGTATATAAATATATAATTATGGAAATAAAATTATATTGTTAAAGCAATGGCATAGTACATAGTTAACGCCATAACGGAATGATTGCATGGCTAATTGAGGTGAGAAATTAAAAAAAAAAAAGAAAAGAAAGAAAAGGTTCGTTATCCAAAATATATTTGTGTATCGAATCCAATAGCTTCTGCTTTCGTTGTTATTACTTTAGGGATATACTTCAGGTGTTCTCATTTGTGAAATCTTCAACAATTATTGTACTTAATATTATTCATCTATCTAATCAAAATATAATGACTTTATATCTATTATGATTCTCGCCATTTCTTTTGACCCTTGTTTTGCACTTTCTCGTAGACAAGTTCGTTTACCAAGAGAGTTTTTTTTTATATATTATTTTTTTTATTCAATAATGCACTCATGGGACAAGCTCTTTTTCTTTTAAATTTTAAAGCAGTTATTTATTTAAAAATTAAACATGTATGATTGGGCCATTTTTTTTTCTCAATAGACCTTGCTTTCCTTTTATTTTTATTATTCCACATTGTTCTATATATATATATATATATATACAAATAATTCAGGTCTTCCGATCCTTTGTGACAGTGTGATATGAATTATGACACTAACTATTTTTGTCCCACGTTGTTCATTTTTGAAACTTTAAGATAGATGCTCTACGGTTCACAATATTTGAAATGTTATAATCCTTTTTTGTTTTTCTTTTTTATTAGCAATATGACAAGAGTCCAAAAGAAATTAGACAATAATAACTATTTTAAAGAGAGTAACTTCTATTTTATCAACGGGTATTTTTTTTTTCAAATACTTTTTAGGTAAAGAGTTAAAGACAAAATAGATCCAAAAGGTAAAGAATGGCTAAACTTAACTAAATAGTCATAGATATTTGTCTTTCTAAACTCATATTTAAACAAGTCCTCAAGTTGGCACTATGTTTGCCAAAACAACTACATGCTAATTTTAATGTACAAATAATATTTTTATTACGAAAATTAAGGTTGTAAGAAGTTGAAAAGAAATTCTTTAAGATGAACACTAAGAACAGAGAGATATCAATAGAGAAGAGAAAAACATTTTTTTTCATTTTTTGATAATGATAGATGGCACCTTTCTTCATTCTATGCTACACGTATATGATAAGTATTACATATTTTAAATAAGATGTAAATTCACATGTAGTTGTCTTTATGTGAAATTAATATTTTATACCGTTAGATGATTTAACAAGTTTGACTATATTATCATCTAATAATTTTTAATTATGAATTTCACGTAAAGACAACTACATGTGAATTTTCACATTTGAATAAAACATGAGCTAATAAATTTGTAAATATATCAACCATTTCATTCTTAATAAAAATAGGTAGCGATTTCGTCACCTTCTCTTGTCACTTAGCTTATCCACATTTCAATGTGTTTAGTTTTTTAATAGAACATAAAAAATTAAGATATTCAGCTAACATTTTTAAACATCAATATTCTTCACAAAAATTAGGATTAATTTACTTAAAAGAATGAGAAAATAAGTTTATTCAATTGTCCTTAACTAAATTTTATTATATATTTGTCCTCTTTTTTCATAAAATCGTGGTATATTGTTAGGTATTACGTTTATTCATAAAACCATTAAAATACAATGATTTACTAACACGAATTTGCATGAAAATACAGTACTAAGCCTTCGGCTTTGCCAAGAATTTATAAAAAAGTCATAAAACCCAAGGATGTACCAAGATTTAGGAGAGTGAAGTAGATACTAAATCATGGTACACTCCAATAACGATTTAGTATGTTCATTTGTGTAGAAAAAAATGTAAAACCTAGAAAAATATGTACCAAGATTTAGTGGTGTCATTTTTTTTTTCACTTTTGGTCCTTTTTTCCTTTGGAAATTTCTATTACTAACAGTAAATAAATTTTTGAATGATTCAAAAATATGATAAAAATAATTAAAACTATATTTTTTTATAAGTGACAAATAAATTTTATATTTATCAAATAACTTGTACATTTGATTTGAATTTGTATGAGAATATTTGAATAATAATTAAAAAAATTCATACAAAAAATCAAAACAAAATTTATTTTTTGACTTTTTTTTTAATTATTATTCACAAAAAAATTACTTGATGTAAAATGACTAAATTTTAGAAATAAAAATGTCTGAAAAAATCACATCAGAAGATGATTTCAAGTTTTACTTTTTTTTTATACAATCATGCTAAATCTTTCGAATGTACCATGATTTGATGTCTGCTCCATTATATTTTCCTAATAAATCTTGGCACTTTTTTGGGTTTTATGATTCTCTTTTATAAATCATTGGAAAATCCATGATAGTAGTATTTTTTTTTATACAAATTTGTATTAATAAATCGTTGTATTTAAGTGGGCTTATGAACAAGCATAATATCCATTCATATACTACGATATATGTATACACACACACGATAAATATGTAACGAAATTTAATTTAGGACAATTGGATAATTTTGTTACTCATTCGTTTTATTTAAATAATTATCCCAAAAGTTACATTTGCTTTTTATTTCAAAATTCAAATAAATTGAACATTATATATAAATATACCTTTAAAATTTTGTTACAAACATATATATAAGTATTATTCTCTACATACAAGTCATTTTTCGATACAAGCCTATACAAATTATTTATATTCATGCGCGCATATTTTTCTTCGTGCCGTTACTGCATGTTTTTCTTCTTCTTCGTTATTTTTCTCTTTTATTATCGTTGTCACCACCACCACCACCACCTCCTCCTCCTCCTCCTCCTCCTCCTCCTCCTCCTCCTCCTCCTCCTCCTCCTCCTCCTTTTTTCATTGAAATTTCTTCTCCTCCTTCCTTTTTCTCCTTCTCTTTCATCATTAGTTATCTCGTTGTTGAAGATAATAAATAATTCAAGTTCAGATTGTCAATTGAATTAGAACGAAATTGATTATTGTTTTGAATCCAATCAAGTGGCTGAGATGTGATTCGATTCTAGTTAATGTTTTTGTTAGTAGTTTATGATTCTGTAGGTGAATAATATTTTTGTTTGTAAAAATCGTTGATGGTTTGAATTGAATGTAATGTAAAAATTTTGCATTAGAGAAAATATTTTTCTGTATTTGCAGCAAATTTGGATGTAACACGAAGATATTTGGGTGTAACATGAAGATATTTGAGTGTATTATTTAAGAATTTTTGGTGTATGTGTGCTGAGAAGTTCTGCATAATTCAGAATGCTTCTTCCTCCTCCTCCTCCTCATCTTCTGCTTCTTCTTCTTCTTTTTTCCATCATCATCACTATCTTCTTCTTCTTTTTTTTCTTATTCATCTTTTCCTTTTTGTTTTACCTTCTCAAGTTTCTTTTTGTTTTACTCTCTTAACAAGAATAAAAACAAAAAAATCAAACAAAGAAAAAAAAGAAACACATAATGTTGCAAAATTACTTGGAAGATGATGAACCTACATTTATTCAACTAAAAGAAAGAAAAAAATAAGAAAAAAAAGAAGAAAAAAATGTAGCATTAGAGAAAATATTTTTCTGTATTTGCAGCAAAGTTGGGTGTAACACGAAAATATTTGGATGTAATACGAAGATATTTGAGTGTATTGTTTAAGAATTTTCAGTGTATATGTGCTGATAAGTTCTGCATAATTCAAAACTCTTCCTCTTCATCCTCCTCATCTTTTGCTGCTTCTTCTTCATCTTCTTATTTTATATTCTTATAATTTTCTTGGGAAGAAAAAAAAAATACATAGCGTTGCAAATTAATAGAAAGAGGAGAAGAAAAAAAATATAAAAACAACAACAGTAATAAAAAAAATGACGATAAAGATAAAACACGTGAAGAAAAAGAAGAAAAAACACAAAAAATAAGAAGAAAAAAAAGAAGAGAAAAAAAAAAAGAAAAACATAAGATACAAAGAAAAACAACATAATTTTTACGCACATGTTATATAAATAAAATTTATTGAATTAAAATTAACTTGTATGACTTATATATGTGTGACAGTACTCTATATATAAATACTTACATTAAATGCTCACTCTCTTGTTGCTTCATATATTAAGTAGGTCTACAACACACGCATATATATAGCCTTTGGACACACACTATCATTATTTGGTTTTGTTTACCCTACATTAATTATTATCATTGTTTGCACTTGAGCCAAAAAGTCTTCCGCCAATCTTTCCTAATTCAGCCAACACTTTTTTTTTTAGTTTTTCACAATATTTTTTATTTAATAAATTAATCTGTCATAAATTTAAATTTTATTTAACAAATTTTTATTAATTAATAAATTATTATATATATAAAATAAAATTCAAACTACTAGTATGCCCTTAAAATACATGATAAGATTATTATTATTAAATAAAATATTTTAATTTTTTTTAATAAATATAAAATAAATACATTAAAAATATAAATTTGTTATATTTTTAATAAAAAAATTTTAATTTATAATTTTAGTATGTATTTTTAAAAAATAAAATCGACAAACTCAGTTAGTTACTAAATCAACCCAAATCTATGTCTTTATATCGTGCAATATAAAAGGGTGATATGGGTATGTACATATAAAGGGTGATGTGTAGTTCATGTCATCGCATATAATTAGGGAAAGATATATAGTAGTTAGAAATTTATTAAGTGTATGTCGGATTAAAATCTTCTCTGACATCTTTTAATTTTCTTTAATCTCTTCCACTCAAAATTTTGTGATAGCTAGGCATGAGAATTGAGAAGTGTGAAATGCCTAGATATGGGACGCATTAATTGCATGAACATGTCTTATTTATTCTTCTTTAGTCTCATTTATTTATTATTTCTTTTTTTTTTCTCTTTTCGTTTAAAACGATTTTTAAATAAATTTTCATAAGTAGATGAAATTATTTTTGAATAAAAAATCATATAATTAAACACTATTCAATTACTATAGTTACATTAAGAATATTATTAGCAAAAAATTAAAATAATATTTTCTTTTGAAATAGATAATTATTTTAAAACAATATTTTTTATTTTCAAATAAATAGTATTATCTAATAGATATGTAGGTCAATCTTAAAAAAAGTGAGAATCCAACAAGTAGAGAAATAAAGAGACATGGAATTAAGTGGGAGTGAAGTGGCATGCATTTGCATGGGAAAATATGAAACGGCAGTTGGAGGTCAACTCGCCAAATCATATGAGAGAGTTAAGGGGGTAAAAGAAATGGACCAATCCAAGCTAACTAAGCATGTAGCAATTTAATTTTTCTACCAACAAGTTTTAAATATTGTGGGGTAAGATGAAATTTAGGCTGGTAACCGCCAAAATAAGCTCCATATTCATTATAAATTTTTTGAAAAAGTATAAGTAGATAATGAAAATACTAAACAATGTGAACAATAGATATATTGGATGTTCATTTTACTACAGTTCATATTGTGATTTGATTGGTTGTTGTTCAAAAAAGTTATTGGTTACCTAGCATAATCTAAATTTTTTTATGTAATCAAATTTGATTGGTTTAATGGTTAATTTACTAGTCCGTTTAAGTAAGTGTCGGAGGTTTAAATCTTACTTTTTGCATGCAATAATTTATTATATGCCTAGAAAAAAATATTTTTTTTTAAATTTAGTAATTTTATGTCAGAGTAAAACATTTTTGTGATTTTTTCTTTTTTTATAAATGACTGAAAATATTATAAAAAAGAGACAAAGTATAAGAGATTAATGTTTTGTTTGTTAACATTAGTCGATTTTAGCATTTAAATTTACCATTTAGAATTTTAGATTAAAAATTTATGATTTAAGTTATATAATAAATAAAATAATTTAAAAAATAAAAATTCACTAATGTTGACTAAAAAAAAATAATTATATATCTATCATCATTACTAAAAAAGAAAACAAAAATCTGATTATCGAATTTTGCTTTTTTTTTTATGTATTTTTAAATAAATATTCAAATATTTTTATAAAGATTTTTTGATTAAATACACAAGTGATTTATCAAATATAAAAATCATTTGTCATTATTAAAAATTTCTTTCTATTTTTGTCACTTTTTAAATTTAATTTTTTTGTCGTTTTAGTTTTTTAGAGATAGTTTTGTTAGCATTAAAATCATTTAGAAATATTTTTATAGGTTATCCTTTTAAATATAGGAAAAGTTATGTAATAAATACTTTTCCTTCTTATTTCAATTCTATTAGGTAATCAATAAAAATTTACCCAACAACAAATCAATAATAAGCGTTTTTGAATTGCACTCTATACTAGTGATTATTCAAATTTTATTTTTAAAAAATATAAAATTAATAATTATTAATTACAGTTATTTAAAATTAACTGGTTAGGAGTTGTTTATCTATATTTTTTCTTATTATTTATATATATGTGGTTATTAAACTTTTTTCGACTTCTAAAATGTAACTATATATCATCACTATGTTAGTATGTTAATTAATAATCTCATGTTTATTACCATTGTATGTATTAGCGTCCCAACAGGTATTAGATTTTGTTTGTTTTTTAGATATTAATATGATTTATTAAATTTAAAACACAATATTATTATGGATTGTATAATATGTAGTGTTTATTCATTCAAATTTATTAACTGGCTTTATAAACACAAAAGCAACTACAAAATAGTAGTTATATATGGAACATTCGTCAGAGAATAATTTAAAATTATTTTATTTAATTACTTTAACATCTATAATTTTATATATAAAATATTTATAATTATATATTTATTATATTTAATATTGTTATATATTTATTTCAGTGATAATTAATAAATACAAACAAAAGCAAAAAATAACAAGTTATGAGTACCTCTAACTCTCAAACTATGGCTCTAAATATTTTTGTATTTAAAATACTGAATTCAAATTTACAAACTCATTTGTTTATATTCTAATGCTATCAAATTTCAATAATTGTATTAATATCTCTTTTTTCAAATATTTATATATCTTATAAAAGTGTACTAAATAAAAAAATTAGGAACCAATCATAGTAGAATTTCCTTAAGATGAAGTAGTTGTCCTCGCATTATTAGTAGGCAAACATGTGCACGTAGATATATTTATATAAGATTTATAATTAAAAATTATTAAATAATTTAATATATTTAATTAAATTTTTATTTAATTATTAGGTAAAAATTCAGGTGCAGTCGATTTTACGTGAAGTTAATAACTGAGAGCCGTTAGATAAAAATTTAGTCAAATCAGTCAAATCATCTAACAGCTCTCAACTATCAATTTCATGTGAAGTCGACTGCATCTGAATTTCTACTTTATTTTTAATTATCAATTTCATATAAAATTAACCGAGCCAATTTTTACCTAATTGGTATCGTTGTTGTTATTGTTGTTACCAAATGAAGGACTAGTGTCAAATCCGGTATGGCACTGTTCCAGTATAAATATAGGTTTGTATGTCTTGACATTTATGAAACTACCACTGTATCAAAAGTTTCATACAATATAATAATTCAAATAAAATTTTCCATGGCCATGTTTTTCTATCCAGCCATAATAACAATAATTGCATCAATCCTATACCTTGTTCATCACGGCAGAAGACGGCGTTGCAAAACTCCACTCTCCAACGATTGGCCAATCCTTGGCATGTTACCGCAACTTCTTTGGAACTTCTTCCAAATCCATGACTTCTTGGCGCACACCATCAACAAACAAGGCGGTACTGCGGAGTTCATGGGACCTTGGTTTACCAAAATGAACTATTTGGTAACTAGAGATCCCATGAACGCGCACCATATACTAAGCAAAAGGTTCGAAGATTATGTAAAAGGGGCCGATTTTCGCGAGGTTTTCGCCGCTTTTGGCGACGGTATTGTCGCCGCGGATTCAGAAAAATGGAAGGACATGAGGTCTTTGTTCCATTCTTTGTTCAAACACAAAAGCTTCGAGGTTTTGTTAGAGAAAACTATTCAGAAGAAACTTCAAAATAGCTTGCTTCCGATATTATCAAATCTTTGTGAAGAGACTACGGTGGACCTGCAAGATCTCTTTTGTAGATTCACATTTGATAATATAAGCTCGTTAGGGTTAGGGTTTGATCCCAATTCCCTTTCAATTGAATTCCCTGTTGTTGAAGCTAAGAAGGCTTTCGACCAAATCCAAGAATGCATTCTTTACCGACACGGAGTGCCGAGAAGTGTTTGGAAGCTTCAAGAATGGCTTCAAATCGGCGAAGAGAAGAAGATGGCGAAAGCATGCAGAGTTTTTGACAATTTTCTATGCACTCTTATAGCATCTAAGCTTGAAGAACTAAGCGAAAGAGAAACTAATAATAATCATCAAGTTGATGAAAGTGTTCTTCATCAATTTGATAGCTTGCTTGAGGTGGTTACAAGAGACGAAGCGCGACGCGACGAAAAGTTCTTAAGAGATTCAGCATTCAATCTTTTTGTAGCCGGAAAAGATACAATTGCTTCGGCTCTTACCTGGTTCTTTTGGCTCGTCGCTACGCATCCGTTAGTGGAAGCTAAGATTCTTGAAGAAATTCGAGAAGTTTTTGGCGCTAATGACGGAGAACAGTACAGAATTTTAGGCATGGTGGATGCCAAGAAGCTAGTTTATCTCCACGGCGCTTTGTGTGAAGTTTTAAGACTTTTCCCTCCAATACCTCTGGAGCGCAAGCAGCCTATGAAAGCTGATGTGCTTCCAAGTGGACATCATGTGGATTCGGATACAAATATTATATTTTCTTTCTACGCAATGGGGAGAAGTGAAGAAATTTGGGGGAAGGATTGCTTGGAGTTCAAGCCAGAGAGATGGATATCTGAAAAAGGAGGAATAATTCATGTGCCTTCTTACAAGTTTATTAGTTTTAATGCAGGACCAAGGACTTGTTTGGGTAAGGATATGTCTTTCATTCAAATGAAGATGGTTACATCTGCTATTTTGCGCCACTATTGTGTACATTTGGTGGAGGATCATCCTCGAGTTATCCCAAGCCTTTCAATTGCGCTTCTAATGAAGAATGGTTTGAAGGTTAAGATAACAAAAAGAGAAAACATTGATTCATTTAAATAGATTTTTCTATTATATATATATATATATATAGGTGAATTCTACCGTACCTTCTCTAAAATAAAGGGTAAATTACCCCTTGTGATATATACAGTGATTATTGATAATTATCTTTCTACTAGAGTTTCAAGATCCACGTTATCTTCTCTTTCCTTTTTAATTGATGCTATGTTTCTCTTGATACTTGATAAGAATGTCATTTTCATCATTCCACCAAATACACTTCTTCTTTTTCAATTTTAAAATTCTAATTCCTTTTAAATCGAATCACCATTTCCAATCAATTAAGTTAGGATTTTGAACTTGTTCTTACGTTTTTAATCTCCAATTTCAACGAGTACAACTATCAATTTTTCAGCTCTCTTCTTTTTAAGATTTTTTTCGTATTAGAAGATATTACGTTCGGAGAAAAACAAGAGGGTATAGGTTTGTACGACAGATATAAATTTGCACCATAAATAAAATTCTTATAGGTAATTAATGGCATGAATAATAAAATAATTAATTAATATTTGAGCCGAATGTGAATATTAAAATACTTATTCTATTTTGTCTTATTGTTATCTGAATAATAATTTAATATTTTTTGTAACAATATAATAGTTTAATATGCTCCCACCAATGCATTAGTTTTTTTTTTTTTAAATTAGGGAAGAGATGTATTTGGTGGAGATAATGAAAATGACACTGTTATTAAATTTTAAGAGAAACATAAAGAAAAGAGAAGATAACGTGAATCTTGGAGTTTTAATGAAAAAATAATTTATCAATAATTACTGTATATATCACAAGAAATAATTTACTCTTAATTTTAGAGAGGATATAGTAGAGTTCACCACATATATATATATATATATATATATATATATATATATATATATATAAAGACTTAAAATCGAAATCTTAGTTTGAGTTTAAGGTATTTAATTTTATATTTGTTGTGTTATTTTATATATTTAATAAATAAAATAGCGAATTATTAGATACTTACAAGAATAAAATAATTATGTTGAATATGTTATAAAATATTATTGGACAGTGAATGTGTTTGTATTTTATTGGATGCAAATTGTAATTTGATGTGGTATTGAAATTTCTCGCTCTTTGCCAATGAGTTATAGCTCAAATGACATAGTTTTCACATACTCAAGTAAAAAGTTGCGGGTTCGAGTCCCTTATCTTTAGTAAAAAAAAAAAAAGAAAAAAGAAATTTCTCACTCTTTGCCTATAATCCGTTTGGTGCGCATGCTCTCTCTCTATATATAATACAATACAAAAATATTTGATAACAAAAAAATTAATTAAAAATAAATTAAAATTTATTTTATTTATTAATTATTATAATAATTAGTAAATATTAAATAAAATAAAATTTGATTACTGTATAAAATATATGTATAGAATTTTTAAGAATATCAAAAAAATATTTTTCACCGTTATTTTCTATATATTTGCTTATTTAGCTTTTTTCTCTACTTTTTTTTGGTATTATTTTCTCACACAATAAGACGCAGTGGATTGCAAATTAAATAAATACAAATATAAATTCTAAAAGATTAACAACTTTTAATTAAGATTTAACTAATAATACACTAAATATTTTATATTTTATTAATTTTTTATATACGCTTACATGCATAAATCAATATAATTTATACAACATATTATATAAAATTTATACACAAATTGATAAAGTTATATACATATTGTTAAATTTGAAAATAAATATTAAAAATGATGATTAAATATTATTAAAATATTAATTAAATATTTATCAAAATATCACCAATTGTTTGTTTGATATATTTGATCAAGTGTGCAGGAAATAAAATGAAATAAGTTGGCCCAAGAGATAAATGTTTAAAATTCATAAACAAATTCAGTCTTGAACAAAATTGATTCAAATCAGTGGCTAAACATTGGCATTAAGAAATAAAAGAAACCAAACCCAAAAGGTAAAGCAGCCCAAAAAAGCAAGCTTGGATGAATTAAAGAAAGAAACCCAAGAGTTGACAAGCTTCATACGGATTCTATCATTCTTGGTAATTGAAAATTGAAATTCAATTCAATTTAATTTCCTTGAGGCTTCCACAGAAAGTTTTTCTCTCTCTTCTCTCACTTACTTTGGTCATATCACTCATTCAAAGAAGAAGAAAGAAGAAAAATGAAATGCACAAAGGAAAGGATAAAGAAAGGCAAAAAGATTATTGCCAAATCAAAGAAAGGAAAAAGGCTTCGGTCAAGAAGCAAATATATCTTGGTCAAAGCACAACAAAAGTTTATTTCCTCTTTTGTGCTTCAACGAGGAACGAAGAAGAAAGTTTCAAGTTCTCATGCATGGATGAAGCAACAATGGAGAACGTGAAGCCATCTTGGGTCAGAAGCACATCAACGCTCAATATCAAAACTTGGGGCCAAAGTCAAGCTCAATGGTCAAGATTGAAGAAGCTTGAAGAAAAATGATGAGAGAGAAGAGGTGAGCATGCATGCAACAACCTCGGTTCTCTCTCTCCTCTCTGTTGAAACCGCTGCTACTTTGATGTTGGAGAAAAAAGAAAGTGTGAAGGTTGAACAAATTTCAACCTTGGAAGATTCACCCTTCTATATTAAGGATGAACGACCAAGGGTTGAAAGTAAGGAGAGTAAGTGAAAAGCACAAAGTTCACTCTCATAGCTACCCAAACTGTTAGAGTTCTTCTCCTTCATGTAGTACATTAAGTAATTTCTTTTTCTTAGTTTTGATCTGTTTGAGTCTCATTATAAAAGGCAAACATGATGAAAAAAGCCAATGAGAGAAAAAAGACAGTGAGTTAAACAGTGAGAAAAAGCCATAAGATGTCTCAAAGGTTCTTTGTACATCTTTCTGTTTTGTGTCATGATCCTATGGGGATTCCCTTGCAAGTTGGGTTAGCACTTTGCAGTTCAAAGCAAGATTGAGGTCTAGTAAAATTCAGATTGGGTTTAGAATCTGGATTTGCTCCAGATAGGATTGGGTAGATCTTAGAAAAATAATTGGTGTTTGTAATCTGTTTAAAATAGTAAAATTCAATCATTATTGTGATGGAGACTGGATGTAGGCTACATTACACCTAGGATACATCTGGGTGTTATTTCTTCTTCTCTACTACTTTTCTATTTCTGCTACTCAGGAGACAAAAGCAAAAATATCTCTCAATTGATCACGAGACAAAAGTGAAAATATCTCCTAAGTTTTCTTGAGAAAGAAAAAGTAATATTCAGCAAAAAAGGGGTAGCTAAGATTCAACCTCCCATTCTCTTAGCCACTGATAACCATCAATTGGTATCAGAGCTTGGTTTCAAAGAGATCAAGCTTTGCAACTTGGAGGAAAGTCTCTTATGGCAAACAATAGTGGTTCAAATTTGGCGTCCTATACTCTGGAAGAAGGGCAATCAAGCAACAGACCCCCATTCTTCAATGGAAAGAACTACAGCTACTGGAAGGAAAGAATGAAGATATTTGTTCAATCTATAGATTTTAACATCTGGCATATCATTCTGAATGATCCCCAAATCCTAACCAAAACCAGAGCAGATGGTGTGGTCACTTCAAAGACCGTAGCCGAGTGGAATGATGAAGACAGAAAGAAAATGGAGCTCAACACTAAAGCTGTCAACTTGCTTAATTATGCTATCAGCTTCGAGGAATTTTGAAGGGTATCTAGATGCAAAACAGCAAAAGAAATCGGGGACAAGCTTCAAGTTACTCATGAAGGAACCACTCTAGTCAATCGGACCAGAATAGACATGCTGAGCAAAGAATATGAAATGTTCTCTGTAAGAACCGGAGTTTTCACGAATAAAATCATTTAAATGCCCAAATTAGATTTCGAAAAATTAGGATGAGAATTTGGGAATTTAAATATAATTTTTGGACTCAGTAGGTTTTTCTGAGTCAGAAAATGTGTTTTCTGCAAAAAACCGTGAAAAATCACGAACCGGCAGTTGAACTGGTTCAAGTCTGCCCGGTATTGCTGCGCAAGAAAAAGTGAAAACAGTTGAAAGCCTTAGAAAAGTATTAGAAATGAAAAGCCAGGCGTTAGTGTTTAAGGTTTGGCCCAAAGTTGGACCGAACGGGCTAAAAATGCTAACGGGTTGGACCGGGCCCAAGTCCAACATATATAAGGGTTCATTAATGAACCCTTTAGCCACACACACACACCAACCAGATTTGAGAGAGAAGAGAGGTGAGGGTGGGGTTTTACTATTCACCTCCACCTTCCGGGAGCCATAACTTGAGCTACGGAGCTCCGATTGACGAGCTGTTTGCGGCCACGTGAAGCTCTCGTCGAGCTCTACGTTTCTATCTAAGCAAACCTGATAAGAACTCGAAGCTCAAGCCCCAGTTTTGTGCCCTAGATTTCTGCGTTTTTGAGGTTATGGCTTTGAGTAGATTTTGTAGTTTTGCTTGTTTTGGTGATCTCTAGTAGCGGATAATTGATGGATTCTACCCCTAATCTCGTTGGATAAGGTAAGGAACCTATTTATCCTTGTGGTTTGGTATAGTATGGACTTTAGTTATTGATGTATGGTTATGTTGTATGTATGAAGCTTGTTTTTGGAGTTGGTGGTGGCTTTTGGTTTGGCTTTGATGGTTTGGAGCTTAGTGGAAGCTTGATTGGAATCAATTTTGGTGTTTGAGCATATTGGAAATCAGCCAAGGTATGGTTTCGGTTTTCTCTATGTAGTATATAATATTCATGGACACTTAAGCTAGTGACACATAAGATAGGTTTGGAAATTATATGTTGTTGATGATTGTTTGGGTTGATGATGTATAATGAATTGATGTTGTTGTTGTGGTTAAGTGATGAAGTTGAGATATGATGAATTTGGATGAATGAATGTTGTTGATTATTAATATGAATCATGGTTGAGTTGATGATGAAAATTGATAGTGATATAATGAGGATTAGTGAATATGTGATATATGTGATGTTGAGGTTGAGAATAATATGTGAAGGAAAATGTGGTAAGAATGGTTCAAAATGTTGTAAAATGTAGGTTTTGATGAAAAATGGAGTTTGGAATGGTTCTATTTGGTTTTGGTCGGTTTGAGCTATGAAAATGAGTAAATAGTGATATTGGGTAAAAATAGGTTTTTGGTGAACTTTGTCTGATCATAACTTTCGCCTTGGTTTTCAAAATTTGTTGAAATTGGTTTATAAACAAAGCTTATTGAAAACTCTTCGAAACGATATAAAGTTTGTAAAATTTGGAATTTTGAAGAGAAAGTTATGATCAAACAAAGATTGGTGTTAAAATCTGAAATTATGCAAAGTTGCAGAATTTTGTGATTTCTGGTATGTGCGCACGCACAGCCTTGTGCGCATGCACAACCCTGCAAGATTTTAAACCTGTGCATACACATAGATCTGTGCGCATGCACAGGCAGGGAAGGGTGTGCTGTTTGCAGCGCTAGCATAGCTTGCACACGCACACGTTGGGGAGGTCAGTCTATTGAGGGCGCTAGCACAGCTTGTGCGAGCGAACAGACTTGTGAATTTTGTACCAGTGCGTATACACACCTATGCGTACACACAAGTTTTAAAACTTCTTCTAGACGTGCGCGCGCACACGCCTGTGCGTACGCACACGTCCTGTTTCTCAAATTTAAGTTTTGTTTTCAACTATTTCACCTTCCCGACAAGATTGTAAGTTTCTATGACACAATTTTAAGGCTTTTGGACATAATTTTGGGTATGAGAACATAGGAAAGAATTTTAGAGATTTAGTTGACGTTATTTTGGAAAAATTAGAAAACGGAGGATTAGGTTTCGGGTGTACTGAGGATGCTTTGATGGTGTGTGAAGGTAGACTGTATGTGAAATGAGAAATGATGAACTGTTGAGTTCGGACCTGAAATGTGAATTGACAGTGATTGAGATAAGTCGAGGACTTTGAATTAGATGATGGATCCATGTATACTGAAAATGTTTTCTGAAAACCACTGAAGTACTGATTTGTACTGAGATTTGTTGATACGCTATGCGCCTGGCAGGGACGGGGTTGGATCCCGCCTGTCGAGGTAGCGGCGGCGGCATAAAGGCGGTGGTTCGTCCCGCTTGCATTAAGATGTGAGGTCTGTGGCAAGAGTATCCCGCTCGCATCCCTTCGGATCTATAGAGTGTGCAAGCACAAAACCCTGGACAGTGATCTGAGCACTATATCTCGGGGGTTCCTAATGATGATTCTGAAGGGCGACATCTCCATGGAGATGTGTCGGGTTGGTGATGCGTGAGCATCTTTCCTATCTTTTCCTAGTGAATTTGCATTTAATTTGTTGAGTTTAATCAAGAATTAATTATCTTTTAGCTACTATGGATGCTACTTTGAGTCGTGTGCAATTCTATTTATTTTAGGTAGCATTCTGATGGATTTGATGGAGTTTCTGTAGAAAAAGAGAAGGAAGCGAATGATGTTGTCAACCCTGACCTCTCTGCACTCAAACATGAATAACTCGAGCTACAGAAGTTCAATGGACTTGACTTTAGTGGCGTTGGAAAGCTAACTTTCAGAGCTTTCCAACGATATATAATAGTCTATACTTTTTTTTCCATCAACTCTGCCAAGGCTGCGCCTAACTTGAGAAATTTCAAGTTAGGCGCAATGCACAACAACAACACGCAAGATTGGTTCTGCCCACTTCAAGTTAGGCACACTAAAGCCCAAGTTAGGCGCAGCATCACTCAACTAAACTCCAATTCATGTTGCTATACCGAAGTTAGGCATGCTCCACTCCAACTTAGGCGCCAGTTCGTCAATTTAGCAAGTGGTCCTAGCACCAAATCAAGGATTGCACGAGTGTTTAATTAAATTCTGATTAAACTTTATTTTATTTAAAAATAGGAAAAGATATTATTTAGTTTTAGAAAATATAATTTACATTAATTAGGATTAGATATAAAAGGAAAAGGAATCAGCCCTTCGGGCTCATCTCTTCTCTTCTACCTCATTCCACAATTTACAGGTTTTTAGAATCCTTATTTTCTCTTTGAACCATGAGCAACTAAACCTCCACTGTTAAGGTTAGGAGCTCTGTCTATTGTATAGATTGATACTATTATTTTCCTATTTTAATTCATGTACTGATTTCTATTTCAAGAATTGTTTTCATTCTTTATCTTATGAATTTGGGTCGAACGGAAGTATGACCCTTTTTCTAATTGAGTTCTTGTATAACTTGGAAACGTTCTTTACTTGAACAACAACTTGAAAACAATTTCTCCTAAACTTCTAATTATCTGGACTTAATGGGATACGTGACATATAATCCTCTTATATTTGGGTAATTAGGGTTTTTGTGGCATATAAACTAGAATTGAACTTTACCCTCTAATTGGAATTAAGTGACCAAGGAATTGGTGGTTGATGAATTTTAGAGGAGACTAAATAGGTCTAAGAAATTAGGGTTTAGTCACATATAGTTTGCCATGAATTAAATCTTGCATGATTAAAATAGTTAGTAAGAAAAGTCAATCCGGAAAATAGATAACTTTGAAATCTTATCTGTTTCTCCATACATATTTCACAACCTGTTTACTGCTTGCTTTATTAATTTTCTAAATTTACTGTTAATGCGTTTGAACTCTTAAAACATCATTTTCTACTTGTCTAACTAAGTAAATTAATCAACCATTATTGCTTAGTCCATCAATCCTCATGGGATCGACCCTCATTCACTTGAGGTACTACTTGGTACGACTCGGTGCACTTGCCGGTTAGTTTGTGGTTATAAATTCCGCACCAGTTAGCAGTTGAACCGACAATATGATATCACAGCCAGTAGCACAGGCATTCATCATGTGCATTTTCTATCTGTTTATTTGCTTTGTCGACTTGTAATTGTATGCCTAATTGAATAACATGCCTATTTGCTTACTTGAATTACTTGCCTTATATACTTCTACTTGTGTTTTACTTGCATTGTAATTAATTGTGATTTCTACTGGGATTGAGGAGGTTCGGAAGGCGGTGGCGATGGGATCGCATGGAGGATAGGTTGGTGAAGGCTGTGGGATAGTGGTGTTTGGTTAGAATAGAAATCCCTTAAGATAGAGTACCCTGTTTATTTGTGTTAAGATTTATATAGTTATGCTTTATTATTTTAGTGTGCTTTAAGATTGAATCTTGTGATGGATATGAAGTCTAGGATTGCCTTTGGCGTCCCGGGGTCTTATATCCTACATCACTGAGCATTGTTACCATACTGAGAACCTCCGGTTCTCATACCATATTTCTGTTGTATTTTTCAGATGCAAGTCGCAACCCACCTCGGTGAGTTGCTTGGATGGTGACAGAAGCGGAGGATCCTATTACTCTTGAAGTCTTTTTGGTTTATCCTATTATATATCTCTCACTTTTGTACTTTTGTTTTTGGTCTAGAGGCTTGTTTTGAGAGAGAAAAACTTGTATAAGTTAGTTTTATTGTCTATTTTCTGTATAGTCTGTATATGGCTATCCGGCTTAAACTCCGCGAGCCGTGGCTAGATTATTATGATATTATACTCCTATCTTTTGTTATATTACATCTATAGCTTGTACTTTAAGTTAGAAGCTTCGATAGTACGTTTGTGCTTTTAAATCCTATTTTTGAGCTATATCCTTCATCGGGCTTCTAGATTATACTATTCTATATATATATATATATATATATATATATATATATATTATGTATGAGCTTAGAACTGTCGTAATCTCTTATTAACCTTTGCTTTACGACGCGAAATAAGGCTTAGGCTAATTAGGGTGTTACATTTTCTATGAAGGAAGGAGAAACAATTGATGAAGTGTTTGAACAATTCAACGTCATCATAAATGGCTTGGATGCTATGGGAATCACTCACCCAGAACATGTGCTAGTGAGGAAAGTTTTGAGAAGTCTCTCCAAAGAGTGAAAAACTAAGGCTATAGTAATAACTGAGAGCAGTAGCTTAGATGAATTGACCTATGATGATATGAGAGAAAATGTACTTGCTTTTGAAACCACTTATTTGAAAAAAGATACAAAAAGAAAGGAATTGCTCTCAAATCAGTCAATGAATCTCTGGATGATGAATCTGGTGATAATTTATTTGATGAGTTTGTTTTGTTTGCTAAGAAATTCAGGAAAATGATGAAGATGAAGGAACGAAATAGAGGAGGCAGTTCAAGAAAACCAAAGAGGGATTTAAGCAAGGTCATTTGCCACAACTGCAGAGAAGCTGGACACTATAAGTTTGACTGTCCAAAACTGAAAAAGAAGACAAGCCAAAAAGGAAAAAGAAGAAGGGACTCATGGTGTCTTGGGAAGACTTGGAGAACGACTCTGAGGAAGAGGACGAATCAGAAACTAAGTCCCAAACCTGTCTCATGGCCGACCAAACCAATGAGGTAATTTTCATTGAACCTTCTACTGAAGACCTTCATCTTATGATCGATCATCTCACTGAAAAACTCAGATGCTTCTTGAACGAAAATTAAGGGAAGGTGAAACCGCTGTTGATCTTGTTGAAGAAAATAAGCAGTTAAAAGCTGAGCTTAAAGGCTGTGAGAAACAGCACTCTGTGATTGCATATTTAAACTGTTTTGAAGAAAATAAAAGATTGCACAAAGAGGTAAAAAGTCTAAAAGAGGACCTAGCTAACTTTGCTCAAAGTTATGAAAATTCGAATCAACTTTTGGTTAGTCAAAAACCTCTTTATGATAAAGCACATTTGGGTTTTCACAAAAAATCTGAAATGTTTATTGAAAAATCCCCTTTTTCTAATATGGCTTCCACTTCAGATGACATAAGATTTCAAAACTCAACAAATTTTAAAAAACAGTAGCCTAAAAGATTTTGTAGATTATGCAATCGGAATGGACATTTTCCTATTCAATGTTTCATAAGTGAGAAAATAATTGGAGACAAAGTGTACAAGATAGTAGGCAACTACAATGGTCTTGTCCAAAGAAGATGGTTTAAAATTAAAGGATCCAAAAAGATTTGGATACCTAAGGCCACTTGAGTATCTTTTGTAGGGTTGCCTAGCATCCAAGAGAAAAAATAATATGTGGTACATGGATAGTGGATGCTCTAGGCATATGACCGACAAGTCTACATTCTTCATCAAGCTTGACGAGTATGATAGAGGCTTTGTAACTTTCGGTGATAATGGTAAAGGAAAGATAGTGGCCATAGGTAAAGTTGGTAAGAACCTTTCTTCTTTCATAAATGATATTTTACTTGTTGATGGATTGAAACATAACCTACTAAGCATTAGCCAATTGTGTGATCTTGGATATTTGGTTATATTTAGAAAATTAGATTGCTTAGTTATTTGTGAGAAATCTGATGATGTTTTGTTTGAGGCAAAAAGATGCAACAATGTGTATGGACTTACTCTAGAGGACTTAAAAGATCAAAAAGTAACATGTTTTACATCTATAAAATCTAAAAAATGGCTTTGGCATAAGAAATTGGGACATGCTAGTATGTACCAAATTTCTAAACTTGTTAAAAAAAATTTGGTTAGAAGAATTCCAAATATTAAATTTGACAAAGATATTGTTTGTGAAGCTTGTCAATTAGGCAAACAAACAAAATCTTCTTTTAAGCTCAAAGATGAAATTTCTACTAAAAGGCCATTAGAAATGTTGCATATTGATCTTTTTGGCCCACTAGAACTCAAAGTTCGGGAGGAAAACACTATGGTTTGGTGGCGGCTGATGATTATTCTAGATATGGATGGGTTCTTTTCTTAGCTCATAAAAATGATGCTTTCTATGCCTTTTCTTCTCTTTGTAAAAAGATTCAACACGAAAAAGGTTTGAAAATTGCCCACATAAGAAGTGATCATGGAAAGGAATTTGAAAATCAAGATTTTGAAAGCTTTTGTGATGAATTTGGAATTGCACACAATTTTTCATATCCTAGAACACCTCAACAAAATGGGGTTGTTGAAAGAAGAAATAGAAGTATTCAAGAAATGACTAGGGCAATGCTTTGTGAAAATGATGTTCCAAAATTTTTGTGAGGCGAAGCTATAAACACAGCTTGTTACATTCTAAATAGAACCATCATTAGAAAAGGTTTGAAAAAAACCCCCTATGAGCTATGGAAAGGAACTCCCCCTAATCTTAAGTACTTTCATATTTTTGGATGCAAATGTTTTGTACTTAACAACAAAGAAAATCTTAGAAAATTTGATCCAAAATCTTATGAAGGTATGTTTGTTGGGTATTCAACCACTAGCAAAGCTTATAGAGTTTACCCTAAAGAACATAGAACCATTAAAGAGTCCATACATGTATCTTTTTGTGATGCTAACTCCATACCTAGTGCTATTTTAGATGATGATGCAGGAAGTGAAACAGAAGCAAGTCCTTAAGAAAATCAAGCAAATCCCAAATCTGTTCCAGCTGTGGAAAACGTCAGTCCAGAAAATGCTCCTCAAAATGAAGGAGACATTTTCATTTTGTCTCCTGACCAGGTCAAAGAATCCAAAATAGTGAACTCATCAGAATCTTGTCAAGGTCAAACTGAAGCCTCATCTCAAAAGCCACGTGAATGGAAGTTCTTAAAGAATTATCCTCATGAATTCATAATTGGAGACCCTTCACAAGGTGTAACCACTAGATCCTCAAGCAAGAAGCAAGTGGAGGCTAACAATGTTGCTTTCTTATCCCAATTAGAACCTCTAAATGTGAAACAAGCTCTTGAAGATCTCTCTTGGGTGAAGGTCATGGAAGAAGAGCTAAATCAATTTGAAAAGAATGAGATTTGGACACTTGTACCACACACAAATGGTAAAAAGATAACCAGTACCAAGTAGATTTTCAAAAATAAATTGGGTGAGGATGGTAGTGTTGTTTGTAACAAGGCTAGATTAGTAAGCCCAAGGTTACGATTAAGAGGAAGACATTGACTTTGATGAGTCATTTGCCCCGGTGGCAAGAATGGAAGCAATTCGGTTGTTTCTTACTTATACTGCCCACAAGGGTTTTAAAATATTCCAAATGGATGTTAAATGTGTTTTTTTAAATGAATATATTGATAGAGAAGTATTTATGACACAACCCCCCGATTTTAAAAACAAAAATTTTTCTAATCATGTTTTTTAACTCTCAAAGGCCCTTTATGGTCTTAGGCAAGCTCCAAGAGCTTGGTATGAAAGGCTTAGTGCCTTCTTGTTGCAAATGAGTTTCAAAGGGGCACCACCGATACTACTCTATTCATAAAGGAATCTAATGATGACATATTACCTGTCCAAGTTTATGTGGATGATATTGTGTTTGGATCGGCAAATGAATCATTGTGTGAAGAGTTTGGAAAACTAATGACTAGTGAGTTTGAAATGAGTTTGATGGGAGAATTAACATTCTTTCTTGGACTTCAAATCAAACAAACTCCTAGTGGTATTTCATTCACCAAGGAAAATATGCTAAGGAATTAATTAAGAATTTTGGTATATAAAACTCCAAACCAATGGGTACTCCCATGCATCCAAATACTAAACTTGACAAGGATGAGAATGGCAAAGATGTTGATGAAACAAGGTATAGAGGAATGATAGAATCTCTTATGTATCTTACATCCTCTAGACCAGACATTGTTCAAAGTGTGGGTGTATACTCTAGATTTCAATCTCACCCTAAGGAATCGCATCTTTCAGCCGTTAAGAGAATCATTAGATATATAAAAGGCACATGTGACCTTGGCTTGTGGTATCCTAAATCTAATGAGTTTGGTGTAGTTGGGTATTATGATGCAGATTATGTGGGAGATCGTGTGGATAGAAGAAGCACTTCGGGAATATGTTACTTTCTTGGAAACTTCCTAAATATGTGGTTAAGCAAAAAGCAAGCCACTGTTGCTTTATCCACGGCTGAAGCTAAATATATATCCGCATTTGCTTGTTGCTCACAATTAATTTGGATTAAAACTCAACTTGAAGATTACAAACTAAAAATTAATAGTATTCCCTTACTTTGTGACAATATGAGTGCTATAAATATTTCAAAAAATCCTGTGTTGCACTCAAGAACTAAGTACATAGTGAGATATTATTTCATTAGAGAACATGTGCAAAAAAAAAATATTGATATTCAATTTGTAAAATCGGAAGAACAATTGACTGACATTTTCACTAAACCACTGTGTGAAGAAAGATTTTGCAAGCTGAGAATAGAACTAGGAATGTTTAATTTTAATTCTGTTGTTTAAATAATGATTTTCAGGTCTTTGTGTTGTTTTGTCTCGTAGGTAGCAGGGAGACAAAACTGGGCAAATGACGAATTCTTCAAAAGAAGGCCTGCACAAAGCCTAGATAAATTTCTGGATTGAAACATGGAAATTTGTGTCTTAGAGCCCAGCGCACAGTACCCACCATTGGGCCTATGTAAGACAATCTTTGTTCACATGATATGGGCTCATTATTTTAAATCATAAATTTTTTATTTAAAAATTTTTTACATGAGCAATCACTTCATTCCATTTCCAAGTCATGTCAGTTTTAATTTTTCATCATTCCTCATGACTTGTCTTTTCAGTTTTCATGTTTTTTAAATTTAAATTAATTTTTAAAAACCATTTCATTGAATGATTTTGCTTTAAAAGAGAAAGTTCCCACTAAGCATTTATGACGGTTATTCACTCTAATCTCTCTCCATTACCTCCCCTCTTCGTTACTCTCTATCTTTCCTTCCACCATTTTTTTCAAAATGAGAAAGAAGATTGCTACAAGAAGAAGCACCGGAGCATACATTCCCTCCAAAAATCCTCCTCATTCCAAACAACCCCAGTCACACACACACACACATACACATTCACTCACACTCCTCTTCTTCTCATTCTTCACCATCAACCAAATCCATGGCAAGGAAGGTTATTCACCAAAAGGGGTCTTCAGCTCGAAAGGAGGCAGCATCTTCCCATGGTAAAGGTGCAAAGGGAAAGGGACCTATGCATGAAGAGGAAGCCCCATTGTCACCTCCTCCTCACTGCTCAACTCCTCACTCAATTGGCCGTTCTGCTCCTAGTCATCATCCTTCTTGAGATTCAAAATGCTCTGTTCTTCAAAATACAAGGGAGCCCCCTAACCTCGATTAACTGGACTTCAAATAGAAATATGGCAAACTCATTCTCACTTTGACCCTTATCGTTTTGTATCATGTGTGGCCTATGAGTTTCATACACAAGTCCTTACAATTTGTAATCTTTGTTCTTCCTTTGTTGTTGATCTCGATGCATTATCTAAAAAATGGATTGCTTTTAAAACAAACTTTCATGATCTGAAATGGTATCCTATTTTCAAAATCCGAAAACCCTTTTATCTGAATTTAGTGCGCGAATTTTATGCAAATGTGATTTTTCACGAAGGAGAGCTCCATTCTTTTGTTAAAAACACTCAGTTTGTTCTAAATTCTGAAACCATAAATGCGGCCCTGGGGTATGAGGACACAGGGGTAAGAGCTTACATGTCTGGTAAGTGGGATAATCATGTTGGCATTTTTTATCAAGATGCTCTGGCTTAAGTTTGTAAAAACTTTTATTCTATGGATGGCACTACTCCCACACACAAAGCCCTAGGACCTGTTAGGCTCTGCTGCATTGAATCATCACTCATATTATCATGCCACAAAGCGGTTCATACCAGAGGGTAACTGTCTGTGATACCCTCGTATTCTATGATGTTTTGAATTCTTTCCCATATCTTCTGCTTACTTTATGATACGTTATATGTGGGATTGTGTGAAAAGTGATAAAAAGAGTTCTCTGCCCTATGGAATGTTTTTAACTTGCTTGTTTGAGTATTTTAATATTGATTTGAGTAATGAGCCTGTTGAGAACAGAGTGTCCACAATCAAAGGTGTTGGTGTACCGCAACATGCTAAAGGAAAAAATGTCAAAGAGACAAGGGCTACGGTTGTGTCTAAAAGTGAGGATGAAAGCCTCCCACCTCCCTCAATTGCTGGTATATTTGATTCCTACAAATATCTCTTCTCTGAAATAGTTAAAGAGGTCCTTTTGAAATTTGCTACCATGACTGAGCAAATGGTTAAATCTAGTAAGGAAGCTCATAAGCTGGCAATGCAAAATGAAAAGGCTTGGCTAAAATCTCATGACAGGGTATCTATGCTTCTAAAGCACTTGGATTCCCTTGATGAAGATATGGTAGCCTCCGAGCAAGAAGATGATGTTCTGGAATCTGATGAAAAGCCCTCTGATGCCTAATTCTGCTCCTTGCTGCCTATGACAGATCTTTACTTTTGATAACTCTGGATTTTGAACTCTGAAACTGTTTTCATTTATCTTGCACTTTGCTTCTCAGTTGGATAACTATAATAACTTTAACTTTAGTACTATTTTCCTATTCTGCATGGTTTAATATTATGGACTGCATTCCTTGCCTTGTTTTACTTGTAGGTGTCCCTCTTTGATGACAAAAAGGGGAGAAAAGGGTCTGAATTGAAACAGTTTATATTGTTTTGAGCCCTCTGTTTTGTGCTCTGATTTGACTCTAAGTGACCTGTCCATGTGCTATGTTTTGATTCGACCTTGAGCATTGAATTGTTTGGATAAAATTATTTGCTCAAATTCATCGTGGGCTGTTTGGCTAATAGAGCTTTATTAATCCCTGTCTTGAAACAGTTTTATGTGCATTCACTTGTGAAAATCTGGCTCCGTTTTTAAAGGTTCCATGTCTTAAAAATTCTTCATCATCTCTTAGGAATTTTTTTAGAGCTTAGATATTGTTTCTATGAATATTTTCGTACAAATAGGGTAATCAAAGCACATATTGAGGGGGAGCATATTGAACAAAAGAAAGGGGAGCAATCCGTGAATCATCAAAGGGAAGTTTTCTATCCTAATTTGTTTCAATTCATTTTAATAATGTTTTGTCATTAAGGAAGAGATTGTTGAGTTTGGAAACAAATATTAAAAATGATGATCAAACATTATTAAAATGTTAATTAAATATTTATCAAAATATCACCAATTGTTTGTTTGATATATTTGATCAAGTGTGCAGGAAATAAAATGAAACAAGTTGGCCCAAAGGATAAATGTTTAAAGCCCATAAACAAATTCAGCCTTGAATAAAATTGATTCAAATAAGTGGCTGAACCTTGGCATTAAGAAAAAAAAAGAAAACAAGCCCAAGAGGTAAAGCATCCCAAAGAAGCAAGCTTGATGAATTAAAGAAAGAAACCCAAGAGTTCACAAGCTTCATACGGATTCTATCATTCTTGGCAACTGGAAATTGAAATTCAATTCAATTTAATTTTCTTGGGGCTTTCACCGAAAGCTTATCTCTTCCCTCTCTCTTCTCTCTCTTGCTTCGGTTACATCACTCATTCAAAGAAGAAGAAAGAAGAAAAATGAAATGTACAGAGGGAAGGATATGAAGAAAGGCAAAGGGATTATTGCCAAATCAAAGAAAGGAAAAAAGCTTCGATCAAGAAGCAAATCTATCTTGGTTAAAGCACAACAAAATTTTATTTCCTCTTTTGTGCTTCAACGAGGAACGAAGAAGAAAGCTTCAAGTTCTCATGCATGGATGAAGCAACAATGGAGAACATGAAGCCATTTTGGGTCAGAAGCACATCAACGCTCAATATCAAAACTTGGGGGCCAAAGTCAAGCTCAATGGTCAAAATTGAAGAAGTTTGAAAAAAAAGGATGAGAGAGAAGATGTGAGCATGCATGCAACAGCCTCGGTCCTCTCCCTCCTCTTTGTTGAAGCCGCTGCTACTCTGATGGTGGAGAAGAAAGAAAGTGTGAGGGTTGAACAAGCTTCAACCTTGGAAGCTTCACCCTTTTATATTAAGGGTGTACGGCCAAGGGTTGAAAGTAAGGAGAGTAAGTGAAAAGCACAAAGTTCACTCTCATAGCTACCCAAACTGTTAGAGTTCTTCTCCTTTATGTAGTACATTAAGTAATTTCTTTTTCTCAGTTTTGATCTGTTTAACTCTCATTGTAAAAAGCAAACATGGTGAAAAAAAGCCAATGAGAGAAAAAAGACAGTGAGAAAAAGCCATAAGATGTCTAAGAAGTTCTTTGTACATCTTTCTGTTTTGTGTCATAATCCTGTGGGGATTTCCTTGCAAGTTGGGTTAGCATTTTGCTGTTGAAAGCAAGATTTAGGTCTAGTCAAATTCAGATTGGGTTTAGAATATGGATTTGTCTAAGATAGGATTGGGTAGATGTTAGGGAAAGAATTGATGTTTGGGTAGATGTTAGGGAAAGAATCGATGGAGACTGGATGTAGCCTGCATTGCACGTAGTAGCTGAACCAGGATACATTTGGGTGTTATTTCTTCTTCCCTTCTACTTTTTTGTTTCTGCTACTCAGGAGACAAAAATAAAAATATCTCTCAGTTGATCACGAGACAAAAGTAAAAATATCTCCTAAATTCTCTTGAGAAAGAAAAAGTAATATTCAGCAAAAAAAAAAGGGTAGTTAAGATTCAACTCTCCCTTCTCTTAGCCATTGATAACCATCACATATGAATATAAATTATAAATCATTATATTTTATATCTCTTTTATATATAAATGTTGGTTATATATTAAATAAAATAAAAATATTTGATAACAAAAAAGAATTAATAAAAAATAATCAGAACTTATCTTATTTAACATTCATTAATTGTTATAATAATTTTAATAAATAAAATAAGGCAAATTTTCACTTTTTTTGATCTTCCTAATATTACCGTAAATAAAAAAATGTATTATAGTTGCCTAACTAGGACTAAGGAGACTGTTGAAGGCGCAATTATTACGAAGTATTCATTAGGGGTGTAAATTATCAAATCGGATAGAAAATTACTGCAAAACCAAACTAAAATTTTCAACAATTGATACGAAAACTGAAAAAATTGATTTTTTTTTGTTTTTTCAATAAAATCGATCGGATTGGTTCGGTTTTGAATTGGCTTAATAAAAACCAAATCAAACCAAACCAAACCAAAGATTAACCTGCAGTGATATATTTTTTTACTATTTCACCCTTTAACCTAACATAAAATATCGTAAATTTGAGTGACTAACTCACGAACTCAAAGGATGCAACTCCTCCCTCCTTCTTCTGAAGAATCTCAGAATCTCCCTCTCTCCCTCCATTCAGGGACGGATCCAGAAATATTATTAGGGGGCCAATAACATATATAATATTAAAAAATTATGCAAAAAATTATATAATATAAGATATATTACAAAAATATACCGATAGAAAATATATTTTAAAGTGCAAAAAATATGCGTGTACTTTTTACTAACAAATTGGTCGATTCTTCGTTTCATAAAATTCATCTCTAATAGAATCTATGTCAAATTTTTCAGCAATTGTCTTTTCAATATAATTAAAATACAATTAACAAGAAATTCATCTTTCATTTTGTTTCTGCGTCATTATTCACAATATTCATAGTTAAAAAAGATCTTTCAGTTGTAGCAGTTGAAACAGAGAGAATTAATACCAAATGAATTAAGAAAGACGGTCACAAGAAGAAAAAATTCACTTTATGGGATTTAAAAAATTTTATTTAATTAAAAAATATTAGTAATAATATATTTTTCAGATTTTTTTAATATTGTTACTTACTTTTTAGATATTAGAAATCATTAATATTTAGGTTGGACTGAAATTTTATTTATAATAGACTAAATATTAAATAAAATTTTTAAAAAATTAAATCATACTTAATAACTTATTACTATTAATCTTTTAAAAAAAAGCTGGGGGCCGAGGCCTCCACTCGCCCCCGTATGTCCGTCCCTGCCTCCATCTAGTCGTAGATCGTAGCCATCTCCCTCCATCCTCCCTCTTCCCATCCATCCTTCTCACGCAATCTGCGGTGGTGATTTGTTCCGTCACCAAGCAAGAAGCCCACGCCACCATGAAGCACCTATCCGTCGCCAAGTAGCCCTCACCGTCACCAAGCAGACATCTCCGTCGCCGAGAACCCTGCGCCATCGTCAAGCCCTCTCCTGCAACTCAACAATGTCTTCTTCAGAGGTCAGTATATGTCCTAATTTTGGAATAAAAATTGTTGTTGTTGCTGGTTCTTCTATTGCTGATTTGCTGGCCTTAATTTGTTGCTATTGCTGGCCCTAATTTGTTGTTGTTGCCGCTAATTTATTGTTGTGGTTGTTGTTGCTGATTTGCTGCTAATTTATTGTTATTGTTCCTAATTTTTAATTTTTAAATTTGTTGATGATTTATTGCTAATTTATTGTTATTGCTGTCATTGCTGATTTGCTGCTAATTTATTGTTGCTGTTGTTGTTAATTCGTTGCTAATTTTTTGTTGTTGTTCCTAATTTAAATTTGTTGTTGTTGTTACTATAATTTGTTGTTATTGTTTGAAGATAGATTTGTTGTAATTCTTGTTGTTTGATGACAAATTTTTTATATAATAATTTAATGTATGTTGTTCATTTGCTATGTTTATATATATGCAACCAGCAAGTAGTGAACCTATACTTGATGAAGTTGGAGATGAAAATGTTGAGTCCGTGGTACGTTTCTAATGGACAACGATTTATTTTCAAATGTATTTGTTTTATGTTTATGTATGTTTATTTTATACTTAGTAATTGAAATAAGTTAAAATTGTATTGAATTTGAATGTGATGTATTTTTATTTTAATTTATTAACTATTTTAAATCTCATTTTATTGTGATTAATGTTCTGTTTAATTAAAATTTAAAAATTAAAAAAATCAACCGAACTAAACTGCTGTTTATTTAATTCGATTTGATTCGATTGGTGCAAAAATAGCAAAAACCGATTGGTTGCTTATGAAAAAGAATCGATTATATCGATTTAGTTGGTTTTTGTCTAAAATCAAACCAAATCGAATCGATAACCCCTCTATCCATCATGTTTTCTCGCGAGTTTTCACTCATTTCCAATGAAATCATCACATTACTACTTTTAGTTATTTACATATTTAATTTAGATTCATAATAAAGATCGAGCTCTATATATATAGGGAACTCCCCCTTTTTGGAGGTCGAATGAATTTTGGGCATGTGCATCGATCACATGTTCTCTATTCGAAACCAATGGGGTAAGACGGTTCATAATTTCTTAATTATTCCACGGGTAACAAAAGTATTTCAAACAATTTCAGATCTAATTACTTGGATGAGAGGTTTTCTCATTAGTATTTTTCGTGGGTTATTTCAATTAAAAATTTTGAAATTCTTTTTATTAGATGAAACAATGAATGTTACTGGAATTTTTCCATCTAATATGATGGTTTTTAAAATGGCAAATGAGAATAGAGATTTGGATAATAAGTTTTGTAAAATATAAGTATGGGAGTTGATTCAAATTTTTAAATTTGCGCATGCAGGTTTTTCTTTTCTTTTGATGTTGCGTTTTTTTTTTTGTTATCTTTCTCTTTCGTTATTATCGTTTTTAATAATTTTGAATTGAATAGAATGGAATAAAATCTAATGCAATTGAATAAAGTGATAATAAATAATTTTATTTTTCTTTATTAAAATCAATATTGTTTATAAATTTAAATTTGGATAGAATGCAGGAGTTTCTGAATTTATAGAATATACGATTTTCGGTTCATTTATTATTACACAATAGTGTTGTTATAATAATATTTCGGTTCATTTTTTAACAATTTTAAATTCAATAGAATAGAATGCAATTGAAAAAGATAATAATAAATAATTTTATCCTTCTTTACTAAAATTAGTATTGTTTATGAATTTAAATTCAGATAAAATGTAAGAATTTTTGAATTTATAAAATGCACAATTTTCAATTCATTTGTTATTATAAAATGATATTATTATAATAATATTTTGGTTCATTTGTTAATATCAAATATGTTTGGCTACAGTTAACTTAAAGAATGTGCAGTTATTTTTTATACTGCAAATTAAAACAGTCTCTTTCAATCTTCATAGTCCTTATCAATTATACATGATATGTCATATGTTATATGTCAAAGTTAATTGTATTTAATTATAAGATGAATAGATAAACCATATTTTAAGCTGCAATAATAAAGGAAGATTAGATGAATTAAAGGTGGAATGATGATTGGTAGGACGTGGCAGCAATGAAGTTGTATGCATGGGTCATTGCATTATCAAAGATTCAAGAATGGTGTGAATGTGAATGTGAATTTGATGTACTCACTAGTCACTATTTTAGGTGTATTGTTGATAAATAATTTGTTTCAATAGTTAAAATGACTTTTAAGATAAATTGAATGGAATGAAATAAAATTTAATATAATTGAATAAAGTGATAATGAATAATTTTTTTTTTTTGCTAAAAAAAGACTCAATCATTAACAAAAGTACATCAAATTATTTCTGGATCCAAATGAACATCAATTAAACTAAGAAATGAACCGAAATTACTTAAGGAGTAAAAAATTTGATCAATACTTATCAACAGCATCAAGTGAACCTTAATTAACACACAAATGAACTGAAATTAGTTTAGATTTGAACAAACAGTCAAAAAGACTCAATCATCAACAAAAATACATCGAATTTATTTCTGGATACAAATGAAACGAAATTATTTAATAATGACACCAAAGAAAATTAGAACCAATAAATATATTAGCAAAATGTTGGTGTTGTTAGTGATGACGATAACGAAAAAGAAAGATAACGAAAAAAGAAAAAAAGAAGAAGAAGACGTAACACAGGGAAGAAGAAGAAGAATGATTTTTTTATATTAGAACATAAAGAATAACGTTTGTTTGGGAGATTTTGAGAGCGTGTACACACTGTAACAACCCAAGTTTTCGGAAAATTAAATAATAAGTTATTTACAATTTATTATAATTGTGATAATTTTATTTTAAAAAAAAATTATTTTACTAAGGATAATTAAATAGAGTTTCATGATAATTGAAAATTAAACTAATTAAAATTTTATTATAATCTTTATTATAATTGAATATTTCATATAATATCAGCCATTGAAAAATAAGAAAGAATTGTATAATTTAATTTAAATAAATTTTATTATGAATGTTTTATGATTTAATTCGAGTTTCTTATTTTTAGAAAATAATTTATTAAAAATGATTAAATTGATTTTATAAATATTTAGAATTTAAGTTAATTAACATTCTTGTGTAATTTTATTATAATTGGTTATTTTATAATTTAAATTAGAAATAATTATTTGAACTTAGCAATATATTGATAAATAGTGTTCTTAAATATTTTTAATAGAGTATATTTGATTTTAAAATTACTCTACCCTCCAATTTTATTAAAATATCTATTCATATTTATCCTTATTCCCTTATAAACTCTTTAATTCCTAACCCTAAATCCCAAAATCTCCAAATTAATTCAGAAACCCTAATTTCCCAATTTCTAACCCTAACCCCCCTTTCTTCCTAAACACAACGCACACAGAACTGGAAAGGGAGAAGAGAGCTCGGAATCGAAGAAGAGGGAGCCGCACCCTACTGCCGCACACGGGAGCCATTGCCATCGCGGAGAGAGGAGCGTCGCTGTTGAGCCAGAGCCGCCGCTGAGGATTCTGTCGCCGCCGTCCATGGAGCTTCGAGTAGTGCCGCCGTCAACGCGGTTCAGAGAGGAAGGAAATGTCGCGATGAGGAAGGAGAGCAGGAGCCCGTCACGTCAGCTGCAAGCACGTTGTTCGTGTCTTGTCGCCGCCGCTGGAGGACCACTGTCGCCGAGTTGCCTGTCGTTGTCGTTAGATCCGCTGTCAGGGGAGGTCAAAATGCGAAGGAGGAGTTTGGTTCGCGCTGTCGTGCCTCCACCATTTCCAGGTTCGTCGCCGTCAGCCCTGTGGGCCGTTCTGACCGCCGCTAATAGAACCCACCAGAGTTGTTCGGAGGCTGATGCTGCTCAGTTGTCTCGGTTTCGTGTTAGTGCAGTAAGTTATTTTTCTTTCGAAACCCTTATAGTCGCTATTCAGTTATATGTTACTAAGGATTTTGCGGCGTTAATTTCCATACGGTTGAGTATCGATGCTTGCATGTCATGTTTGAAGTCGTCGTTGTTGCCTCGGAAATGGTCTGAAGCTGTGGATTTTGCGGGCCGCAAGGAAAAAAGAGGATTTTGTCGCATAGTTGAATCGCGATCGAGGTAGGGAATTTATTTTAAAATTAATTGTTTTAATCTATGAATGCCAATGAAGTTTAATGAGTAATTGCGAATAATTTAAAAACAGTTTTAAATGATAATTGATAGGAATAAGCTTGGTTTGAGGTTATAAAATTGTGATTTGTTTAGTATTGAGATGAAGTTTTGGTGTTATAATTAGTTTATTGAGTTTAGGTCATGGCTGAGAATGTGATTGGTTTTATTGTTATTATGAGTGATTAATTGATAAGATTAATTTTGGTGTGAGGCTGTGATTGATATTGGTTTTCTGATTTTGATGGAGTTGCTGAAATTTTAATTTTGTGTGATTGTGATGGATTGGTTGAGTTGTGGCTGTGAAAGGTGATTAAATTAGTGTTACTTGTTAAATAGAAATATGATGAGTTAATTATTGAAAAAATTGTCGTATTGATAATTGTTGAATGGAGTTGGATTTGAGTTTGGTTTGGAAAGTTATGAATTTGAGGGAGCCCGCATGAGTGGTGAAGTCCAATTTTAAGGAGAGATGCTGTCCAATTTTTTTTGTAAAAATACACGAAAAGTGATTTCATTTTAAAAATCCGATTTAGAAGCTTATTTTGAGAAATTATTGATTTGATTTATTAATAATGATTGGTTTGACTCAATAATACAAGATTTGAAAGGTCTAAATTTTATTAAAATAGAAAGTGGCTTAACTTTAAAGAAAACGTTTTAATTACTAAAAATTATTTGATTTTGATTTATTACAAAAAGTCTTGTTTTTAGCTTGATTTATTAAGAAAGTATAAAGTTTTATGTTCAGTTTTTGAGAATATATTTTGTTTCAAGTTATGATTTGAGTTTGGTTTGTTAAGAGAAAGAAGGAAAGAGGAAAGAGAACACGGCACGTGTGATTATGAAATGAATAATAGGTCACGAGAGGGTGACGAAAAGTAACTAGTTAGGGTGCTAATGTGAAAATGTTAAGCCGTGGGCTTTATGTATAAATGATTGTGCGGGGATGCCCGTGTGTATGGAATGGCTTCCAGGAGAAAGGGGCACATGCTTCAGCTGGAGAATCAGCGCCTACAAGAAGTAGAAACTTGCAGAGGTTATGCCGCTGGAATGCCTTATCTGACTTGCGAGTCGGATTGCGTCAGGTGCGGGTTGAAACCGACAAATGAGCTTATTACCTCCGATAGGACTAGATATGCATCATCCTTGTTTGCACATTTGCATTTGGCTATGTTTGTTTGTTTTACTTCTTTGTGATTGTGCTGTTTGACTTGTTTGTGTGTTGATTTGGATCTCTTACTTGTGCTGTTGGTTTACGGAAGCATTGAGGTGTAATGTTGTGGTTGAGAAATGATTATATAGCTGAGAGATGGTTAATATGACTAATTTTGTGATTAAAATCTGTTGGAGTTTAGAAATTTAGAGAAAAGTAATTGGTTATCTAAAATAAAACTAAGTATTTTCAGGGGTTTAATAAAAATAGTTTTATTGAGTAAAGTTAATTATTTGCATTTGATATAATTACTTTTACGACATTCTCATTTCCCTACTGAGAACGTGTGGTTTGTTCTCACCCCAAAATCTTCCACCCTTTCAGTGACATGGGTTCGAAGACCCAGTTTGAAACTGCGGACGATTATAGAATTTATTTATGAGTTAAGTTTCTTTCATAGAATTCTCTCGCCCTTATTGCTTTAGATTTTATTTTATCCAGAGGGATAGGTATTGTATTCGAGTTTCATATTGAATTTACTTGTATGTCATTTAATATTATTAATAATTATGTGACTATTATTACTTGGTGATGTTTGATATACGATTTTGATAAATAAAAACAAAATTTTCTGATATTTTTCTTAAAAGTTGAAATGCGATATCGAACTAAAGGCTCAATATTAAATAGTTAATAAGAAAAACAGGTTAGTAACGCCTTACTTTTGGTACGATCATGAGGTGCTAAAAATTAAGATGTTACACACACTCTTTTAATGAGAGTGATTTTTACTAGTGTTAGGCTTGTTTGGTTTGACTTAGATGACAATAAACTTAGATGTGTAGCATATCTACAAAATTAAATAAATATGTAAAATATAAAATAAAATATAATTTAATCAAAACTCTATTTTTAGTATTTTATATATATAATAAGTATCACTCATTTTACAGTTGTCTTAATGGCAAAGTGATCCTAATGAATTTTTAGCTCCATTCCTAATTTTGTCGATTAGATCGGATTACAATTAGTTTCCATAGATTTGAGCAATGTTGACAAATTCGATTATAGGTTTGATCTGTATAATTAATCGAATTGGATAGATCACAAGTTTATAGGTTTTTTGGCCGAATCAGATGGTTCAATTCAAATATTACAAAATTGTATGCGAAACTATACAGATTTTAAGAATAATATTTGTAATAAATTTGGATAGGTACACCATTCATTTGAATGTATTTTCACACATTTTTACTTTTATTTTTTTTATCTTTATTATTTTTTGGTAGATAAAGTTCGTTGGACCGAGAATTTTTAGATGCAAGTAGAGTTTATGTTAAAAAAATTTAAACCCAAATATAGAATAATATTAAAGTGCCGTTTGGACTATCACTTTCTCCCTCTCGCTCTCACTCTTACTTTCTCGTACAATAATTTAATTATGTTTTCATATGCACCCTCATCTCAGTTTAAAAATCGAAACAAAAGTAAACGATAGTGACAGTTTTAAACCATTACAATCAACAAAAATCGTCACAAAATACTTAAGCATCATGATAAAGTCTAAGAGTTAGGCCTATGACTCATCATGATGACCAAGAAAATGAAATCTCAGCCCAATAATGTCAAGTTTTTTTAAAGCTGAGATTTTGGGATTAGATTAGGTTTTGCAAAAATTTTTGTTAACATAAAAAATTAGCACTATATATATAATTTATACATGTTACTTCACATATTTTTTAATAAATTAATTGATTATATATTAGAAAATTAAATTTATCAAAATAGAATAATTAACTTGTTTTATAGTAATATAATCAAAATTTTTCATGAACACAAATATATTTTTCTATATGATATATATTTGAGATTGAAAGAAAGTTTTCAGTGTATTCTTTACTTTTCTTTTTGAAAGTGAAGTGTTGATTAACAATAGGAAAAAAAATGACAAAATTAAAATTTGTTACTTTTTTTATATACAAATGCTATGGATTAATTTGTGTTCTTCCTGAGATTGGCCGGTGTATAATTCGTCTGCCGGTGAATACTTGTAAGCTCTCCGTCAAGATGAGGTATACGTCAGCAATGAGAGAACAAGGGGGTAGATACCTGCAAAAGACACGTCGACGCTTAAGTTAGTAAGTGTTTAAGAGGTATATAATAATAATTCTATGAATATAGAATGTTAGACATGAAATATAACTTCTCATGTGTGTTTATAATAATTCTATGAATATAGAATGTAAAACAAAAAAATAGAACTTATCATGCATTATGTTTTGAGATATAGAAATTGGTGCCTTTTATAGGTATAAAATTGATGAATGATATTCATGTTATGACCGTTTGGTCATTAAGATGGAAATGATGGTCATTAAGTCGGTAATGAAGGTGTCGATTACAAGCAAAGAATGAATGATAGTTAACGCTGAGTTATAACTCATAATGCATAATAAAGACCAAGTTATAGGGTGACGGATCACAGCTCCCAAGCATTGTCTGCTGATCATATGATCCAGGCTAAGCTTAGAAAATAAAATGAGTTATAACTCGGTTAAAAGATAAGTGAATAATGATATGGTGAGCCCCAAGCTTAGTCGGGTTATTATGTCGGCACTTATTCAAAAAATAATTGAGTGATAAGAGTCATTCAATCAAGATAGTTGTGTGGGGATACTTTTTCGCTTAAGAACAATTTTAGCATTTGATTGTATGTGAACTGAAAAGTTCAGACATAGATATCCATTGACGGAATCGATTGTATGATCCGAAGATAAAATGATTAATTGTCTTGGGAATTTTTTCGACCCACAACAGCTTATTGATGAATTTCTTGCTCAAAACAATTTGTTATTGAATATTTACAATTTACAGTGAAGGTCTGACATGAATACGATAAATTGAGAAAATGAATATGTACAAAGTCGCAATATATATTGAATAATATATATTGTAAAAGTAAAAGAGTTCAAAGTAAAAAAATATACCTTAAAAGTTGATAATTGTAGAGAAGAAGATAACATATATGAATGTCATACATGTCAAATATAAATTATTTAATTTTATTTGTTAATATTTGAACTTTATTTCGTAGAATTTGCATTAACTTGTTAATAAAGCAATAAAATTATTAGTCATTTAATAATATAATAAATTTTGTTTAACTATGAAGTATATTCCTTGTGCAAAAATAGCAAATTTGCATGTTTGTAACTATTTTTTTGTTTAACTTTCTGTATTAAACAAATAGTAACATAAAATTTAATAGCATAAAGTATAGGACATATATTAAGGTTTGAATATAACTAATAAATTAGTAAATATTAGTTACACAAAATATAAATGCAAAAGTATGTTGAATAAAATATATAATTTTATTTGTGTAAATAGAGAACTTTGAAAAAAGTAAGCAAAATTGATAAGCGAGTATGTGCTCGGATTGATTGAAAATCGAGTTTGTTCTTGGATTGACTTTGTTCTCGAATTGATTTATTGATCAATTATGAGATGTGAAATATTATGATACGTAAAAGTAAAGCAATTCGAATGTATAAAGTACATACTTTATAAAAAGTTACTATAGATTGAAATTTGATAAGAGGTATTAAATAAAATCTTAAACAAGATTGTTGAGATTGGTTCAAAAATTTAAATGTAAATCAAATTTTATGAACCTAAGGGGAGTATGAATTATTTTACTCGTTTCCCACAAACGGCGCCAATTGTTCTTGCTGAGATTGGCCGGTGTATAACTCGTCCGCCGGTGAATACTTGTAAGCTCTCCGTCAAGATGATGTATACGTCGATAATGAGAGAATAAGGGGGTGGGTACCTGCGAAAGACACTCCGACGCTCAAGTCAGTAAGTGTTTAAGAGATATATAATAATTCTATGAATATAGAATATTAGACATGAAATAAAACTTCTCATGTGTGTTTATAATAATTCTATGAATATAGAATGTAAAACATGAAAATAGAACTTATCATGCATTATGTTTTGAGATATAGAAATTGGTGCCTTTTATAAGCATAAAATTGATGAATGATATTCATGTTATGACCGTTTAGTCATTAAGATGGAAATTTATAAGCATAAAATTGATGAATGATATTCATGTTATGACCGTTTAGTCATTAAGATGGAAATGATGGTCATTAAGTCGGTAATGAAGGTGTCGATTACAAACAAAGAATGAATGATAGTTAACGCCGAATTATAACTCATAATGCACAATAAAGATTGAGTTATAGAGTGACGGTTCAATTTGTTTATTTATTTTATTAAGAATTCAATTATTTAATATTCTAAAATATAAATAATTAATTTGTCATTTTTTATTAAATATTAATTTATTCAATATAAATATTACAATTTTGTTAGAAAACCAATTTTTTAAACCAACAATCAACCAACAGAGTTACAGAGCAATGGACCGGATTGACAAAGGTTGAAAGAAAAAAAGAAAAATAAAAAAGGATAAATGTTGATGTCTTATTAACTCAAAAATGTTAATTTTCAACTTTTTCCCCTAAAACATACTAAGAATAATAAATTCTGGGGGATCACTATTTAGTATTTTCCAAACTTTTCTTAACCCACATTAATGTTTGCAGCCATCCTACTTATATTATTACTTATTAGTGTTGCCGTATCTATGTAGCATATATAGCCGTATGATAATTCCCCAATAAATTCTTTTGATTTTTTGAATGTTGTTATGTAGAAAAAAGATAACGTCAACAAAATGCCTCTAGCTAATTTCTCCGTATAAAAATGTACAATTATACTTAGATGTGTATTAAAAATTAATTATTAAATCAATTATTTATATAAAATATATATTAAAATATAAAATATTTATTAAAATTAAATTAAATAACATATATTTATATAAATATATAGTAATTAATTTAATAATTAACTTTTGAGGTATAAATAATATTTTTTATGAATGTACAAGTAATAAATAAGCTTGTATACAATATAAAAAAAATATTCGAGAGACAATATAAATAAGTTCAAATTAAAGTAGCCTAAATTTATGTTAGTTTGCATTTTTAATAATTATCACTTATTTTATTCTGTATTCTTTAAATATTATCTAATAATTGAATAATATTAAATATAATAAATGTGCACCTATGATGTTATATATATGAATTTATATATATTAAGTTAAATAAGATAACTTTAAAATATAATATCAGCCAAGTTTTTGAAATTACTTTTTGTCTTAAATTTAAATTCTAAATTTTAATAACTTTATTAAACTCAATCTTTTAAAAAGTGAAAATTTAAAATTAAAATTATTTTATAATAAAAAATTAACTAATATTAACTAATTAAAAATTAATTTTCTATACTTATTCTATCGTTATCATTATTTTTTAACAATTATCATGTGTCAAAATTTGTTTATTTTCTTTGAAAATCTGATAACATTTGACATTTTAAAAGCTTATAAAATAAACCTAGAATAAGAAGGAGAATCAAATTTAACAAATCCTACAAAGCAAGCTAGTTAGTTTGATCAACCAAAAATGTCAATGGCCATGCTATTCTTCTATGCAGCAACAATTGCATCCATAATAATAACAATAATCCTCCTAGTCCTCCATGTTCTTGATCGCAAAAGAAGTTGTAAAGACCCTCTTTTCATAGATTGGCCACTCTTTGGCATGTCACTTCAACTTTTTTACAACTTGTCCCAAATTCATGATTTCTTAGCAAATGTCTTGAATCGCAAAGGAGGCACTGCTGAATTCATGGGACCTTGGTTCACCAACATGAACTTCTTGCTCTCTACCGATCCCATGAACGCTCATCACGTATTCAGCAAGAATTTTGAAAACTATGTCAAGGGACCCGAGTTTCGCGACGTTTTCGATGTTTTCGGCGACGCCATAATCGTGACGGATGATCTTGAGAAATGGAGATACATGAAGTCTTTCTTCCTTTCTCTGATCAAGCATAAAGGTTTTGATATCTTCTTCGAGAAAACGATTCAGAACAAGGTGAAGAATAGTTTGCTTCCCATGTTGGATCATGCATGGTTGCAAGGAACAGTGTTGGATCTTCAAGATGTCTTTTGTAGGTTCACATTTGATTTCACAAGCTTGATGGTGTTAGGGTTTGATCCCAAATCCCTTTCCCTTGGATTCCCAACTGTTGAAGCTGAAAAGGCTTTTGATGAGATTGAAAAATGCTTGTTCTACAGACAAATGGTGCCGAAAAGTGTTTGGAAGTTTCAAGAATGGCTCCAAATTGGTAATGAGAAGAAGATGGCGAAAGCGCTCAAGGTTTTCGACCATTTCCTTTGTACTCAAATAGCTTCTAAACTCGAAGAGCTAAGCAAAACTAAGAAAACTATGAATGCAAAGAGCGATAAAACTATTCGATTCGGTAGCTTTCTTGCTGAAGCTACAAGATACGAATCGCTCGATGCGAAACTTTTAAGAGATTATGGATTTAATTTTTTTGCTGCCGGAAGAGATACCATTGCCTCAGTTCTTACGTGGTTCTTTTGGCTTGTTGCTTCGCATCCGGTAGTAGAAGCTAAGATTCTGGAAGAAATAGATAAAGTTTTTGGCGCTGTTGACAGAGAAAATTACAAAATTTTAAGCACAGAAGATGTCAAGAAGCTAGTTTATCTCCATGGCGCTTTGTGTGAAGTTTTAAGGCTTTTTCCTCCAATACCTATGGAGCGCAAGAAACCAATCAAAGATGACATACTTCCAAGTGGACATGTTGTGGATTCGAATACGAATGTTGTATTTTCTTTCTACGGAATGGGGAGATCGGAAGAAATTTGGGGGAAGGATTGCTTGGAGTTCAAGCCAGAGAGATGGATGAATGAAAAAGGAGGAATCGTTCATGTTCCTTCTTACAAGTTCATTAGCTTCAATGCAGGACCAAGGACTTGTTTGGGTAAAGATATGTCTTTCATTCAAATAAAGATTGTTACATCTGCTATTTTGCAAAATTATAGGGTTAGAATTGTGAAAGATCATTCTGATGAAGTTACACCGACCCTTTCGATTATTCTTCTTATGAAGCATGGTTTGAAGGTCAAGATAACAAAAAGACAAGCTTGAGTAATGAATTTCAGTTTCAAATAAATGTATGAATGATATGTTGCTCAATAGTCAAAACTATATGTCATGGCATAATGTATGAATAATGAATGTACGTGTGTTTTCATAATGTATAATAAGATGCAATAATGTTAGAGAAAAAAAGACATAATTTATCTTATTTAATATTTATTAATTATTGTGATAATTGATGAATATTAAATAAAATAAATATTAGTTGTTTTTGTTTAATTTTTTTATTATTAAATATTTTTTAATAAAATGTGTAAAACTAGGTTGTGATAAGCAAGGAAGGAAATAAAGTTTCTCTTGCTTATTCAGCAATTATGTTTTTTTTTTTTTCATTTTATCGGTAGCTTTGTATTTGTACTGAATATTTTTAGATGAAAATTAATTTCTACTGAAAATATTAATAATTATTGGAAAATAATAAAAATATTTTTAGAATGAATTTTTGTTAATTTTTTATTTTAAAATTTTTTTATTTAATAATAAAAAGTATAATAGATAAAAATTAATCAATAATTTTGTTGAAAACGGGACTAAAAGATAAAAAAAAAAATAATAAAAAAAATTATAAAAATATAACTATTCGAGATAAAAAAATCTCTTTGCAGTCATCATCTAAAATAGACCTTAAGTCTACTTTGTGAAATATGTAAAAAATGATATCCTGCTCTTTTACTTAACCTGCCTATTCGTAGTAAACTAAATATTTTAAAAAAGACAATTTTTAATTTTAGATAATATATTATATATTTGCTCACACAGCTAATATTTTTAAGAGTTGTTATTAACTATTTAATATTTCCAATGTTCGAATCTGGATGTTGCAAAAAAAATTAGGTTCATAAAATATTTTAGTATTTATACAAATAGAGAACAAGGCCACAAATGCCAAACAGGATATTTTGTCAAAAAAATTAGTTAGTGCTTAGTGGGTTTGGATTAAAGTTATTACATTTGTACCCTATCAAAAATAATAAACTTATTACATTTGTAAACATTTTTGTTGAAATATATAAATATTAATACATAATAGTTAGATAAACTAAAAATAATTAAGATTTTAAACACAATTTTCACAGCTATTTCATCAATGTCTCTATTTTTTTTATTATTTTCAGATTACACAATAGATGTGACTAGATGTGTTGACTACAAATTAGATAAATAGAAATGGTGATTTGTCTTTTGTATTTTCTTTTATAAATAAGTTTGTTTTTTTTAAGTATTTTAATATTTTTATTCTGACAGAATAACTACATAAGACTATCCCAAATTCTCAAGATTATTGTTCAAGGCAATTAATTTCCAATGAAATCATCACATAGCTTTTGGTTCTTTAGATTCCAATAAAGACTGAAGAGCTCTATACAAAACCCCTATTTGGAGGTCGGATGAATTTCGGCCATAAATGGATAAACCAATTTCCATGGTGAGAAAGTATAGAAAACGGCGTTTTTTCTGAATGACCTAAATAATTATAATAAGAGGTTAAAAAAATTAATTTTAATTTTAAAAATCAAATTTTAAATTAATTAGGTTTAATTATAATAGAAAGAAAGTTAATTTTAATTTTTTTTTTATTTTTTCAGCAACCACTTTCTTGCAATTCTGTATCGTCGTCGTTGCTGTATCACGATTTCGGTGTCCCTCGCAACTGCTATGTCATTACTTATTTTTTATCAATTAAGTCAGATGTTCATTTTACTATGTGGATGGTTCTTTTTATTTTAAAATAGATATTTATTTGGATATATTATTGATTTTCACTTTATTTACTTGATTTTGTATACACATGTGTTCGCAGGATGTTCATTTTACTATATATGCGGATAATTTTTTTTATTAAAACGTGGATGTTCATTATTAAACACCACTAAAAAAACTCCAATTTCTTCTCCCTCTAGCTAGTATATGATTTGAAAAAGGAACCAGCTAGGTACAAACATGATAAAAATGCAGGAGACTCACGGTGGGGAGGGTGGTAACACAGTGATGGACCGAGTCGGGCTTCGCCGTTGAAGAGGCGCAGCAAAGAGGATGATCAACGCTAGTTTGAAGCTGCAGCAACAATCATACTGGATAGAGACATGACATTGAGGAGAAAGCTGGACAAAGGTGCGTCGCGACAACAACAGAACAAAAAAAAAGGTGATTTCGTTGCGGTGACGGCAGGTAAATGCGGCATTGAAAAGCTTCGTACCGGTCACAATGAGCGGCGTCACAAGAAAGGCAGTGATGAACGTCGTCATAGGAGCTCCGGCAGTAGAATAGTTATGGTTAAATTAGAATTTAGAATAGATAAACATAAAAATAAGTAAATGTATAATTAGGCCTATAGATGCAGCCCGTTATTCATAATTTCCATTATTATTTCTATCCAACTTGGACACAGTAAAAATAAAAATAATAATAAAAAACAACACAGGAACAAATAGGATAACCATCTTGACCCCAAATAAAAAAACATTTAAAACAATTTCAGGCAATCAGGCCTAAGTAGTTGGTCGAGATGTTTTCTTATTATTAGTATTTTGTTGTTATAAATCTTAAAATATCTCTAAATTTTAAGACAGGAAGTGAGTCATATCTGATTGGGACTCAATTCGAATTTGATTAATGAACAATTCAATAAACTGAATTATGAGCTTGTGAGACACCGCGCCCATGTTGAATAGCTTAATAAGGACGGTGGTCATGCTTAATGGCTAGATATGGGACTCCAAGGGCTGGGATGGTACGATATTCGGCAAGGCTTGGAAGGAATGAGCGGAGTGGTGACCAGTTGCAATGAAGGAAAGAATCAAGGACAACGCCATCGACGGTGGGGATGCCTTTGCTAGAGCAAGGTACTTGAGCCATGTTGAACCGGACTTGTTGTCGGAGCAGATTAGAGCATGGTGGGGACAGACCGACAGAGAGAAAGAGAGTGTGTGTGAAGGGTTTGGGAATGAAAGTGGCTGGGATAAAAAAGAGCAAGTTGAGTTGTATACATCATAAAGTAAAAGTCTACGGCAGCAACTTTCTTAAATTCTGGTCAGCATATAATCAGTAAAGAAAAGTGAATCATTGGATGAAATCTCACACTAATCTCATTGATAGCTACAAATCACAAAAGTTACTGACTCCTAACATTTCTCTATCATAAAATTATTTTTTTTTTAAAATTTAAGTTGATAAAAAAATAACATAAATAATTATATTTTTAATACAATCTAATTATGTATTCTGCACTCATTTCAGAATTTCATTGCTTCTTGTTTCTCTAATTATTTAACAAAATTATAATATGATATTAACAAAAAATTCAATCCCTAATTAGTTAAAAAATCACACACTTTATTATGATAAATTATATAATTGAAACAAAGTAGATAGCCTTATTATTACCTTTGTTTTTTTTTTTCCTTTTTTTTTTCACACTCCAATTCCATCACAGTGAACATTATAAGAAAAGTTTAGGCCAGCAACTTTTATGTTTTGTGGTCAGCACTTAACCATTAAAAGAAAAGTGAGTAATTTTCTATTATTTGATGTAATCTCACACCATTGAAAACACTATTGATGGTTACAAAACACAAAAATTGCTACTCCTAACACTCCTCGAACACTATATTACTCATTTAATTTCCCTAAATTACATAAACAGAATGCGTGCTATCTTATCACATTTGATATAGAAATTCGTTGATCAAATTAGAATTGTCTTTTTGTCATCATAACCTTTAAGCCATGCTTCATAAAAAGGACAGTGGAATGAGCTGGGGTAGTAGGATGATTTTCCACCACTTGTATATGATAATTGCGCAAAATAGCAGATGCCACCATTTTCATTTGAATAAAAGACAAGTCTTTTCCCATGCATGTCCTTGGACCTGCATTAAAACTAAAAAACTTATAAGATGGAACACGTATTGTTCCTCCTTTCTCTGAAATCCATCTCTCTGGCTTGAACTCCAAACAATCTTTTCCCCAAATAACTTCAAACCTTCCCATTGCATAAGTAAAAAACAAAATAATTGTATTTGGATTAACACGATGACCACTAGGAAGTGTGTCACATTTCAATGATTGCTTACGTTCAATAGGAACAGCTGGATATAGTCTCAAACTTTCACATATAGCACCATGCAGATAAACTAGCTTCCTTACATCTTCCTTCCCTAAAACTTTGCGTTTCTCCCCGTCATTTGCGCCAAAACTTTTTCGATTTCTTCAAGAATCTTGGCCTCCACTAATGGATGTGTTGCAACGAGCCAAAAAAACCATGTAAGAGCCGAAGTTATGGGATCTCTCCCGGCTACAAAAAGATTGAATACGGCATCTCTTAGAAACTTATCATCATGGACCATTTTGCCCTTTTCTTCACCCATCATCATGATAGCACTAAGCAAGTCATCACCACTACTTTTGTTGCATTCATTTAACTCTTGGCGCTTAGTTGCAATGCATGAATATAGAAATCGGTCAAAAACTTTGCATGCTTTTGTCATCTTCTTCTCCTCACCAATTTGAAGCCACTCTTGAAACTTCCAAACACTTCTTGGCACTATGTGTCTATAGAATATGGACTCCTCAATTTCGTCAAAAGCCTTCTCAACTTCCACCAACGGAAACTCAATTGAGAGACTCTTAGGATCATATCCTAAAACCATGATGCATGTCTCGTCGAACATTAATCGACTAAACACGTCTTGAAGATCCAAAACATTTCCGTGTAACCATGCATGATCAAGTATCGGAAGCAAGCTATTCTGAACCTTCTCTTGAAAGGTTTTCTCCACCGTCGTCTCAAAACTCTGTTGCCGGAGCAAGAAATGATGCATGGTCCTAAGGTATCTCAATGACTCTGAATCTGCAGTCACAATACCGTCTCCAAAAGCTTGGAAGATCTCGCGAAACTCTGGGCCCTTGACATAGTTGTCAAAGCTTTTGCTCATTATGTGATGAACATTCATGGGGTCACTAGTCACCATATAGTTCACTTTGGTGAACCATGGCCCCATGAATTCACCGGTGCCTCCTTTTTGTCTCAAAACATTTGTTGCAAAATCATGGATATGCCACAAGTCGCTAAGGATTTGTCGTAACATGCCAAGGATTGGCCAATCTATCAACAGAGGGGTTCTACAATATCTTCTGCGATGAAGAACATGTAGGAATAGGAGAATTATTGGTAGAATGAGGAACAATGTGGCCATTTGAAAAGTTTGGGGATCGGATAGGATTATGCAACTTTTTTATATTGGTACGTATATTTGCTGTGTCGATGAACTCTTGCCAGCTACGGTTATATATACAGATGGAAGGATAACGCCTAAAGTGCCTACTGTTAGAATTATTAATAAGGTAGTAACTTTTGTAATTTATAGTTATTAATTAGTGATTATTAATATTTTTAATAGTGTAAAATTATATCTAATGCTATATGATTATTCATTTTTTTTATTAGTTAAGTGCTGTTCAAATCTTAATAAAAATATTGATTCTCTAACTTTTTTTTATTGAATTCTTTATAATTATTTATGTTAAATTATTAAAAAAATATCTGAAAACAAAAATATACTTTTATATATGAGCATGATTAATTTTTTTAATTGTTGACTTAAATTTAATTCTTGATTATTATCTTAATTTGTTATTTCTAATTTTAATGTATGTGTGGTTTTCTTTTTTTTGACCTTTTTCAATAAAAATTTGCACAATAGCAATTTTCTAATTGGTAAGGATTAAGGTGATTTTGGTAGATTTGTAATTAAAACTTGTATTTTTATTTATATTTTACTATTGATTTTCTAAAATTCAAATAAAATAAAATAATATTAATTTTATTCTCATCAAAAAACCTAAATTGATAAGTAATTTTATTTATTCATTTTATTATTTATACTCATAATAAATTTATTTTATATTAGTCAAATTATAAAACAACTTAGATGATTATATTTAGGTATAATTATTTGTCCATCTTTATAGTTTAACTAAATTTTTAATTAGGTCTTTATATTTTTTTTTATTAAGTTACTACCGTAATAAAAAGTATTAGAATTAACAAAATATTTTATTAAACTATACAAAATATTAAGTTAAGTGTTAGGTATATTTATTTTGTTTAATAGAATATTTCATTAATTCTAATATTTTTATTATAGTAGAAACTTAATTACAAAAATTGATATGATATAAAAATTCGATAAAAAAAATATAATTTAATTAAAAATTTAATAAAATTATAAAAATTGACAGAATAATTAAATTTTGTATTTATTTATATCGCTACACGTAATATATATACAACCGATAAAATAAAATAGAAAAATTTCCTAACACCTTATCCAGGAGCAGTCTTTGTTCCATCGATGAGAACCTGTCCTCGTAGCTATACTTCCTCAACGTGTCCACAATCTTGGATTTGGAATCTTGGATTTAGATATATATGAGTTTAATTAACTGTTTAAGTGTATGTTTTGTTTAATGTTTATCATTCAAAAGTAATTCTTTTTGCAACTTCGTTTGGTAATCAATAAGGATTCTGCAGCTAACTCTTTTTTAGGCCACACTCTAAGGTTTACGAAAAAAATATTCATAATATAGCAAAAAAATTCAGAGCTTTCCTCTTCACCAAAATCAAAGCTTCAATGCTCGGCCATAGCGGATGTGAACTGTAGAAAAGTACACTTGCTACTACTACTCCACTACGATTCAAAATCCAGTGCTAGTTTGGATAAGATGAAAAATGAGTTTGTTTGGAATGTTGATCTCAAGAGTAAAGAGGAACAATTTCCTATTTTTTATTCTAGTCACAATTAGGTCTAAATGCTTGCCAAAAACCTAGAATTCTTATTTCGATTGCAATAACTATAACTCAATCATAATCATAATCACATCAATAGCAATCTAAAACCATAATTACAAGTTTAGAATAAGACGTAAACCAGATTTAACCACACCTCTTCTTATTCTTGCAGTTGTCGTTGATCCTGCTGCGCAAATAGTGGACATGATGTGAGTTATAAACTTATAATATGGTAGACAGATATAAACAGCTTCAAATACTACTTTGATCAAATGCATTTCATTCTAAAAGCGCTAAAGTTCTCACCTGCCACAGAATGCAGCCCAACGAAGAGCAGCCCATCCATTTACATCGCGGAAGTTCACATTTACACTAGAAATTATTGTGGATTGTGAGGCCCAATCATAACCAAGAGCAGCCGTAAGATGAAGTACTCCTTGGCCACCCTCATCCAATACATGGGATTTAAACAAGTACTTTTCATTCAATCCTTTTTACAAGATAATTAACAAAATAAACAACAAGAAGATTCTTTAAATAATTAGGTATTCAATTTACTAGGTAGAGTATATCTTTCTTTAGACAACTTAGCATATAAACAAGTCAACTGCAAACTAAAATGCAGTAAATGTAGTTTGATTTTCCCAGCATAAAATGTAAGCATTCAAGTCATGACATTGATGAAAAAAGAAAACAAAGAAGGCATGTCCTTGCTGGATTCACATTGGGAGCTAAGCTAGTTTTGAATTTCAAAAATGCACAATAATGAACATGCAGTAATTATAATAATAAGTACCAAAGAATCATCATCTATAACAGAAAATAAGTTCCACTCTTCTCAGAAAATTCATCAACCACATGGCAAGCATAACAATACTGAACCGAAATACAGTTAGAAAACAAGCAATTGAGAATGAACAAGAAGAGAAAGAGAATAAAAATAGAAATTGAAAATGAACAGAAACACACTACAAGTAATGTTGAGTGGATCGAAGAAGAAGAGAATGCAGAAGTGAGAACGTACCGTCGCTGCTGGCGGAGGAGACACATTAATGGATAGTGGAGGCGCCTTCACTCGAACCCAGAAGGTTGATTTCGCGGCAGAAATGAGATGAATGGTGGTGACCATGGCAGCGACAAGCTTTAGTGTTTCAAATCAATTCACTCTCATTCTCCTTTCCCTCTCATGTGCGATCTCAGATTATACCTAGAAGGAAAAAGAAAATTAATTAACCAAGAGAATTATACTTAGAGAGCTATTGAGACGAAAGCTTCACAAAACTCAGATTCAACCAAGCAGGACCACCATTGAAGGGGAAAAAGAAAATAAAGGCTCTGTACAAGGTTAACCAAATTAGAATTAAGAAAATTCAGGATAAACTAAGATGCACAAAACCAGATAACAGAAGCTCCACCGAGGACAGCAATGATGGTGTTGCTTGTGGTGACAAGGAGATAAGTGGCGACGCAACGAACCCTCAAATCGAAGTCAGAAAACCTAATCAAAGAAGAGCGCTCTTTCGAAGGCAGCAACAACCGCATTGTATACGACGGCAAGAGATGAACGCCGACAACAAGCGAGATCTTAAAATTAGGGTTCGTCACATTCAGATCCCTCTAGCTCGCTCTCTCGCATGCAACAATACTGATTAGTGATTACTTTCATATACAATACACCACCTCAGCTTTAAATGTGTTTCCTTTTTTTAATGATAATGGCGTTTTAACCTGCCACAACCAATGAAAACCGCCAATAAAAACATGATCATTCTGGCAGATGATAAAACCACCAACATTAGCAAGAATTGTGGCAGTTATGTAAAACTGCCATAATATTAGTGCCATTTTAATCAAAATTTTTTGTAGTGCGTAACTGCTGTCTCGTTACTTATTTTTTATCAATTAAGTCAGATGTTCATTTTATTATATATGCGGATGGTTTTTTCATTCTAAAGTGGATGTTTATTTGAGTATACCGTTGATTTTTACTTGATTTGCTTAATTCTACATACACATGTTCCACAAGATGTTTATTTTACTATGTATGCAGATGATTCTTTTCACTAAGGTAGCGTTTATTTTCGGAGACAGGACACAAAGATATGGACAGTACATGTTTAAAACGTGTTTGGAAGCAGAGACATGGACACGGAACACATCGTCTCCGAGACAGTTTTTTATATTTTTGTGTCCACTCTTCTACGAAGGACAATGATGGACACAGGATTTGGAAGAGTGGACACGAACTTTTTATAAATTTTGTTTTCCTTTTTGTCCATAGATATTTTTTATTATTCCACTATTATCTCTTCTTATTTTTTCTATAATTAGTCTTAAACTTTTTTTTTCATGTAAAAATGGATTCCTTTTTAAATCTGATTTTTTATTTAAAATTAATCTGGCTTATTAACTTAAATAAAATTTTTTATTAATCAAACTCAGATCTATTTTTTTATTAATCTTAACCATATGTATTCCTACATATTAATAATAAATTTAAAATAAAATAAATATATTTATAATTTTTATTTTAATATAAATACTATTATATATTTTTTTATTAAAATTTTTGGTCTCTTCAAACATTTTTTCAAATTTCGTCTGTACTCCTACGTACTCTCATTCTTTATTAAATTAGTTTGTACTTGATGTAGAAAATTTGAAATCATATGATTATTTTAGTCATTTCATATAATATTTTAGTCTTGTCCACGTGTATCCAAACATAATACTGGACATTACATTAGTGTCTTGTACATGGTATCCAAACACAATACACAAACAATAATTTTTAGTGTCTCCGTCCTATTGTCTCTGTCTCAATGTCATGTTCTGTCCTGTCTCTGAAAACAAACGCAGCCTAAGATGTGGATGTTCATTATTAAACACCACTCAAAGAAAACCTCCAATTTCTTCTCCCTCCAGTATATGGTTTGAAAAAAGAAATAAGTACGAACGCGATAAAAACATAGGAGACTCATGGTGGAGAGGGTGGTGGCGCAATGATGGATCTGGTCGGGCTTGGTCGTTGAAGACGCGCAGTAGAGAGAACGATCGACACTGGTTCGAGACTGCAGCAGCAACCATACTGGGCAGAGACACAACATTGGGAGGACACTGGACAAAGATAAGTTGGAGTAGCGGCGGAAAAGAAAAGGAGAAGATGGCTTCGTTGAGGTGACAGCAGACGAATGCGACATTGAAAAGTTTCGTGCCAGCCACAGTGAGCAGCGTCACATGGAAGGCAGCGATGAGCGTCGTCATAGAGACGGTGACGGTGAAATGGTTGTGGTTTAACTAGGATTTAAAATAGGTAAAAATAAAAATAAATAAATATATTATTGAACCTACAAATGTAGCCCGTTATTCATAACTCTTTATCTATCTAACAAATTGTTTCCATCCAACTTGGACACGTGAAAATAAAATAAGGAAAAGTATAGGTAACCAACAATATTTTTTAACAATGTATGAACAATGTGAATTAATAGGGTTAAAAAAGTAAATTAATCTTAAATTTAATTAGTAGCATTAAATTATGGTGTACTGTATTTTTATTTGATTGATAGTTGTTCATATTGTTCAAGATAGTCATTATTTACCTAGCATTCTCCATAAAATAAAAAAATAAAAAAACAATACACGAACAAATAGGATAACCATCTTTACCCCAAATAACAAAACATTTAAAACAATTTCAGGCAATCAGACCTAAGTAATTGGTTTAAAACAATTAAACTGAATTATGAGCTTGTGAGATATGTTTGAGTTTGAATTTGAATTCATATTTTAATTGAACTAAGTTTGAGTTTAGGCAAACTCAATTCATTGGCTCATTATGAAAAAAAATTGGCAAGAAAGAATTTTCAGGTGGGTTTGTTAGTGAGATATTTTTTGGAGGGTAGGTTTGGGTTGCCGGGACGTCGCTTGGGTCACCAATCTTGACGGGGTTAATAATTCTACTATGATAAAAAATAGTCATAAATTCATCTTGGTTGGCCAAGTCAAGGATGCACCTCTTACTCTCAAAGAGCTTAGAGAAAAATAAGTACACAACTTACTTCATATTCAAATAAACTTCAATTCTATTTCATAAATAAAAGGTACATGAGTTATTTATACTAGTGAGAGAAGGAAGAATCTTCATAACTTGAACCATATAAGACTAATACATAACACAAAATTCATTATTCTAAATAATATGAAACTTGTATTCCCTTATTATATTTAATTAATATAATTAACCTACTAACTTTACTTGCTTCCGCGTCACGGGTGATGGTGGCACCCATGTTGAATAGCTTAATAAGGATGGTGGTCATGCTTGATGGCTCGACATGGGCCTCCAAGGGCGGGGATGGTACATTCGGCAAGGCTTGGAGGGAATCAGGGGAGTGGTGACAGGTTGCAACGAAGGAAAGAATCAAGGTCGACGCCACCGACGGTGGGGATGCCTTTGCTAGAGGGGTACTTGAGCCATGTTGAACCCGACTTGGTTGTCGGAGCAGATTAGAGCATGGTGGGGAGAGAGAGAGTGCCAAGGTTTGGAAGAGAAAATGGCAGGGATAAAAAGAGCAAGTTGAGTTTTATATATCATAAAATCACTCTTTCTAAAAATTTAAACGAATTTAAATAATTATATTTTTAACACACTCTAATTAGTCTTCTGCATTAATTTCAACCCCCAATTGAATTTCATTGCTTCTTGTTTCTCTAATTATTTAACAAAATTATAATATGGTATAACAAGAAATTCAATCTCTAATTAGTTAAAATTCACACACTTTATTATGATAAATTATATAATTATTGAAACAAAATAGATAGCTTTATTATTACCTTTGTTTTTTTTTTCTTTTTTTTTTTCACACTCCAATTCCATCACAGTGTACATTATATTACTCATTTAATTTCCCTAAATTACATAAACACAATGCGTGCTATCTTATCACATTTGGTATAGAAATTCGTTGATCAAATTAAAATTGTCTTTTTGTCATCATAACCTTTAAGCCATGCTTCATAAAAAGGACAGTGGAATGAGCTGGGGTAGTAGGATGATTTTCCACCACTTGTATATGATAATTGCGCAAAATAGCAGATGCCACCATTTTCATTTGAATAAAAGACAAGTCTTTTCCCATGCATGTCCTTGGACCTGCATTAAAACTAAAAAACTTATAAGATGGAACACGTATTGTTCCTCCTTTCTCTGAAATCCATCTCTCTGGCTTGAACTCCAAACAATCTTTTCCCCAAATATCTTCAAACCTTCCCATTGCATAAGTAAAAAACAAAATAATTGTATTTGGATTAACACGATGACCACTAGGAAGTGTGTCACATTTCAATGATTGCTTACGTTCAATAGGAACAGGTGGATATAGTCTCAAACTTTCACATATAGCACAATGCAGATAAACTAGCTTCCTTACATCTTCCTTCCCTAAAACTTTGCGTTTCTCCCCATCATTTGCGCCAAAAACTTTTTCGATTTCTTCAAGAATCTTGGCCTCCACTAATGGATGTGTTGCAACGAGCCAAAAAAACCATGTAAGAGCCGAAGTTATGGGATCTCTCCCGGCTACAAAAAGATTGAATACGGCATCTCTTAGAAACTTATCATCATGGACCATTTTGCCCTTTTCTTCACCCATCATCATGATAGCACTAAGCAAGTCATCACCACTACTTTTGTTGCGTTCATTTAACTCTTGGCGCTTAGTTGCAATGCATGAATATAGAAATCGGTCAAAAACTTTGCATGCTTTTGTCATCTTCTTCTCCTCACCAATTTGAAGCCACTCTTGAAACTTCCAAACACTTCTTGGCACTACGTGCCTATAGAATATGGACTCCCCAACTTCAACGAAAGCCTTCTCAATTTCCACCAATGGAAATTCAATTGAGAGACTCTTAGGATCATATCCTAAAACCATGATGCATGTCTCGTCGAACATTAATCGACTAAACACATCTTGAAGATCCAAAACATTTCCATGTAACCATGCATGATCAAGTATCGGAAGCAAGCTATCCTGAACCTTCTTTTGAAAGGTTTTCTCCACCATCGTCTCAAAACTCGGTTGCCGGAACAAGGAATGTTGCATGGTCCTAATGTATCTCCATGTCTCTGAATCTGCAGTCACAATACCGTCTCCAAAAGCTTGGAAGATCTCGCGAAACTCTGGGCCCTTGACATAGTTGTCAAAGCTTTTGCTCATTATGTGATGAACATTCATGGGGTCACTAGTGACCATATAGTTCATTTTGGTGAACCATGGCCCCATGAATTCACCGGTGCCACCTTTTTGTCTCAAAACATTTGTTACAAAATCATGGATATGCCACAAGTTGCTAAGGACTTGTGGCAACATGCCAAGGATTGGCCAATCTATCAAGAGAGGGGTTTCACAACTTCTTCTGCGATGAACAAGATATGAGAATAATAGGAGGATTGGTATAATGAGAAACAATATGGCCATTTGAAAAGTTTGGGGATCGGATAGGATTATGCAACTTTTTTATATTGGTACATATATTTGCTGTGTCGATGAACTGTTGCCATAACTACGGTTATATATAAGAATGAAGTTGTAATTTAATTTGTATAAAGGGTAAAGTTGAAATTAATTAATTAAAATGGGAATATTTTAGGTATAAAATGTTATTAAAATTTTAGTTTTTATTTTTAAAAATTTTAGTTCTTTGTATTTCTACTTTTTAGAAGTACTAAAATACTGAAATTTTGGAGATAGAAACTAAAATTTTAGTACCTATCTTTAAGTCGATACCGACTTTCAATCTCTTAATTTTCGTTCTAGTATCTCTAAACAAATACTGCTAAAGTGTCTACTGTTAAAACTATTAATAAATTCCTTAATTTTATGATTAATTATGTTAAATTATTAAAAAATATCAGAAAACAAAAATATATTTTTATTCATGAGCATGATTGATTTTTTTTTTTCTGACATAAATTTAATTCTTAATTACTATCTTAATTTATTATTTTTAATTTTAATGCGTATTTTTTTTTTTTACTTTTTTCAATCAAAATTTGCTCAATAGCAATTTTCTAATTGGTTAGGATGAACGTGATTTTGGTAGATTTGTAATTAAAATTTGTATTTTTGTTTATATTTTACTATTAATTTCCTAAAATTCAAATAAAATAAAATAATATTAATTTTATTCTCATCAAAATCTAATGGTCTAAGTGTACAATGGATTATGAGTTAACAAATATGAAATCACTTATCCCAAAAGCTTAAGTTGATTGGATTGAACTCTTAACTTTTTGAATCTAAAATTCTAATACCATGTCATACAACCACTCATTCGAGAAGTCTAAAGCGCTTTGCTCCAAGAATGTCTCTGCAACAAGGAAAGAGGTTTTCACTGGGGTATCCTCTATCAGATTTGTCCAGGACTTGGGCAAGTATCTTGGAGTTACCCTTAGCCATTCTAGGGTGACTCGTTCAGCTTTCAATGGTGTCCTGGATAAGATTCGGAGTAGGCTAGCAAGCTGGAAAGGAAGTTTACTCAATCGGGCTGGTAGGCTTTGCTTGGTTAATTCTGTTGTCGCTGCTATTCCCACGTACCAGATGCAGGTCTCTATTTTTCCCAAAGAAATCATTAGTAAATTGGAGTCTATGATGAGGAATTTTCTTTGGAAAGGACAAGTTGATGGAAGAGGATTGAATCTTGTTAGTTGGAAGGTACTGGTTACTCCAAAAAAATATGGAGGTTTAGGGATTAGAGATCCTTATTGTGTAAATATTGCTCTTCTTGGGAAGCTAGTTTGGACTTTCTTCCAGCAGCCAAACAAGCTATGGGTCCAATTGTTAGATGCCAAATACCGATCATCTCTATATGACTGTTTTAGTTATCCTAAGAACAAGGACTCTCCTATTTGGAGGTGTCTTTGCAAGGCTTGGGAAGTGTTGAAGGATGGGTTTGCTTGGTGTATTGGAGATTTGAACCAGAATTTTTGGTTTTCTAGCTGGAGGAAAGAAGGACGGTTATCTAATGAGATCGATTATGTTCACATTTCTGATTCGAATCTCCGGATACAGGATATTTGGTCGGTTGGTAGGTGGCATTTGGATACTCTTTATTCTCCTTTATCTCAAAATCTGAAAGATAATATTCTTTCTTACAATCCAGATGAACAAGCAGGTCCGGAAGTGGGTTGGTATTGGAGTGGGTCTGCTGCCAAAGTCTATAACTCTCGCAATGGTTACTTGTGGTTGTGTAAGCAGCTGTTTGGTTGGGAGGAGCGGGAGAATTGGCTTTGGCTTTGGCGCCAGCTTGTTCCGGAAAAGCATAAATTTTTGGCTTGGTTGTGTCTTAAGGAGGCTCTTCCTACTGCAAGTTTTCGCTTTAGAAGAGGGATGTCGTCATCGGATAAGTGTCCAAGATGTCTTTCTAACCAGGAATCGGTTTTACATTGTATTCGAGATTGTCCCAAAGCTCAGCTTGTCTGGCATAGGTTGGATATTTCTTGTCATCCTTTGGATTTGAAGAACTGGTTCTTGTATCATAGCAGAGAGCATCCGTTCAAGTTCTTTTCGGGACTTTGGTGGATATGGCGAGCAAGGAATAATGACATCTTTAATCCCGATGAAACTTGGCCTCCGAAAAAAGTGATTTGTCTGGCATTAACTTCAGAAAATGAGCTTAGGAATATCTTTGAATTACAACGTATGTCCCTTCCCTCTACTCTAAATGGTTTTTGGAATCCCCCATCCATTGGTACTTTTAAGATTAATTGTGATGCTAGTTATTTTAGTTCGGGTGATAGTGTTGGTTTTGCTTGTGTTATTAGAGATTGTAATGGGAGCTGGCAAAGGGGGTGTTTGGGAATGATTGAGAGTAATAGTATTCTTCAAGGAGAATTGTTTGCTATTTGGAGAGGATATCTCTTAGTTTGGGATGTGGGTCAACGAGATGTTATTTGTGAGACGGATTGTGTGGAAGCATTTAATCTTGTTACTCAAGATGGTTTTGGGTTTATTGATCCACTAGTGCTCAAAATAAGAGATATCATGCATTGGAATTGGCGGGTTGACTTTCGTTTGATTATGAGAGATGCAAACACGGTGGCAGATACTATGGCAAAGATGGCGATGAAGTTACAACTTTCGCATGTGGAGCTTCTTTCACCTTGGGAGGAGTTTAAGAGTAGTCTTAAACGGGACTGTCCCTCTATTTAGGCAGTTCCTTGTTTTGTTTGTTTTCTTTTTCTTTGTTTAATTTATTTCAGTCACCAAAAAAAAAAAAAATACAACCACTCATTCCAAAAGCTTAAGTTGATAGAAAAAGATAACATTAATTATTATATCTCTAATACTCCCTAAACCTTCATTGTACGTATTATACAGATATTTTATTGGCTCCCCATACTTTTCCAAACCGAATAAATTGATAAGTAATTTTATTTATTCATTTTATTATTTATACTCATAATAAAATTATTTTATATAAGTCAAAATATAAAATAACTTAGATAATTTTATTTAGGTTTAATTATTTTGTCCACTCCTATAATTTTATTAAATTTTTAATTAAGCCCATATACTTTTTTTAAATTAAATCCTTACATCATATCAAATTTTATAACTAAGTTTCTACTATAATAAAAATATTGAAATTAATAAAATATTCTATTAAATTATATAAAATATTCAGTCAAATATTAAATATATTTATTTTATTTAATAAAATATTCTATTAATTCATAATATTTTTATTATGACAGAAATTTAATTACAAAAATTAATATAATAAAAAAATTCAATAAAAAAAATAAAAATTTAATAAAATTATAAAAATTAACAGAATAATTAAATCTTATATTTATTTATACGGCTATACCTAATATATATAACCGACAAAATAAAATAGGAAATTTTCCTGACACCTTATCCAGGAGCAGTCTTTGTTCCATCGATGAGAACCTGTCCTCCTAGCTATACTTTCCTCAACATGTCCACAATCTTAGACTTAGATATATCTGAGTTTAACCGTTTTAGTGTGTATTTGGATTAGAGTTGGTCAAACTGGAGTTTGAATAAAAGTAATTTTATAAAATTGATTTTGGATAAAAGTAAATTTGTGTAAACATGATTTATGTTTAATAATTCTATACTAAAATTAATTTTGATAAAATAAAATTATTTGGATAATATTAATTAAAGTCATTTTTAGATAAATAATTAGTTAATTACTAAAAAAATATAATATTAAATTATAATATTATTTTTTAATATATTTAATTCTTTTTTATACTTCTTTTAGTATATTTTTTATATAATATTTTTTATAAAATTCTATTTTAGTTTGTTATAATTTTTTTAATAAAAATTAATATTTATTTATTAAATTAAAAATAACATATAAAATAATATATTTTTGTACTTTTTATGAGTATTCTCAATAATCTTATTTTGTTTATTGTTTTGGATTCTAACTTTTTACTAATTATGTTTTTATTATTATTTATGATTAATTTTTTATTGAATTTATCATTTTCAATAGGAACAATAATACATATTATAACAAATTAGAATAATAAACAATGAACAAAAATTATAATAATAAATTTTACAATGTCAAACAAAAAAATATTCTATAATTTTTTTAGTACTTTTAGTATTCTTTTATTTAGTATTATTTTGAACCGTAAAATCTATTACTTATGATTCTATTGTTATGTATGATTAGTTTTTTATTTACTTTATCATTTTTAATAAGATCAATAATTCATATTATAATAGAATTACAATAACAAATTTAATAAAAGAATCAAAATATAAAAAAAAAGTACTAAAAATTGAAAATTTTTTTAAAATATTTGAAATGACTTGAAACGAATATGAAAATTCTTTTGGAAAAAACCAATAATAAATCATCAAAGGTGAACTCACGTTGAAGTGAACTTAGAAGCAATAATTTTTTGTTTCCAGTAAACACGCTTTTAAGCTGCAAAATCACTTATGCGTTTAGAAGAAAAAGATTACCAAAAATAAGAAAGCAGCGTTCAAAGAACTTCAACATATTTTTATCCTCTCAAACGAGTTTGTCAAACACAACCTTCGTATTTATTTTGTTTAATGTTTGATCATTTAAAAGTAGTTTTTTTTACAACTTCGTTACATATAATCAATAAGGGGTATTAAAATAAATCCGTAAAAAAAGTATTCGTAGTGTACTGAAAAAATCTAAATTATAGAAAAATATCAAAATTATATAAAAAAAATTTAAATCACGTTAAATTTATTTTCAGAAATTGTGGATGTTTCTTTTTCTATTAAAAAAACAAAAAAGAAACATCCGCATCCTAAATCCTAATATATTTTTTTATTAAGGGAAAAAAAATATCCATAATATATTAAAAAATATCTAAATTATATCAAAAAAAATGTCCACTTTATATGAAAAAAGTACAAAAATTACATCAAAAAATCAGAAGAAGAAAAAGAATTTTTTATTTTAATAAATAAATTAATTATCATAATTACTGAAATAAATAATTTAAAAAATATTTATCGAAATAAATATTTCTCTCTTATTTCGTTTACAATGTAAACGAGATAATTTTGCAGGTATCTCGTTTACACTGTAAACGATAGTTTTTTAATTTTCGTATATCTCGTTTACACGGTAAACGAAATATATGTATTTATAAATAATTAAATATAATTTTAAAAATAATAAAAAAGATAAACAATTTTAAATAATAAAAAAAATAAATAGTTAATAATAAAAAAGATGGACTGTCTATTTAAAATAAATATATTAACACGTTTATTTTTCTTACTATTGAAATAAGGAAAAATACACATATGTAATTAATAAATTTTTTTTATGGTACTTAAATTTTAGATATAAAATAAAAAAATAAATTTTACTTTTTTTATCTTTACTTTTAAACAATTTGAAAAAAAAAAACAAAGAATCTCCTTATTAAACTGTTTTGAATAAACTCTGTAACTGCATTATCCTCTGCTTCGTGTTGCTTTAATTTGTTTGAACAAACTCTCCCCTCATTTTCCACACCTTCAAGCCCCCAAACGTCGACCACCTCCACACACCACCATCAAATTTTTCTATTTACTAACTACCTCCACGTACTACCTCTAATATTAATAATAGACAATTTAACCGCATATTTTTTTGGTGACTATTTAACCGCATATTTATGTGTGCTTTTACTTATTTCACTTATTTGTTACATAGAAATACATAAAAATTTAAAATATAATTTAAGTAAAAAAAAATTTTATATTATATACCAATAAAGTAGTGATATGTATTAATTGAATCATTAAATAAATTACGTATATTTAAATTATATTTTAAATTTTTAAATAGTGAGAAGTTAGAGAAGAGATAATCGTATTAATAATGGGCACTTTAATAGTTTTTAAGTAAACATGTTAATCTATATCCTTTAAAATGGACTGAAATTGATTAAATATATTCATTTTAATCTCTTTTACTAACTTTTTTACGTACTAATTGCATGCCAAAAATTTAAATTATTGATATTATTAATATTTTTTTATTATTTTTATTTTTTTTAAAAAATACATATATCTCGTTTACACTGTAAACGAGATACATGCAAAATTATCTCGTTTAACGTGTAAACGAGATAAGAGGGGAGTATTTATTTCGGTAAATATTTTTAAAATTATTTATTTTGGTAATTATTACATTTATTCAATTTATAAAAATAAAAAACCGGAAGAAAAAGGAGGAGGAGGACGGTGGCGGAGGGCGCGATGTGATAGAGAGGACGGCGACGTGAGGAAGGACGCGGCACAATGGAAGACGACGACGAGAGAGAAGATGCTCCCACTGTAGTGCGATGAAGGAGTGCGACGCGAGGACGTGGGCGTGACGTAATGGGCGACGGCAGTGTGATAGGGACGGGAGGTAGACGTCAAAATTATGTATATATATTTTTCTTTTTTAAATTAAAATAATATTTTATTTTTAAATATATTTCATTTTATTGGAAAAAATAAATGACAAAATAAAGTAATATAAATAATATGATATAAATTAGAGTAAAGTACTAAATTGGTCCCCTATATTTAGGCGTAATCCTGTTTTGGTCCTTAAGATTTAAAATATTCTATTTGAACAGAGGCCTGCTACACATACAAGTCTTTTTGGCTTACAAGTCTTACAAGTTGGTACAAGTCCAACAAAAAACACGCATTACACTCCCACATTCAAGAGTAAATAAACGCACGTTATTCAACCACTTCCTGTTTCCAAAGCGCGCTACTCACCATGCATTATAAACGACTCTTCTTCTTCTTCCTCCATGAAAACGAGTTTCTTGCCAAATTTGAAGATAATAAAACTTCAGAAATACACCCAAACGATTACAGAAATACACTCAAACGATTACAGAAATACACCCAAAGAATTACAGAAATACACCCAAATGGTTACATGAATTCATCCAAAAGATTATAGAAATACACCCAAAGGATTACAGAAATACACCCAAAGGATTACAAAAACTACACCCAAAATTCGTTGAAGTACACCTTATGCATAATTCAGAACTCTTTCTCTTTCTCCTCCTCATCTTCTACTACTTCTTCTTCTTCTTCAAAAACAATTTCAGAGCTTGATGTCAAAAAATAATGGAAATCGAGAATAATGAAGAAAGAAAACAGAGAGAAAAGCACGTAAATAAAGAAGGAGAAAGAGAAGGTAAGAAACGAAAGAAAAGAAGAAGAAGAAGAAGAAGAGGAAGAGGAAGAAGAACGTGCAGCAAGAAGAAAAAGATGGTGCAGTGAAAACGTGCAGTAACGGTTGAAGAAGGAGAAAGAGAAGGCAAGAAATGAAAGAAAAGAAGAAGAAGAAGAAGAAGAAGAGGAAGAGGAAGAAGAACGTGCAGCAAGAAGAAGAAGAATGTGCAGTGAAAACGTGCAGTAATGGTTGAAGAAGGAGAAAGAGAAGGCAAGAAACGAAAGAAAAGAAAAAGAAGAAGAAGAAGGTGCATTTGTAAAGACTTGTATTTCTCATTTGGATAATCCAAAAAAGGTTCAATTAGCTTCAATGTAATCCCAATGTGATGTCAAAATTAAATAATTAAAGAAACGTCCTACATAACAGCAATACAAGAACAAGGTCGATAATCTGGAGAATAAGTACAAGATCCAGAGACACAAAATCAACTGTGGATACATCAATACATTTATTTATTATTCTCTTTAGTTCTATAGAAAATATTTCATTTAAATTATAAGAAAAATAATAAATAAATGTATTGATGCATCTACGGTTAATTTTGTGTCTCTGGAGCTTGTACTTATTCTCTAGATTATCGACTTTGTTCTTGTACTGCTGTCATGTAGGACATTTCATTAATTATTTAACTTTGACCTCACGGTGAGACTACATTAAAGTTAAATGAAACTTTTTTGAATTCAAATATGACACTTTAAACTTTAAGGACTAAAACAGGATTACGCCCAAACGTAAGAGACCAACTGAGGATATCCTATTTAATAATTACGCATTTTAATATAATTTGGCTAATATTATTTAAATAATATTCAAAATCTTATAATTATTATATTTGACAAAAAAATATCCGAACATAAACTACATTGACATTAATTTATTTTAAATAAAATTAGTTATTTAAAAACAGTTTTATATTGCACACTAAAAATTTGATACTGTAGTGGTCTTAATTTCGGTGGAATTTGGATCTTCTAAATTTTAGATTTTTACTTTAGAGAATAAAGTGAGACCTCTCACCATTAAATATTTTCTCTCTCATATTTTCTCTTGGTCCCATTTATGAAATAAATGGTGATAGATCATATTTTACCCTCTAAAATGAAATTCAAAATTTAGAGAATCTAAATCCATCTTGATAATACCAAGCTATCTAAAATTAGTAGTTAAAATGTATTGCCATCGAACCCAATAATGACAAATTGACACTAATCAAGAATTTAACACTGGTTTGTGGTGGTCGATCTATTGTCGGTGGATTCATCATGGATGTCGGTGATGCCAAGCTAATTAAAATTAATGAGTGATGTCATTGTCCAAACGTCGTAATAATCACAAATTGATGAGTGACGTCGTTGTCCAAACGTCGTAATAATCATAAATTGACGATAATTAAGAATGTCGGTGTGTAGTGGCCTACAGCAAATTCATCTTCTTCTAATGTCAAGCTAATTGAAATTGATGAGTGATGTCGTTAGTTTGTTGCCATCGAATCTCGTAATGACAACTTAACAAATTTTTTTAAAGGATATATGTTGATTAAATAAAAAGGATGAAACCTATTTGATATATCAAAAATAATATTTTCGATGAGTTATTATTAAACTATTTGATAAATTAACTTTGATCAAGTTATAAGTACATAACATATTAGAACGACTTTGGAAGTAGTTATGTACTCAAAATTTCAATTATAAATTAGAATCTGTTTAGAAGTGATTACGTATTTAGATATGTACTCTATTGAAATTATAATGGTACAAGTATATTTACAGGAACATAATTGATTCTTATTAGATGTAGTTAGATATAATTGTAATTTTTAATTATTATAATTCTCTATAAATAAGAATTTTAGGATCAGAATAAAGAGTTGGAATCATTAATTGGAAAAATACTCTGAACATTTTTTTTATAATCAATGGGACAAAAGCTCAAAGACACAACGTATAATTTATTCTAAAAAAAGAGATGCTCATAGCATTAGAAAGAAAATAAGACGAAATATACGAAGGTAAACTGTGTTAGGCACCAGATAAATGATGCAGCAAAATATAGAGATAAAAAATTAGAAACTTGCATAAAATAACTTTCTTTGAGAATTACAAATTCTCTCTATCATAAAGAGATTATAATAACACTCTCTCTTGATAAAAGGAGAACATACTTTTCTCTACATATATAGGAGAAAATTACTCAAAGAAACCTATGTTTTTCTCTCTGAATGACTTGATGAAAAACAAAAAGAAAAGAACTTAATTTATAGATAAACTTCTTGTATGTAAACAACTCATAACATAGCAATGACCTTGTTTCTCTCTTCCATACCAAACAATTAATGATTGCTATTAATTAGGAGCTTCTCTCCATCCATTTGTTTATCATAAAAATAGTATTAACTTTCTAATTACAAAATTAACTCTATTATTTTTATAATTTTTCACTTAAAGCTAATTTCGGTAAATCTTCAAAATTCATGTTGCTCATGTATTTGATAGGCCATATGAGGATATACACCATTCAAACTTTTCAGTGTTGATTGGTTTTGTCATCGCATCTGCTAGGTTATCTTTAGTGTGAATCTTCTGCATATCAATACTCCTTTCTTCTACTACTTCCCGAATAAAGTGATGTTATACTCCAATGTGTTTTGTTCTTGAATGAAAGGCAAGATTCCTTACAATGTGCAAGGCACTCTGACTGTCAAAATACACAAAAATCTTCTGTAGTCCAAATAGCTTCTTACATATTTATGTAGCTTCCATATATTTAGTTTCTGTAGTAGATAAAGTTATAACAATCTATAATTTAGATAGCCAGCTCACAGCTCCTCCTGGAAGAATGAACACGTATCCTGTAGTAATTTTTTTTATTAAGATCATCACATGCAAAGTCTGAATCGACATATCCATTGACAATAAATTCTGATCCTTCAAAACATAATGCAACATTCGAGGTCCCTTTGATGTATGTTAGGATCCTCTTAACAACATTCCAATTCTCTTTACCCGGATCTACCATAAATCGACTTACCACCGCAACTGGTTGAGCAATATCTGGCCTTGTACAGATCATGGCATGTATAAGGCTTTCATCGCTGATGCATACGGTACTCGAGACATTTCAATTCTCTCTGCTTCGCTAATAGAGCATATACTTGAGGATAATTTAAAATTCATAGGAATTGGGGTTGAAATTGGCTTACATTCTTGCATATTTAAGCATTGCAAGATCTTCTTCAAATAATTCTTTTGCGATAGTCAAATCTTCCTATTCCTTTTGTCTCGGTAGATTTGCATCCCTAAAATCTTATTTGCTGGTCCCAAATCTTTCATATCAAACTCCCTAGCCAACTGTCCCAAATATTTCATTCAAATGTATATTAGAATCTCATTAGAATTCAGAACTCCAATTAATTGCTTAGATGCTATTTGTTTAGAGTTTTATTTTGATAAATGAGAGTTTAGCACCTCTCTGTAATTAAAAATATAATAAGACTCATTGATACTTGTTGCTCATGCTGTACAATCTACAATGATGAGAAAAGTCAACCATATTGGATTGTTTCGAAGGATTAATTGTTGCTATTTTAAGTTTATGCATAATTTGCATAATTTGCTGCTTTGGAATTTTCTCTTTTCAGGTTTGAATTTTCATTAGGATAATTGTTGTAATGTTCTTATTTTGTGTTTTGACATAAATCTCATTATGAAACTTTATGAGTGTAAAAGCATAAAAAAAAAGTCAAGTATATTTGTTATGAGAATTTTGGTGGAAGTGTGTTTTGTAGTGATTGATATTTATGTAAATTTAATGAATTGAATTATGATTAATTAGGCCGAGTTTATATATTGAATTGTTAATTCTTGATAATTTACATTCTTGATTGGCTAATGTTAAACTTTAAGAATAGACTCTTAAAGAATTAGTTAATTTTAACTTGTAAGTTCTAACTTAATTTTTACTCTAATGAAGATAGTGTTATGTGTTATTTTTTAATTTTGGTTTTTATTGTTCATATTTGCAGGGGTACAAAATTGATGCCAACTTGACTGAAATATGCTAGAAGAGTCGAGAATTATAAATCTGATATGATACAATTTTATGTTAGGAAAAAGTTGTGTTTAGTTGAATTTCTAGAACTTATTTTATTGTAAAAGAATCTTAATGATATGTAAGATATTTTAATTATCTATATGATTATATATTATATAAATGTTAAGTTAACGTGTTTAAAAAATTAATTGATATATCAATTATTTAATTAAATATTTTAAAATGAACTTTTTATTTTTGTAACTAAGAATAAAAAATGTTACAAAAGTAAGTAGTATTTTGTAACAAAATATTACGACACAAAATTTAAATTGTTACGAAAAACATTTTAAAGGTCAAAATTGTTATCATTTTTGTAACATTTCTGGTTTTTTGTATCAGAAAAATTTGTTACAAAATATTACTTTGAATTGTAACAGTTTCATTTTTTGTTACAAAAACTTTTTGTAACGGGACATACTGCAACGACGTTTTTTTTGTTACAAAATCCTTTTGTTTCAAAATTTTGATTTTTTGTAATAACTTTTTCGTTACAAATATTACTTTTTTTTGTGGTGTAGGACCTACTACCTATGTCATCCACATACAACAGCAAAATGATGAAATCATTATCACCAGACCTCTTGTAATAGGTACAATGATATGAACTAAGTCTGTTGTATCCAAGGCTAATAATGAAAGAATCAAATCTCTTGTACCAACACCTTGGTGCTTGCTTTAGACCGTATAGAGATTTAGTTAACCTGCAAATCAAGTTTTTTTTCTTGTTCTTCAAAATCTTCTGGTTGGAGCATATATATCTCTTCTTCAAGTTCTCCATGAAGAATAGTAGTTTTTACATCTAATTGCTCTAGATGTAAATCAAATACAACACACATAGCCAAAACTACTTTGATAGTAGTTAGTCTCACAACCCGAGAAAATATTTCATTGAAGTCAACACCTTCTTTCTGAGCACAACCCTTGACAACCAATCTTGCAGAATATTGTTCTACCTAATCCTTACTATCTAATTTGATCTTGTAAACCCATTTGTTACCAATGGCTTTCCGACCTGCTGGAAGTTCAACAAGTTTCCAAGTTTGGTTTCTATGTAATGCCTCGATTTCTTCTTGCATTGTTGTCATCCACATAGAGGCATCTAGATTGTGCATAGCCTCCATAAAAGTTGTTGGCTCTCCGTCTTCTGTTAGAAGACAATATGCATCATGGTTTGTCAAAACATAATTTGAGTGTCATGATGGTGTTCTTCTTTGTCGAGTGGATCGATGTTACTTCTATGTCATTGGCCTCTACTTCTTGTTCTTTGTGCTATGGTTCTACTTTAGAAAGATCACCTTCTCTGCATTTTTTATCTATTTGAACAGTGATTATTTCTTCAATAGTGCCGTCATTTTCTTGTTCTTTTTGAAATTCATCTTCTACAAATATTACATCTCTACTGACAACTACCTTGCGGGCAGTGGGATCCCACAGGCGATACCCCTTAACTCTATCAGCATAACCCAAGAATATACATTTCCTAGACTTTGGGTCCAGCTTTGTTCTTTCCTAGGAATTGTACATCACATACACATGACAACTGAATATATGTAAAGAAGAATAATTAGGTGACTTACCTTGCCACATCTCCATTGGTGTCTTTAACTCAATTGCAGTTGATAGTGACCGATGGCGACCAATTTATCACATAATAGGCAATTTTAACAGCTTCTGTCCAAAAAGACTTAGCTAAATCTGCTGTTTGCAATATAGCTCGCGATCTTTCTAGCAGAGTCCTATTTATTTGCTCTGCTACACCATTTTGCTAAGGCGTATATGCATCTGTGAATTATCGTTGAATACCTGCTTGCTTGCAAAATGTTAGAAAGTCACCACCGATATATTCTCCTCCTGTCCTTAAACACTTGATCTTCTTTCTAGATTCAAGTTCCAACTTTGCTTTGAACTCTTTAAACATCGCAAACACATCAGACTTCTTCTTGATCGGGTACACCCATAACCTCCGAGAGTAATTATCAACAAATAATCTAAAATATTTTGCTCCTCCTAGGGACATCTCTGGTGATTCACATCAGAATGAATTAGCTCCAATATGTACTTGCTTCGAGTAATTGATCTACCAAACATCAATCTATGTTGCTTGCTTGTAACACAGTGCTTACAAAATGGTAAGTTTACTGATTTGAGCTCAGAAATGAGATTACGCTCCACAAGAATCTTCAAGCCTCGTTCTAACATGTGGCCCAGTTTGTGATGCCATATCATCGTCATTTCTTCTTAGCTTGCTGAAGTAATTGATGCATCTGCCTCTTGCAAAGTATCTCCCATAAGCATGTATAGATTTGTGGCAATTTTTTCTACTTATATTACCATAAGAGAACCTTTAACAACTTTTAAGATCCCACCTTCAATATGGGTCTTGCAACCAAGTTCATCCAATTATCCAATTGACAACAAATTCTTCTTCAGGCCCTTCACATGTCTTACCCGTTGAAATGAATGGATAGAATCATCAAATATTTTTATTTTGACAGTACCTATTCCAATAATTTCTAAGGGATGATTGTTTCCCATAAACACAGATCCTTCCAAGACAGGTTCATATGTACAAAACCAATAACAATGAGGAGTCATGTGCCAGGTTGCTCCTGAATCAACAATCCAGACATCGGTGAGCTGTTTACTGCTTTTAGAACCAATTGTTGCTTCACCATACAGGATTTGTCCATCATCAGAGGTACTCACAACACTTCCTTGAGAACTTGATCCTTTTAAAACCTTCTCTATACTCTTCTTATTCTGACAATCTTTCTTGAAGTGCCCTCTCTTGCCATTATAGCATTTGAATTGCTTCTTTCCTTGTGACTTTGGTTTACTTTGGCTCCCACTGGAACCACGCTCCATTAATCTTCCTCTCGTCATCAACAACAACTTTGCTTGCTTAGAGCTCTCTAATCTATCTTCCTTATTCTTGCACATGGATTCTTCTTCAAGAATCACAGCTGCCATATCATCAAAAGAAAGATAGTCTATCAAAACATTATTAGTTAAGCTAATGATGAGCTGATTATATGAATCTGGTAGACTTTGAAGTAGAAGTACTGCACGTTTATTTTCTGCTATGTTGTAATCCAACGATGAGAGTTGGAAAAATAGCGTATTGAGATTGTTGATATGATTTGTTGTCGATGTAGATTCACTCATTCGAAGAGTATAAAGTTTTCTCTTTAAGAATATCTTATTGTGAAGTGATTTGACTTCATATAATTTAGTGAGAGTATCCCAAATTTCTTTTGCTGTCCTTTTCTTTGCTACACTTGACAAGACTGAATCACTAAGTGCCAAGTGTAAGTTTGCAATGGCATTGTCATCCATCTCCTTCTATTTTTCATCTATAATCCCAGTGGGTCTACCTTCAATTGCTGCCACACAGTTGTCTTTCCTCATAAGTGCTTGTATTTTCAATTTCCATAAGAAAAAATTACTCCCATTGAATTTTAGAATATCATACTTTGCTGCCTTTTTTTAGGCAGTAACTCGTAGCGAAAAAAAATAATCAGCAACCTTTGACTCTGATATCACTTTTGGGCACCAGACAAATGACGCAGCAAAATATAGAGATGAAAAATTAGAAATGTGTATAAAATAACTTTCTTTGAGAATTACAACTTCTCTCTAACATAAGAAGATTACAATAACACTCTCTCTTGACAAAAGGAGAATACACTTCTCTCTAGATATATAGGAGAAAACTACTCAAAGAAACCTATGTTTTTCTCTCTGGATGGCTTGATGAAAAATACAAAGAAAAGAACTTAATTTATAGATAAACTTCTTGTATGTAAACCACTCGTAACATAGCAACGACCTTGTTTTTCTCTTCCATACCAAACAATTAATGATTGCTATTAATTAGGAGCTTCTCTCCATCCATTTGTTTATAGTAAAAATAGTATTAGCTTTCTAACTGCAAAATTAACTTTATTATTTTTACAAACTGTAAAAGAGATGACAGCCAAGTTCTAAAAAAATGTCCTTTAAACGCTAAATAATCAGCACAACCATTTGCTTTGCTAAATTCATGATGAAGCTCTCAGCTCAAAAACTTGTTGAACCTGTCCTTAATAGCCACAATGAGGGTGCGAGCTACATGGAGGTTGATAGTATCATGTAGACACACCGAAATTGTAGCTCTTGAATCAACCTCAATAGAGAGATTAGCAATACCCAAATTAATGGCCAATTCCATACCAAGAAATATGCCCCACAATTCAGCCACAATAATAGTACAAACACGTAAATTAGCATTGAAACAAGCCAAGAATTATCCCTCATGATCCCATAAAATGCCACCATATATATTCTTTCCGTCCTTTAACACTAATCCATCTGTATTTAATTTAATGAAAGGGGAGGGTTTAGGGGGAGATCAATTGACCTGTTTTTTCATAAAAGAACCAACATTTCTCCTTATTCTAGTAAACTTAGACTGTGCAGCAGCATAATCTCGAGCTAACCGAAGAGCAGCCAAAACCAAAGAGTGTTCATGATGTAAGAGAAGAGAAGGGGCCAAAGAATACCTTAGTAGGTGGATTGGGATGACAGATTCTCTAAAAGCCAAGTTTGAAGAGGTTTATTGAAGAAATTATCAAGACCCAATGAACTGTCTATACTCTTCCACGTCATGCACGTAATTCTACAATCACGGAGGACATGGAGCACAAATTCAGAAGAGATTCCACAGATACTACAAACATAATCTTGAGCCATCTCCCTTCTAAATCATAGAGCATTGGTGAGTAAGGCATCATTTTCAACCAGCCAACAAAAAGCTCGGATTCTTTGGGGGGCATTAAGCTTCCAGACCTTCAAAAATAAATTTGTAGTCGAGTTCTCAAGCATTTTTAGGAAAATGGAGTATGCCAACTTAATGGAAAAGGAGCCATTTGATTAGTGCAACAAAGCCACTTGGTCATCCTCAAAACTCGCCTCAAGAGGTTTCATCGCAAAAAAAAATGGGAGCCCAGTCCTCACCCAGTAACTCCAAAATGGGATCAAGATCCCAATCTAAGCCTCTAACATAGTCACCAACTCTATCTTCTAGCCTATCCTTTGTTACACCATTCTGAACAAAATCAGCAAGCCGATGAACACCAAGCAGACAGTGGTCAACCCAGAACCGAGTTATATTACCAGCACCTAATCTCTAAATAAGGTTCCCTTTAAACCGCCTCCAAACTTGACAGATTCTCTTTCACACATTAGAATAAGATTGGGGTTTGGTTACCTTCGGCACAATAGTATCACCACTACCATATTTATTTCTCAAAACCCGTACCCACAAGGTCTCCTTGTCATGAATTAGCCTCTATGCTAGTTTCATCATGTTTGCATTATTCAGGATTTTGGCCGATCTCAGACTTAGACCCCCTTGCTACTTGGGTCGGCATATTCTGCCCAAATGATTAGGCGAGGATTTTTCCCATTAGAATCACCATCCTAAATAAAATTCCGATAGATTTTGTAAATTTTGTCACAGATGCTCAAAGGAAGCTTCATAGTTTGCATAATGTATGATGGAATGGTAGCTAAGGCAGATTGTGTTCATGTTACTCGTGCAGCTAAAGATAAATTTCTTGCCTTCCAAACACTCAGTCAACTCTACATCCTCTCCTCAATAAAGTAAAAATCTCCCAACTTGGTTCGTCCATGAAGCAAAGGAACACCAAGATACTTTCCCAAATTAGAGGTCAAATGCATACCAAGGGCCTCACTCATTTCCAACTTCCTAGTAAATGATACATTATCGGAGAAGAATACGCAAGATTTCTTATAACTCACTTTCTGGCAAGAGCCACAACAAAATAAATCTAAAATATCTCTAATTAGACCCACTTGCTCCATAGATACCTCACCAAAAAGCACAATATCATCAGCAAAATACAGGTGCGACAACTTCGGTCCTCCACGAAGAAGCATGATAAGAACCCACGGGTTATTATTAACTGCAACAGAGATAACCTGGGACAACCTTCAATACAGCGAACAAATAGTCATGGTGAAATAAAATTTCCTTACCGAACACCTCTAGAAGGAGAAAATGAGGAGGAGGGAATCCCATTTCAAAGAACTTGCATTTCGGCCGAGGAGTAGCATTGAACGATAAGATCGATCAGGTTCTCAGGTAGCCTGGCTTCCACAAGAGTATCATGAATAAAGTTTCAGTTAAGGAGATCATAAGCCTTCTCAAGATCAATTTTCACCGCCATATAACCAATGGACCCCTTTTTTGCTTTTATAGTATGAATAGCTTCTTGGGCCATTATAATATTGTCCGCACTTTGTCTCCCCGGGACAAAAGCACGCTGAGATGAATTAATTAGCTTTGGCATTACCACTTTAAGCCTTTGAGCAATGATCTTGGTGACAAGCTTGTATGAAACATTGCAGAGCTCAATGGGCCAAAAGTGGTTAAGGTTCTCAGGAGTTTCCTTATTCAGAATTAAGGAAATGAACATTTGATTGACTTCCTTAATAGCCTCATGATTATTGAATATATTTTCCATCCAACTTGTTGGGGAGGATTTCACTATATTCCATTTACTTTAGAACATAGCAGGTAGCCCATTTGGCCCTGGGGCCTTCCAAGCTCCCATTGAAAAAAGAGCAAAAGAAATCTCCTCCGGTGTTATCCCTCTGCCAAGTTCACTCCTTTCTGCCATATTTAGCTCTAGGAATAGACCAAGAGCCTCTAATTTCACATAAATGCTATCCTCAGAATAAAGATTTTGAAAATTTTGAACTCCGAGGTCGCATAGAAAATTTTCATCTTCCACCCAGTCACCTTCAGAATTCTTCAGCATAGTAACTCTATTTTTCCTTCTCCTCGCCGTTTCCATACTATGGAAGTAGGAAGTTTTTTATTTCTGAAATTGATCCACTTACATCGAGAGCATTGTTTCTGATAAATTTTCTCTTGAATTAAAATAGCTTCCAGCTCCTTCCAAAGCAAAGATTGTAAATCATCAAGAAAGAGACTATTATGAAACCGAAGATGCTCTGAAATACCATTTAGACGAGCTAGAATCCGAGCTTTCCTGCGAGCGAGATTACCAAACACATCTTTATTCTAACTTTTTGCAGCTTCTATAAAAGTACTCATATTAGTTTCTAAGGAAACATCATTTCTCTAGGTCCTTCCAAGAAAATTATCAAAGTCCTCATGCGAACTCTAGGTTGCCAGAAACTAGAAGGGTCGAGAAGCATTAGAAGAAGCAAAAGTCACCTCAAGATTCAAAAGAATTAGGATATGATCAGACTTTAGTTTTGGGAGATGCTTGATCATAGCTTGACTAAATCTTTGGGACTAGGTATTATTTGCAACATACCTTTCTAGTCGTGTCTACAAATTCCACCACATTGCCAAGTGAAAGGTTGACCACGAAATCCAATATCTTGAAGACCACAATCTAGAAGACACCCAGAAAAACACTAAGAGTCTCGAGATAGGCCAGAAGTCCCACCAGTATTTGCCACCAAGAGAACACAGTTAAAATTGCCCCCCGTGCACCATTCCTCTAAGGTTTGCCCTGATAAATCCTTCAACCCACTCCATAGTTCAGAATGGAGGCTAAGATTGGAAGATCTATAAACCAGAGTAAGATACCAAAATGGTTCTTGCCCATAAGCGATTTCAAGATGAATAAATTGCTTGTGAGATGTCACCACTGAGATATCCCAATGAGAAAAGTTCCAAAGACACTAAATACCGCCTGCAAAACCAACTCCTTCCATCAAATACCAATTCGACAAACCAAACTTCCTCACAATATTATTAGCTTTCATACCATTTATATGAGTTTCTAGAAGACATATAAAATAGCATGATAACAAAAATATAGCTCTCTAAGCAAAACAGAAAATCCTTTACTCCCCACACCTCTATAATTCCATGTAATAATATTCATAAAAAATGAAAAAAGAAGGTGGAAATCAAACAGTAACTTACTAGATAGAGGAAACATTAGTGGTAGCTGAATCCACCGCCATGCTTTCCTGTTTATTACCCAAAGCAAAATGTACTTGACTATCACTGAGAGATATATCCGCAGGAGTCTTACCCAGATATGGAGGTTTTGATTCCTACATATTGCCTCCAACCCTGTTGTGAAGCAAATTCACCGCTTCCATAACTTCCTTGGATGGGTAATGGGTTTGAACGTAGGAACCTTCACCCAAGCACAAAGAATCACCTCCTAGCATGTATATAGCTTGCTTAATGAGCTCCAAGGAGAGCCAATAATAATCATTTTTCTCTCTCAGCAAATTGGGGGTCGTATCATCTATTTTGTCCTTCCTCTTATCATGTTGAAAATTTTGATTATTAGGAGTTCCAACATTATTTGTTTTGTTCCTCGAAGATTCTACCATATTGTTTTTCTGAAGATTTTTTGAGCCACTTTATTTGAAGGGCCCGCATGATAGTGTTGTTTCATAATAGAAGGCTTGTTAGCGTTACCTGAAGAGCTTTTTGCATTCCATAATGGGCTTTACTTTTTTGATTTGCTAGTGGACTATTTGTTTCTGGCTGTTCCTGGGCCAAGACTTCAAACCTAGAACCTGCCTTCTTAGTTTGACTTTTAGTAAACTAATGTGAGAAGATTTGTGCCGATCCGAAATTCACATTAGAAATTAAGTATTTCGTTGCAAGTATAGTCCAAACCGGTAATGGATCCTCACATCAAAGTTTAAAATAAAGATGTCACAATCCAAAATAAATATAAACCGGGAGTTTTAAATTTCGGATCGTTCTCCCTAGGAATTGCAATGAGGTGATCAATTATTGGCTATGGGGGGGATAAGGTTTGATGGCAAGAGGCAAGTAATGTAAATAGCAAGGAATTAAAGAAGCATGCAATAACTAAATGTCAAAGCAATTAAACTCAAGGCAATTGATCAAAGAAAAGGGAAATTCAAATGCTAAGAAACCTCTTAGCAAGGATTGAGAGTTAGGGTTACCTATCCTAACCATTGACCACAAACATATGATGATTATGAAGAGTCAATCCTACTTAGTCAACCATAACATCGAGAATAAGTCAAATAGGCATAATTGATCTCAATCCATAAGTCCTAGTCAACTCACTAATTAACTTAGTGAATGACTAGCATTAATGGAAACCAAATCAATTAACTACCCTAATATATCAATCAAGAATGGACATCAATGACTCAAGGTCACCAAAGTCCTCAATTCCATGCCAAGAGTGTGGAAAACTACACTAAAACTAACCTAAACATTTTATCAAACACTTGGTGTGTATGAAAATAAAAGTATGTTAAATTGCAATAATAATAAATTCTAAAGCTACCAAAAGTAAGAAAATAATAATAACAACTCAATTAAATAATAATAAACAAAAAAACATTAAATTGCATTAATAAAAATTCAAATTAACAAAAGTGTTCATAAACTAAAAATGGCAAGAATGAGAAATTAACAAGAACTATGAGAATTAAGGCAATTAAACAAGGCAAAGTAAATGAAACTACACTAGAACATGAATTAAAGAGAGAAATTGAAGAGAAAATAAACTAAGAAACTCTAATTTCTAGAGAGAAGGAGGAGCTTCTCTCTCTAGAAATGACCTATAACATGATACTAAGCTAAACCTAATTGCTCCCCCCTTGTCTCCTCTTGAATTAGGGTTGAAATAGCTTTAGAAATGAGTTAGATTGGGTTTTGGAGGCCCAAAATTTGCTACTAGCAAATTGCATTAATGAGGTCACGTGCTGGGACTTGTGTGTATGCACAGACGTGTGCGTACGCACACTTGCTGATTTTTTTACTTGTGCATATGCACAGAAAGTTGTGCGTATGCATGACTGCACACTTCCACCTATGCGTACGCACACTTGCTGAAAAGCTCCAAACTCCATTTCTTCATGAATTCTCTACTTTTACATACTTTTTCTTCGTTCCTTCAATCCAATCTTTGCCTTACAAGCTTGAAATCACTCAATAAATACATTAAGACATCAAATGGAATTAAAGTAAATAAAATTTAGTAATTAATGGGCTAAAAAGCATGTTTTCACCTTTAAGCACAATTTAGGGAGAATTTACAAAACTATGCTATTTTATTGAATAAATGCAAGAAAATTTGATGAAATCCACCCAATTAGAGCAAATAAATACCATGAAATGTGGATTCATCATAGACCTAGCATTCGAGCGTGCTTTAGGCCGCCCATCTTTCGCATCTTTTTAGCCAACATCCACAACTCGAAGTAACTGGGATCTTCATGATTAACCACCCCTTTTGAATTGCCCTCATTCACGGGATTTGGTTCCCTAAAATCTGCTTGATATTTGTTCAAACTTGAATTGTGACCGCTAGTTTTTCCTTTTTTCGCACTTTCTAATTCCATTCCATCCAGCACCGGATCCCCCAACAGCGTTGAATCCGTCGCCAGTTGCACCTCCTTCTTTTGCTTTTTGGAACATTGATCCATCCTATGACCATAGCTACCACAACCAAAGTAAATCAAGTGGAGACCATCATACTTAATCTTGAAATCTCTGCCCAATACTTGAATGGATGGCACCAATTGCTTGCTCAAATCAATTTCAACACAAATGCGAGCAAATTTGCCCCTTGAGTGTATGGAAGTAGTATGATCAACTTTTAACATTGTACCTAATTTTCCACCCACCCTTCAGAGGAATTATTTCATGTATAATTCAACCAAAAGGCCTGAAATCCAAATCCACACTACGAGCTTCTATACTAGTTGATTAAAAGGGGAAAAATGGCCTCCATCTCTGACTAGAAGATAGTGATTCGCCACCTGCCAGAGTCCCTCAAAAAGAGCATGATGGTAGTCCCCTTCATCTGAAAAACGAACCAGAAAAAAACCTCATGTGAGATCCATAACATTAACATCCGTTTTTTTTGTCCAAGCCCTTCTTATCCAAGCTTCAATAGCACGATAACCAATATTTTTCCCCAAGAGTTTAACAATCAAAGAGCCTTTTCATGGTTTACACCACATGTCATATTCCTCTAATGAATTATCAACCACATGTTTAGGATTGAAGGGAGCTGGATCTGTATGACCTCTTTCGGTGACTTCCTCCAAATCATATTCCTCTGTGACCATTTGGATGATTTCATCCAGGGAGAGGACCATACCAATATCATTACACATCAAGCTATCCCTATATGATAAAGCTTGCTTCAGGGACCCTCTAGTACCAAATATTATATTAATCACCCTATAATCTACACGTGGAAACCAAAGTCAAGCGCGGAAATTCTTGGGAGACAGCTTAACTCAAAATAGTAGTCCTTTAGTAATTACATCCATCTCCATGGGGGTATTTCCTCCTTGCTCCACATCTTCAACACAAGCACAAATGTAGCAGGCTCCAGATCGTGAGTCAAAAATTTCACTTCGTACAGCTTCAATCGTCGTGACGCATAAACCATTACATCCTAAGGTTACAACGGAATGCACTATAAGATTTCCAACAAAGCGTCATCGTAGATCCCAACTGGTTCACGGAATACCACTAAATGTAATACCCTAATTACCCGAAGCCTTACTTCGCATCGTAAAGTAAAGGTTAATCAAAGGTTACGACAATTCTAAAGCTTATACATATTTATATAGAAGGAAATAATATATTCTAGAAGCCCGATGAAGGATTAAGCTTAAAAACAGATTTTGAAAAACGTAAAACGTTCACGCAAAGCTACACTAACCGAGGCACAAGATATACGTACAGATATCAAGACATAGATATAGATATATCAAAGTATAATAGCCATAAGAATCTAGCTGCGGCTCGCGGATTTTAAGCCGGCTAATTATATACAACACACAAAGTTTTGAAAGTAAAATACCTTATACAAACTTCCTCTCAAAGTAAGCCTCTAAGGCAAATATAAATACAAAAGGTGAGAGAACTAAGCAAAATAATCAAAAGACTTCAAAACATAGTGAAGATCCTCCGCTCTGTCCCCATCAAAACAACTCATCGAGGTGGGTTGCGACCTGCATCTGAAAAACAACAACAAAGTATGGAATGAGAACCGGAGGTTCTCAGTATGGTAACAGTGCCCAGTGATGTAAGATATAAGACTCCAGGACGCCAGATGCAATCCTAGATCTTCACATCCATCACAAGATTTCAAGCTTAAACCATAAGTAAACTTTAAAACATTAACTTTAAAAAAACAATAATAAAGGGTAATTTATCTTAAAGGATTTCTAATCTAACAATTCTCTGCTGTCCCACAGCCTTCGCCAGCCTAACCTCCCTGCGATTTCATCGCCACTGCCTACCGAACCTCCTCAATTCCAGCAGAAAACACAAATAATACAATGCAAGTAAAGCACAAGTATAAGCATGTATATCCAGTAATTCAAATAGGCAATTAGGCATGTCAAGCAATTCAAGTCGGCAAAGCAAGCAAACAGATAAAAGATGCACATGATGTATGCCTGTCCTATCTGGCTGTGATATCACATTGTCGGTTCAACTACCAACCCGATACACCTCCATGGAGATGTCACCCTTCGGTCTCATAATGGGAACCCCCGAGATATCGTGCCCGGATCACGGTCTAGGATGTTAGTGCCTGCACACTATAGTGATTCCGAAGGGATGCGAGTGGGATACTCTTACCACAGACCTCACATCTTAACGTAAGCGGGACTAACCACCGCCCTTACGCTGCCGCCGCGACCTCGACAGGCGGGATTAACCGCCATCCCTGCCAGGCGCATAGTGTCTCAATAATCTCAGTTTAAAAACATTACATCAGTGGTTTTCAAAATCATTTCATTCAATACTCAGTAATTCACCACTTCCACAATTTTCTATCAGTAATCATCAATATAATACCCCGCCTTCTCACTCAACCAAATCCGTCCTCAGTACTCTAGAAACCTAAGTCTCCAATTTTTACAATTTTGCAAGAAAATACTTAATTGATTTCACCTCGAGCCCTCTCTATGTTCTGACACCTAAAAACAAGCTAAAGAGTCTTATATAAGTGTCACAGAAGTTTACAACCCTGCCGGGAAAGTAAAACAGTTAAAAATAATATGTTTATTGAAAAACAGGGCAGTGTGCGTATGCATAGGGTTGTGCGTGCGCACGCCCAGAAGGATTTTCAAGAAGTGTGTATACGCATAGAAGTTTGCGTACGCACATAAGGTAAAAGCTTTCATTTTAAACGTGTGCACGAGGTTGTGCGTACGCACAACTTGCAAATTTTGTAGGGTGTGTGCGCGCACCAGAGTGTGCTAGCGCTCCCAACAGTAAGCACCTCCCTGTGTGTGCGTGCGCACAAGAGTGTGCGTATGCACGTTTTTAAAAATTCACAGGGTGTGCGTGCGCACAAGGCTGTGCGTACACACAAGTCAAAAATAGCCACTGATCAGAGCACGTGCACAGCAGTGTGCATGCGCACACAAACCAGAAATCACAAATTCTGCAACTTCGCAGAATTCATATTTCTGACACAAATTTCCAATGATCATATCTTTCTCTAAAAAATTCAGATTTCTACAAAATCTATACCGTTTTAAAGCTCTTTGAATTATCTATAATTTGATATAAAATTCATTTAATTTCAAAAACTGTAGCTCAAGATATAATTCGTCAAAGTTCACCGAAAATCCATTTTTACCAAAGTTCACTAACTTCTCAAATCCTTGAAATCCATAACCAAAACCAAATCAAAACCACATCAAACTCTAATTTACCTCATATCTTACCCTTTGTGTCACAATTCACCATTCATATCCAATTTCCACTCACATTACATAATTTCTCAACTTCAATTATCAAATATATGACACCATACTCATTTCTCCACCAACACCCTCATCAATCATCATTCTATCACTACCAACCATAATAATCAACTTCAAACATTCACAAGATCAATATTCAACACTATTTACTAACCTCAACAACATTATTCATCCAAATCATCAAAGTCATCAATGCATCATACATCATCATTCAACAAATTCAACAAGTCATTTCAATCCAACCTATCCTATGGGTCACTAGCCTAAGTGTCCAGAAATATTATATATTACATAGAGGAAACCAAAACCATACATTGGTCAATTCCCAATATGTGCTATACACCAAGATTTGATTCCAACAAGCTTTCAACCACAACCAAGCCACTCACTCAAATCCAAAGGCTCCCAAATTCACAATAATCAAGCTATATATACACACAATTTATAACTAATCAACCTAGGGTTCATCATAATCTCAATTTCACAAAGGTAAAGAGTTTTCTTACCTTTTCTGATGGTGTTTGGGGAACAAACCACCAATAACCCAACCTTAGATACCACCTAAACAATCAAAATACAAAAATTCACTCAAAACCAAAACCCACATTTTCGAAATCCTTAGGGCAGTGAAATGGGCAAAGATTTGAAAGAGGCTTACCACAATATTAGCTAGAAGTGACGGGCTCGGCAAGAGCTTCACGTAACCGTTGATGGCACACAAATCGGAGCACCGTAGCTCGAGTTGTGGCCACCGGAAGTTAGTGATGAATAGCAACCTTCCCCGTTTTGCTCTCTTCTCTCACCTCTCTCTATGCAGCTGGGTTTCTGAATTATGAAGAGTGAAGTGGCTGAAATGGCCTTCGTTTAAGTATATATATAAGTTGGACTTGGGCCCAACCCGTTAGCATTTTTAGCCCGTTTGGCCCAATTTCGGGCCAAACCTTTAAAATTAATGTCCGGTTTTCAATTCTAAATATTTTCTTAAGGTTTTCTACTGTTTTAAATTATTCTCGCACAGTACCGGACAGACTTAAGCTCGTACTACCGGTTCATTTACTGGTTCGAGTTTTTATGCGGTTTTTCGCAGAAAATTACATTTTCCAACTCATAAAAATCTATTGAGTCCGAAAATCATAGTTAAAATTTCTAATTAACATTCCAAATTTTTGGATCCTATTTTGGGAAATTTAATTATTTAATTAAACGGTTATTAATCGCAGTTCTTACATTCTCCCCACCAAATTAGAAATTTTATCCTCAAAATTTGGTTTACCCATCATCATCATTAAATGTTCCCTCAACTTAAACCTACTTCTTACGATGCTTCTTTTCATCCCTCCATGTCAGCTCAAAATCCTTTCTACATCTCCTATTCTTATTTATAACGCCCTATTTTAACTGAATTCAAGTCTATGTTGTATTCATCCTTCTTACTGTTAGATTTCCTCAATTCAACTTCAATACTACATTGGCTTTTCAATTCAATATGTTCCAAGTCCATTTCTCAAATAAATAATTTCCCATCTCAACCTAGACCCAAAGTCACCATGCTAAAATATCGCAATCCCTATCTTCCCGACACGACAGTTGCATTCAGTCATCATCCAAATCTAATTTATTTGCCTACCCTCATCTTCACAGCCTATCCCAACTCATTCTAATCTTACAGTCACAATCAAACTTAGTTCCTTAAAGGCCCTTACTTACCTCAACTCACTAAACTCTTCAAGTATTCAAGCCTAAGATATGTCTAGTGACCATTCTACTACCTCTATTCACAACTATCATGTGCTATTGCATTCTGCAAGCTTCTGCTGTGCCACTCTGATTTTTAGTCACTAATTAACTAACTAATACAAATGTTTAATTAAGTCATACATCATTTATAGGATTACAAAACCTAGGCTTACTTCTGAACTTCCTCAACTTGACCCAAATAGCGTTTACGCTTATCCTAAGACTAATTCCTAACTTAGTGCCTTATAGCATCTCTATGCCTAATTCTAATCTTAAACAATTTTCTACCGCTCCAAGTACAATATCCATCAATTTCCAACCACTCAACATTTTCAAAGCCTAACAACAGTTCTTATACTAACCACAACTTCACCACCATCCACTCAATCACACTCATAACACACTCAATCATTCCAATACCTAAAATATTCTATTCTCCATTTTTTCTACTCATTTGACAAAATCCCAAGGTCCACAATACCACCATATCGTTTATTCCACATCTAATTATCCAATTCATTTACAATTTCATCAATGTATACAATTCAACCTCCCTTAGACATACTAAACAACTAATAAATTTCTACTTATCATAACTAAAATCAAATGTTAAACTCAGCGTCAAAATCTAGTTGAGGGAGTCGTAGCCTGCTTATACCCTGCCTCTAACTCATCAGACCCTGCTTCTTTATTCAGTTCAGGAATCTCCTCACACATATCTTCTATCTCATGCTGCTTGGCTTCAACAAGAACTTCATCTCCATTCGGTTTTGCCTTTTTGATGCTATGCCTCACCAAATCTTCTTCCTCTGCAGTCTTTTGCCCACCGCTGTTGTGCAGTCGCTCATTCTCACTTTCTCCCTCTAATACAGAGGGAGATGTGACGGAAAGGAGCCAAGAGTGAGGAGCGACGAGCGTTGAGAGCGAAGACGGAAGTGTGCATGACAGAAGTTTAGGATTTCATCTCCGTCGGTCATATTCTGTACTTTAAACATCTTAATGTCATAGACGCAAACAGATCTACTAAGAAAAACTAATTATTTCTTCCACCTTTAGTTTTCATTTATATCTTGTACTTATTTTTTTTAGTTTCTTTTTCTTTTACTTTTCCTTTCTCTTATTTATTTTTTTATATATTTTCTTTACAATTTCTTTTTTTTTTTTACTTTCATTAGGATCTTTAATTAAAGTTTATTATTTATTTATATTTTAGTTCCTTTTTCCATTTTTTTATTTTAAATTTTTTTATTGATATTGTCTTTTACTTGAGAACCCACAACATTTAATAGTTGTTTAATAGTTGTCTAGTTGATTATTTACATCGACGTTATACAAAAATCTGCATAACATTATTACATTTGGGATATTCAGATTAGTAATCTCTGTTGGAGCCTCTTCCAACAATGTTTGGTGGGCTCAGTGCTACTTTATACGATTTTGGTGGTATGCTATATATTTAATTGTACAAATATCATCTATTCCAAGAACCAAACCAGTAGTATTAAATGTGGTGTGGAAAATGCATATTTAAATGTTCAATGGATGGCCATCAATAAATATATCAATAGAGATTTGCGTATCTATAAATAACATTTATTTTTGGGAAAAAAAATTACAAAACGATAATGTCAATGAATTTCGTTAAGCAATAAAAAATAATGCTGAGAAGACAATAATACAAAATTAATTTATTTAATTTAGTATTTATAATTATATATTTATTATATATGAAATTGTATTTCAACAATAAGTAAAGAATATCAAACAAAAAATTTGAGTTATTTAAGTTACTTTTTATTATTTTTAAATATTTTTAATTTGACAAAATTCGTTATGGATGGATTTGTTTTATTCTAAAAAATGTCTAAATCGTTAATTGTATTGCTGGTCCTATGAATTAAAAGCGATGTTTGCTAGACAATTCATCTTGCCCACAAATGATGTTAATGATTATGAAAATCAAAATAAAAAACTTTTATAAAAAAGTTATTAATATTTTCACTTATTAACTAGTAATTATAAAATAAAAATATTTTTGTTCTTATAATCTTAATTATCATTTTTATTGACCACAAAAAATTGAAACTAAATTTATATTTATATAAGATAAGTTTTGTTCGACAAAAATGATCAATGGTTAAATTTTTGTTAATAATTCGGTAAATATTCCTCTCCTTTTCTCTTCCTTCCTCATATTCCTTCCATAACCACCACTATCTCCGCTGCAAAATCTCTCTCTCTCTCTCTCTCTCTCTCTCTCTCTCTCTCTCTCTCTCTCTCTCTCTCTCTCTCTAAGCTCGAAATCGTTATCTTCAACATCGTTGTGTTCTTTTTTCCGTGGTCGAAAGCGGGGACAGTGTCGTCGCCGATGTCGATATCACCAGAGAGGATTAAGATGGAGGTAGGATCGTAGGAGAATGTTATGCGTTTGTTAAGGTTTGTGGGGATTACGCTAATCGCGAATTTCAAGTTGAGAAGCAAAGGCAGCAGTAGCAATCACGATAGCTCTTTTGGTGGTGTGGCTGCAAGCGGTAGGTTGGTCGGGTGGCTCCGTAGAGCCTCCCACCAGAGCGCATGTTCTGGCATTCAGGTTGGTTGGTTCCTGAAGCCCCAATTGCATATCTAGAATTGTTATTGTAATTTGAATTTGTGGTGGTTATGGCAAGATGCAGTTATCCGGGAGAGGTGAGAGCAAAGGAATAGATCTGGTGGAATGGTGGATTTTGCAGCAAAGGTGGTGATGGTTATGGAAGGAATATGAGAAAAGAAGAGAAAAGAGAAGGAGTATTTACGGAATTATTAACAAAAATCTAAGAATTAGTCATTTTTATCAAACAAAACTAATCTTGTATGGGTATAACTTTAATTTCAATTTTTCATAGTCAATTTTGTGTGCGTCTAAATCTTTCATAGTCAGAAATGGTTAATTACTTTTATTGTCGTACTATATTATTTTTGGTTTATTTATAATTTTCTCAAAATGATTATTTATAGATATTATTATATTATTTTAATTACATCATTAGTTATATATAGATTTATAGTCTTGACCTCAAAAGGAAAAAACAAACAATATCCAAGTACTTATAATTTTATTTCCTTCGCCATAGCCGTTAAAAATGAAACTAAAGGCCACCAGATATCTTACAAAAACAAAACATGAAACAAACATGAACAAGAACAAAAACAAATAGCAAGTGATATACTCCAAGCTCTATGCCACCCAATTATTCTATCAAACATGAGGTTTAGTCCCACTTTAATGCATTCACTCCCATCAATTGTTGACTCCCATTACAACTCTTTTATCCACTTCTTTTTTCAACTTAAACACTCTTTCACACTATCATTTGGTTTATCTATGGTTCTGAAAATCAGATCGGACTAACCAGTCGAACTAATTTGACCAGAAACTGAATGTCTTTGTGGTTTGATCTAAATAAAAAAATCACAGTTACAAAACCACGTGCAGACTGTTGAATCGGCCAAAATCGGTCGGTTAGACCAAATCGGGATCCAGTCGGTTTAATAAAAACGATGCTGTTTTGAACTTTAAAGAAAGGAAACTTATAGAAACCCTAGCTTCTCCATCACCGCCACAAGGAGTGCCGCCGTCCGTCGTACTCAGGCACCACTGTCTTCGTCTTGTCGTCCGTGCTTCTTCCTCACACACACACAGAGAGAGAGAGAGAGAGAGAGAGAGAGAGAGAGAGATGCGAAGGGGAAAAAAGGGTGCAGGTCGCGGGAGGAGGTGACGCGAAGAGTGAGTCGCTGCTGCCGCCGTGTTTGAGCACGAAAAGAGCCGTCAGAGCTTCTGCGTCTGTCGTGCCTTTCCATCATGCTGCACTGATTTCGTCTGTCATTTTCAGTATCTTGCCATGAGTTTCACAGAAAAATTATTGTTGTATATTGTGCTTTATAAGAATTGTTAGGTTTACTACATGGATATCATAGCTAACTACCCATAGATTTAGTAATTGCTGATTCATCATCATATCATGTCCTAATTCTCCCTCCTATAAATGTATGTATGGTTGCTTCCATAAATAGAAACAAAAACTTTCCCAAATTTGATATATAAATTTTTGTTGAGGTTAGAGAACTAAACTATGATTAAGATGATGGCTAAATATTATTGGGCTATAATCCAATTGGTTGTGTAATTTATTTTGTTTAGTGTGCAAAAATTAAATTGAATTGAAACTGGCCCAAGAAGAAATAAAACAAGCACAAATGACATCTGCCCCACAAAAACACAATCATGGCTAAAGATTTACTTGATACCATCACATATTTCCTTCAAAGATAAAAAGAATGCTTCAGGGATCAAAGAAAAAAAAATGAGCCCAACAAACTAATGAAGCCCAATATTGATTCAAACAAAGCATTCGTATCATATGTTCAATTCAAAGAATGAGTGGAAGTGAAAGTAAGAAATCTTATCAAAAACAAAGAAGAAAAGAAAGCAATTGGCCTAAGAACATAAATAAGCCCATATCCAAACATAAGCCTAACGGTGGTCAACATTCAAATCTATTAATTCACTTAGATGGTAACTAAGTGATCCAAATTCCATTTCATTTGAATCATTCACTTCACCCACCGAACTAAAATTCTTTCTTCTCTCTCTTCTCTTTCTTTAACGCCACATCACTCTGAAGCAAGAAGAAAGAAAAGGAAAGTTCTGGAGTTAGGGACAAGTGAAGAACAAAATGTAAGCTTCCAATTTCAAGCAAGAAAAGAAGGTCAAATGGGCTATAGCAAAAGGGAAGATCTCATCAGGAAGAAAATCACAAAAAGGAGATTTCTCCATTTATGCTTAATCAAGGATTGTTGAAGAAATCAACTGGGTCACAAGCACCATTCTGAAAAATATGAAGAAGGTGAAGTCAATAGTGCTATGCCTGGAAATCTACGGTCAAGAAACAAGCTTTGGGCCAAAGCAAGAATGCACGGACCAGATTCAAGAAGCATGAAGAAAAAGGTTGAAAGAGAAGACTGAAGGTAAGGTTGCATGTCACTGCTTCTACCCTCTCTCTCCTCTGTGAACGCCGCTACTGCATCTGTGTATTGAGAGAAGAGAACCCAACATGTGCTGAAGCAACATTTTAAGCCCTAGAAGCTTCACTCCTCTATGATAGGGGTGAACGGCCAAGGATTGGAGCAAGGAGTGAGAGCACACGTTTGGGTTCCCATAGCTCTCTGAGCTGTTTATTCTTCTCCTTCATGGTTTTTATTTTGTAAATATTTTTTTCAGTTTAGTCTTTCTATTTTTCATTGGTAAAAGGCAAAATAGTGAGGTTTGTAAGAAAAAGCCAATGAGTGAAAAAAGGCAGAGAGTTAAACTTGGAGAAAAAGTCATAGTAATCTCAGAAATTCTTTGTAAGTTTTTCTGTTTTGTGTCACAGTCCTAAGAGGATTCCCTTACAAGTTGGGTTAGCATTTTACTGTTGAAAGCTAGGGTGAGTCATAGTCAAATTCAAGTTGGGTAATCTGGACTTGTCCCAGATAGGATTGGGGTAAATCTTAGGGAGAATTGGTAAATGTAATTCTATTAAAAGATAGTGAAATTCTGTTACTGTTGTGATGGAGACTGGATGTAAGCTACATTGCACTGGGTAGCCGAACCAGGATACATCGGTGTGCCATTCTCTATTCTCTTCTCTGTTTCTGGTTCTGTACTATAGGAGACAAAACAAAAGTTTCTCCTGCCGCGTTAAGGGACAAAACCATAATCTATATTGTTTTTCTACTCAAAGTATCTCCACTAAACTCAAGGTTAAACGCTAAAGAAAAAGGAGGCCAAGATTTAACCCCCCTTCTCTTAGCCACTAGTGACCATTGATTGGTATCAGAGCTTAGTCTCAAAGAGATTAAGCTTCACAGCTTGGAGGAAAGATCCTAATGGCGAACAACATAGATTCTAACACAGTAGCTTATACTCTGATAGAAGAACAACCCAACAATAGACCTCCATTCTTCAATGGGAAAAACTACAACTATTGGAAAGAAAGAGTGAAGATCTTTGTTCAGTCAGTGGATTACAACTTGTGGAAGATAATCGTAAATGGTCCTCAAATCTCAACAAAAACTAGCACTGATAGTGTTGTCACTCACAAAGCTGAAACAGAATGGAATGAAGATGACAAGAAAAAAGTGGAACTAAATGCCAAGGCTGTCAACATGCTAAACTGTGCAATCAGCTTGAGGAATACTGGAAGGTTTCAAGATACAAAACAACAAAGGAAATCTGGGATAAGCTCCAAGTCACACATGAGGGCACCACACAAGTGAAATAAATCAGAATTGACATGTTGAGCAAAGAGTATGAGATATTCTCTATGAAAAAAGGAGAATCCATTGATGACATGTTTGAAAGGTTCTCCATCATCATCAACAGCTTAGATGTTATGGGGATTACACATTCTGAACAACTGTTGGTGAGGAAGGTCTTGAGAAGTCTAACAAAAAAGTGGGAAACTAAGGCTACTATTATATCTGAAAGCAGTAACCTTAGTCAAATGACCAATGATGAGCTGAGAGGAAAGTTTCTAGCATATGAAATCACTCACATAAAAAATGATACAAAAAGAAAAGGAGTGGCTCTTAAATCTTACACTGAATCATTGGATGATGAATCCAGTGACTGTTTATCATATGACGAGTTTGTATTTTTTTTCTAGAAAACTTAGAAGAATGATGAGACTCAAAGGAAGAAGCAGAGGTGGCAGCTCAAAGGAACCAAAGAAGGACTTAAGCAAGGTCATTTGTCACACTGCAGAAAAGGTGGACACTACAAATATGACTGTCCGAAACTGGAAAAGGAAGACAAGTCTTGGAAGGACAAGAAGGGACTTATGGCTTCTTAGGATGATCTCGAGATTGACTCAGATGAGGAAGAAGATTCCGAAGATGAAGCACGAATCTATTTCATGGCTGGTGAAGATCAACAAGAAGAGGTGAATTACTATGACTTATCTCTTGATGATTTTCCTGTTACTATTGATGATCTCACTCACCATTCTAAAAAATTGCTGATACAACAAATGCAAATCTGAAAATGAAGTTTTGAAAGCTGAAAATGAGTTTTTTTTTAAGAAAGGTGAAGGAGACCGAAAGTACTTTTGATCTCATTGAAAAAAATAGATTTTTAAAATCTAAAATTGAAAAGTTCAAAGGAAAGCATATTAGTGATCCCTCTCAAAAACTTATTGCTGAAAATAAAAGATTAAATGAAACTATTAATAGTTTGAATAATGATTTAGAAAAATTTGCATATAGTTCAAACAACTTGGACAACTTTTTGCTAATCAAAGATCTTTGTTTGAAAAATCAGGTTTAGGGTATGTAACAAAAAATAATGCAATCTTTAAAAAAAAAAACACTTGCAAAATTCACAGCATCATCTTCAAAAATAAAATTATCATTTGATAAATCTGGTCTTAGATATTCATCTAACATTGATGCTGACTTTGAAAAGCCATATTTTGATAAAAATGCATCTTATTCAAAATCTGAACATGCTTCAAATAACTCTGATCTGGATTACATCTCTAACAATGAGACCGTTTTTAGAAAACCCTTATTTCACAAAAGAGCCTCACGTTCTAAAAACCCATATGTGTCAAGAAATTCTGGTTTAAGGTTTTTTGTAAGAGGAGGTACTAATGTTAGAGATGGATCTTTCAAAAGAAATGCACGCTTTTCAAATATCAGAAAATTCAAATCTTTTAATCACCATCAATATCATACCTTAAATAGTTTTCAGCAACATGCTCACATAAATCACTGTTTTAATTTTAATAAACCTGGTCACTCTTCTTCCCAATGCTTTATTGACAAAAGAAGAGTAGGAAACAAAACATACAAGGTTGTTTGTGATTTTAATGCACTTGGGCAACCAAGAATGATTAATTTCAAATTATCCAAATTAGTTTGGATACCAAAGGTCACTTAAAAGCTTTGTGCAGTTTTGCCTAACATCCAAGAAGAAGAAAGACATGTGATACTTGAATAATGGATGCTCTTGGCACATGACCGAAAATTTCACTTTCTTCATCAAGCTTGATAAATACGATGGAAGCTTTGTGACTTTCGGTGACAATGGTAAAGAACAAATTGTGGCCGTAGGTAAGGTTAGTAAGAGTTTCTCAACGTTCATTAATGATGTATTTTTTAGTTGATGGATTGAAACACAATCTTCTAAGCATTAGCCAATTTTGTGACTTAGGCTATTTTGTTATTTTCAAGAAATCAGAATGTTTGGTTGTATGTAAAAAATTCGGTGAAATCTAAAAGATGAAACAATGTGTATGGATTCACTTTAGTGGAACTAAAAGAACAAAATTTTGTTTGTTTCACTTCTATAGAATCTGAAAAATGGTTATGGTATAAGAAATTAGGACATGCAATCATGTTTCAAATTTCCAAGCTTGTAAAGAAGAGTTTGGTTAGAGGTCTTCCAAAGATAAAATTTGACAAAGACATCACTTGTGATGCTTGTCAATTGGGTAAACAAACTAAAAATTCTTTTAAACCCAAATATGACATCTCAACCAAAAGGCCCTTGAAAATGATACATATTGATCTTATTGGTCCTACTATGACTCAAAGCCTAAGTGGTAAACATTATGGTTTAGTAGTAGTGGTTGATGACTATACTAGATTTGGATGGGTTCTTTTCTTGGCTCATAAAAATGATGCTTTCATTGCTTTTTCAACTCTATGTAAAAAGATCCAAAATGAAAAAAATTGAAAATTGTTTCCATAAGAAGAGATCATGGAAAAGAGTTTGAAAATCAATACTTTGAATCATTTTGTGATGAATTTGGTATTTCACATAATTTTTCATGTCCTAAAACACCTCAACAAAATGGGGTTGTTAAAAAGAGAAATAAAAGTCTTCAAAAAATGACTAGGGCTATGCTTTGTGAAAATGAAATTCCAAAATTTTTTTGGGTTGAAGCTATATTTTGAACCAAACAATCATTAGAAAAGTTTTAAAGCAAATATCATATGAGCTTTGAAAAAGAGTACCACCCAATCTTAAGTACTTTCATATTTTTGGATGCAAATGTTTTGTGTTAAACACTAAATATAATCTTAAAAAATTTGATCCAAAATCTTATGAAGGTGTCTTGGTTGGATATTCAACCACTAGTAAAGCTTATAGAGTTTACATCAAGGAACATAGAATAATTCAGGAGTCCATATATATCACTTTTTATGTTTCTAACTCCATTTCAAGTGTTGTTGAGAAAATTGATGCATGAACTGAGATTGCACAAAATTTAGATAGAATTCAAGGAAAAGACAAACTTGAACTAACAACCTACAATGGAGGATACTGTTTAAGATTCTACAGACCGGAATTTAGGAGACGATTCTGTTTGTCTCCTCCTGATACAGAGATTTTTTAAAATATCAATGGAACTGATCCTGTTCTTACTCAACTTGAGATCACCTCACCAAAGCCAAGAGAATGGAAGTTCTTGAAGAACTGTCCACATGAATTCATCATTGGAGATCCCTCTCATAGAGTTACCACAAGATTCCCAAGTAGAAAGAGAGCTGAACTCAATAACTTCGCTCTTATATCACAAGTGAAACCCCAAAATGTGAAGAAAATACTTGAAGATCCCTCTTGGATAAAGGCAATGGAGGAAGAGCTGGTCCAATTTCAGAAAAATGAGGTTCGGACTCTAGTGCCTTATCCGAATGGTAAGAAGGTCATAGGTACCAAATGGATCTTTAGAAATGAATTGGGTAAAAATGGTAGTGTTGTTAGAAATAAAGCTATATTAGTAGCTCAAAGGTATGATCAAGAAAAGAGAATTGACTTTGATGAGTTATTTGCTTCAGTAGCTAGAATGGAAGCAATAAGATTATTGCTTGCCTATGCTGCCCATAAAGGATTTAAACTCTTCCAAATAGATGTTAAGTGTGCCTTTTTTAAATGGCTTTATTGATAGGAAAGTATACGTAGCTCAACCCCCCCATTTTGAGAATAAAGATTTTTCAAACTATGTTTTTAAACTTTCTAAAGCTCTTTATGGTTTGAGACAAGCTCCAAGAGCTTGGTATGAAAGACTTAGCTCTTTCTTGTTGAAAAATGGTTTTCAAAGGGGTACTACGAATACTACTATTTTCATTAAAGAATTTAATGATCATTTCATACTTGTTCAAGTTTATGTAGATGACATTATGTTTGGATCGGCACATGAAGCTTTGTGTGATGAATTTGGAAAATTAATTACTAGTGAGTTTGATATGAGTATGATGGGAGAACTCACATTCTTTCTAGGTCTCCAAATGAAACAAACTCCTAGTAGAATTTTTTCACACCAAGGTAAATATGCCAAGGAGTTAATAAAAAAATTTGGTTTAGAAAATTTCAAACCAATGAGTACATCTATGCATCCAAATTTCAAACTTAAAAATGATGAAAAAGGGAAAGATGTTGATGAAGCAAGGTACGGAGGAATGATAGAATCTCTCATGTATTTATCCTCCTCTAGACCGGATATTGTTCATAGTGTGAGTGTGTGTTCTAGATTTCAATCACAACCCAAAGAATCACATCATTCTGTCATGAAAATGATCATTAGATACCTTGATGGCACTGCTGATTTTGGTCTTTGGTATCCTAAAACTGATGAATTCTGTGTAGTTGGGTATTTGTTATTTTTTTGGACGATTCTTGAATGTGTGGTCAAGAAAGAAGCAAGCTACTGTTGCTCAATCAACAGCTGATGGTCGAATATATCTCAACTTCCTCTTGTTGTTCTCAATTAATTTAGCTTAAAACACAATTTGCAGATTATAAATTGCAAGTCAATAGTATCCCTCTATTTTATGACAACTTGAGTGCAATGAATATTTTCAAAAAAATCCTGTTTTATGCTAAAGTACTAAGCATTGAAATAAGATTTCATTTCATAAGAGAACTTATGCTAAAGGATACAATTGACAAGAATCGTTTCTTTGTCTCTATTTGTTTTCAGTAATTTAGTTTTTTTTGTCCTCGTAAGTCTAACTTTGTCTCTTATATTATTTCTTCAGAATTTCTATCATCATGGATGCAACTAGCTGAGATAGAATCTCCAATAAAAATTAAGTTGTCTATCATTTGTATACACTACCAGAAACACGATAGTTTACCATGGAAAAATACTCACGAACAAGAAGCAGTGGCAAATTTTCATGATCGTTGTAATTACTTGCAACGTTTTGTTTTTCCGTGGCTAAATTGTGCGAAAGTTTCCCACGTTTTTGTTTGTCTGTGGCCAATTTGAATTAGACTCTCTCAATTACCACAGACCCAATGCTCATCGTGGCGAAATCAAACGATGTCTACTCTCAAATTACGCGCTTCTAGTGTTTCCTTCTATCCCTTTCAAAAATTTTATATGCAGTTCCTACTTTTTTCAAATTTAAACCTTAAAAATAAATTTCAATTTTTAAGGGTGCAGACTTATCTAGTTTGTCGATGATTTTTTCTCTCTCCTTCCCAGCCATTTTCAATTGATAAGATGCATTAGTTGGAATAATATAAAAAGAGTACATACTTATAACTCTAATTAATTGAGAGAATGAATGATAAAAATATAAAATTCATAATAAAAAGAGTACATTTTTTTGTCCCTAATTCACAATATGTATTAATTTTTCTAAATTTTATTTTTCTATTTTTTATTTTTTTATTAATTTAATAAAAAAATATCCGACATAAGTTACTGTAGGTTTATTTTTGAAATAGTTACAAAATTTTAATATTTTTTTCTCCGGCAATCTTTTTTATTTTTTTAAATCCGAGTCAAAATTCATAATCCTAATTAGTATGTACCGTCTTTGAAATATTATATATAATTATAATTTTATATTTTTTTATTATAGTTAACTATTAATTTAAATTAAAAAACTCAATTACTTGACTGAAATAAATTCAAATGAACGTTTACAATACACAAGTGAAATTTTGGACGGAAAAAAATAACTTTCACTTAGCACCAAAGTAAAGCCCACTGACTAGAAAATCGGAAGAACTCTCTCACATGTTCAGACTATTGTTCAGTTTCTCCGTATCCTTAGTAAATTCAGCATTGAGTAACCGAAGATGCATTAGTTTTTTTGGTGACTAAAAGATGCATTAGTTGAAATAGTATAAAAAGAGTACATACTTATTGCTTTAATTAATTGAGAATGAACGTTAAAAGTATATATAAAATTCATGATAAAAAAGAGTACTAAGTAGAAGACAATGTTAAAGGTCCTGATGCCAACGTTGAATAAAGTTGTACTTCTTTTAAGTTATTATCTGTGCTATCACAACTCCCGAATACATAGTATCTAATTATCTATTTCTTTGTATTATCAATAGCATTTTTGCTTTAGTGTTTGTTTCAATATTTAAGCTGCTAATGGATGAATATGTGAATAATGGTAACTTAGAGTAATGGATGCATGTTGCCATGGAACAAGGGACACTTATCTGGGAGGTCCGCATGAAAGTTTTATTCGATAGTTACCTGGTAAGTTCAACTTTCTACTTTAAAATATTGACCTTGGTAATTGCTAACACATTTTTATTTTTGGAAAAGTCTAGGGAGCCAGCAACTTTGTTAAATTCTGGCCAGCATGTAGCCAGCAAAACAAAGTGAGCCATTGGATGAAATCTCACACCATTAAAACTATCATTGATGGCTATTTGATGGCTACAAATCACAAAAATTGCTGGCCCCCTAGCATTCCTCTTTATTTTTACTTTAAGTTCTTTTTCTCTAAATGGTTTTGATTGCAATCCAATATCTCGCTAATAGTATTCTTTTGTCTCATTAAATAATACTATAGTTAAGTTTTAATATGAGAAAATATCATTAATATCACTCTCTATTTTACCTTTATTCTTGACAGGCTTGCTTATTTACTTACATGAAGCAATTGAATTGAAAGTTGTTCACCAGGATATCAAGTCTAGCAATATATATATTGATTGATGACGAGTTCAATAAGATGTTTTATGTTGTGAAAATGAAAACTCAGCATTATTGGGTATGCATTCCTACTTTTTTTTAACTACATTAAAATATTATTTTAAATAATGTCTTGGGACTTTTTTTTTCATGAATTAAGAGATAACACAATCTTATTTGAATGTTTTTGCAGGTATTCCAATGAAAACGTTAGAGATCTAATAATGATACATTCTGATACTTGATTTTGTAATAGTTTAAACTCATTTAGTTCAGGATATTTGCTTTTCAACACTGTTACTTAAATTTCATATTTTTATTACTAAAAATATTACTTATATGGATATGGCTAATCTTTTTAATTTTGTATGATATAATTTTGTTCTAAGTAGCATCTTTATATATATATATATATATTAATTTATCTTTTATGATTAGCCACGGAAAAACCGTGGCTAAATAACCCAACAATGTTTAGCCACAGAAAAAATGTGGCAAAAAAGCCCAGCTTACCAATATTAGCCACGAAAAAATTGTGGCAAAGCTATACTTGTTGGTTACACTGTTGTCATTTATCCACGGTTTAGAGTGTGGCCAATAACGTAAAAATTGTGGCTATTCAGATGTCTCCACGGATCATAAAACTGTGGCTAACCGGACGAAAACCGTGGCTAACTTAAAAGGCGTCGCCCTTGTTAGCCACGGAAATGTATTCGTTGCTAAAACTTAATCATTACGGAATTTCTTGATTTTAGCCACAATTTTTTCCGTGGCTAATCACCGCATTTCTGGTAGTGATATGGAGAGGGTCTCTCATCCCCACCTACATTTTCACTTCTTTATGCACCTAGAAAAGATCTTCATATAAAGCTCCAACCTTTTTTGTTCATATTATTCTTTGACCTCATCACTAATGTTGCCATTATATTGTCTTCTTCTTCTACATTTTGGTAGTGACCTATCAATATCTCATATCTTCCATCTCTACGACGTTCATCTTCAATATACCGCTTCATAGCATTATTTTTTGAGGAAGTATAGAGAGCTAATGGAGTATCTGTACAATGTGTACAATGAGGGTTTAGAAATATTCGATTCAATAGGATATCAGATGTTTATTATCCCTGGTATCCAGATGGTTATTTTGGATTAGTATGGATGTATTGTGTTTGAAAAATTAGTAGTATTTTATCTTGGATGTTCATTTTTTAACCCATATTGGACCAAATAAATAGCCAATTATACACATTATACAAATACTCCATTGACTTCCTAGCGGGATTCTTATTTTTTCCTCTGTATGTTTTTATTTCGATGCCTGTTTCCTTCACAAAGATATCAAATTTTTCCATTCAGATCCAACCTTATCAAATTATTGATTTGAAGGATCTAGTTAGTATCAATCAATACTGACCGAGTTGAAGTTTTTCAAATTTATCAAATTTTCATCCATTTTTATAACTGCCTCCCACACCTCAATAATTTTAGTGAAATTATTTTCACACCATGCATGGAGAGGAACTCCAAAAATATCGAGTCATACCCTTCTCGTTCTATTTTTTAACTTTTGAGTTCAATTTTTTATCTCTCCAAAATAGTTTAGGAGAAACGATAAATTCAAAATTTTATTTATATTCTCAATTGAGTCAAATGTGAGACCCATCTTAAATGAGCCCAAAATTTAAATCTCAATTGGTGTGTGCCAGTCTTTGAACAGAAGCGGAATGACTTCTTTCGCCTTCAAAGAGATTTCTAACTCTCCAATGATACTTCTTTCAAGTTTTTTTATTGTTGTCTGATCGATTTTACCATTTACTTCTCTCAGTATTACTACTTGTTTGTCTTGTATTCTTACTCCTTCATGTGGATCTTTCTCGGTCTTCTAGTTCATTAAAGTCTCTTTAAAAGTTTTTGAGAAAAGGACAAATAGCTCCCTAACCTTTTGTTTTGCGGACATTTTCGTCCCTGACCATTGAAAAATACTTTTAAGTTCATGACCTTCACAAAACTTGTATGGATCAGTCCTGACGGAGACATTTGGACGGATTAGTCCCTGACGGAGGCATTTAGATGAAGGGACTGATCTGTCCAAGTTTTGTGAAGGTCAATAACTTAAAAGTATTTTTCAATGGTCAGGGACAAAAATGTCCGCAGGACAAAAGGTCAGGGATCTATTTGTCATTTTTTCAAAGTTTTTTTTTATCAATCAATACTCATTTTTGTTCTTCTAGTGGGATGGATCGACTCTGTTTCATATCTACTCCGATTCTATACAAAGTACAAACCACTATTTTAGTTATTTCCATATTCCTTTCTATATTTAGGGCCCGTTTGGAAAACTCTAGAAGTAGCTTTTTTTAACTTTTGACTTATGAAAAGTAGTAGTATTAATGTCGGGTGCAATTTTCAAAACCAAATTGCAACTTTCTAAGAAGCTATTTTGGAGCTTATAGAGAAGTTAAAAAAAATAACTTCTCTCATAATACTTCTACTTTTCATTACATTTCTTTAAAATAAGCACTTTTAGAGTTAAAAATCCAAACACAAAATAACTTATTTATAAGTTACTTTTAACAGAGTCATTTATTGTTTAAGTTATTTTATCAAAAGGAGCTTAATTAAGTTAGTTAGCCAAACTGGGCCTTAATTTTCGATACTATAAGATGAGTGCCATGTACATACCATCCGTTTAGACAACTCTGAAAACGTAATTTTATACACGAATTTTACAAAAACAAATTTGTTTTACATGTTTATCCCTTTTTTTTTTTGTGACAGATGGATATCAATAACTTGTTCTTCCATTCTAAAAACCTTCCACAACTATTGAATGTTTGCTCTTTTGTTAGATTATTAATAAAAATCGTTAAAGTACCTTGTTCAATTTTTCTAAATTTATCAATCACTTTTGCCTTTCTAATACCTACTTCTCCCATTGGAGTTTTTCTTCATCATCGTCAACTCTCTTGATTTTTCTCTGTTTTCCTCTCATCATTATGCAATCACAACAGATGACATTGTTGATTATTAGTTATGCAATCAATCATTATTATATTGATTATAATATCATTGTTGACTATTCATATTATTGTTTTAAGTTTTATTATTCCTAGAATTATTTGGAGTGAGTGTTAAGTGGAAAAGGTTTGTATTATTACTTGTTAATCACCTCTTTAATACGCCAAATAAAATTGCAAAATTAGATCATTCTTGTGACTTGATTCATTGATTAGTTTGCTAATTAGTTATTTAGTTGGTTGTGTCAGTTCATTAAGTTAGCTAAAATGATAGCTAAATTAATTACTCTTCCAATAGCTTCCAATAGAATGTAACTTGTATAAATAGTAGCAATGTAACTAATTTACATGAGTGAGTTCATCCTTCTAATTTACATTAGATTTATTCTTTTTTTTTGCTTTCCTTTTTTCTCTCCTTAATAATCAAATTCTCTACATTTTTCATCATTCTCTCAAAAACTCATACCATAAAGATTGATGAGAGCTTCATCTTCTTAGCACGCAGTTTTCACATGGTACTTTCACATGGTACAGTGAGCGTAGAAGAGATGAGAGTGTTCCGATCAGGGATAATCCAAACGCTAAAATAGTGTACTCATACCACAACCTGAATCAATGGAAGTGCGGCAACTCGCTAACCTGCTCAATCAATTGAGCGCGCTGCAAGCTCAAATAGCAAAATCGAATCTGAATTCGGTTACAGATATATCCAGTCCATAATTCATACATTTAGGTGAGAATTCTAGAACTTCTATTGTTTTGATTATTCTTAACAGTACAAATTATCTTAGCTGGAACAATGCGATACTTTGCGTGTTGAAAGGAAAGAATAAATTGAAATTCATTGATGGAACCATTACAAAATCGGAGGAAAATGATATGATGTTTGAGGCATAAGAAAAATGTAATACATTCATCGTGTCCTGGATCAATTTGTTGCTGAACAACGCCGATAGCTTTATTTGGATCGGAATAATGTTGCTTCTGATTTGTAGAATAAGGATTTGAAACATCGTTATTGTCAAGAAGACAGATTAAAAGTAACCGAATTGAAGGAGAGAGAAAAAAAAAGATGAATGAAACTGAAATAAATTAGAAGAATGAACTCACTCATGTGAATTAATTGCATTGTTACTATTTATATATGTAACACTATTGAAAATTACTGAAAGACTAATTAATTTAACATGCTAGTTAGACAAAAAAAAAACAGAAATTGTCTTATTTAGTATTAATTAATTGTTGCAATAATTAATGAATACTAAATAAGACAAATTATGATTATTTTTGTCTGATTTTCTTTAGTTACCAAATATTTCAGCTAATTTAACTATCGTTCTAACTGACTTAATGAACAGGCATAACCAAATAAATAACTAACTTGCAAACTAATTAATGAGTCAAGTCATCACCGTTCTTTTTTTTTTTTTTTTGGGTCAGAAGTCAAGTCACCATTCTTGTATTGGTAATCAATCTTATGATCCACCAAATGCTTTGTAAGTGTTAATACACTCATAGACAGTAAGGTTTAGGCCATGATGATTTTAATATTATTATTTATCAGTGCATTCATCCATCTTCCGATTTTCGAAAATAAATTTTTTAGTCCTAAAAGCCTACCTGTATGTTATCCCCTTTACTAGAATACCAAAAAAGCAACCCTCCAATACGTTTCAGGCCCAAGAAGCAGGCATTTGTTGGAATTTATGGAGAGAGAGAGGAGATCGGAAAGAAAGGGGATTTTTTATTTTAATAAATAAATTAATTATAATAATTACTGAAACAAATAATTTAAAAAATATTTAAATTGAAACAAGAATAAAACTCTAATTTAATTTATACAAACGATAAAATTGGAATTAATTAATTAAAATGAGAGTATTTTAGGTATAAAATGTTATTAAAATTTCAGTCCTCTGTGTCTCTACTTTTTGGAAGTACTAAAATACTGAAATTTTAGTACCAATCTTTGAGTCAACAAACATGATACTGTGTCTCAGTCTCTCAATCTCTGTTCTAATACCTCAAAACAAACACTAAAGTCAACTGAGCCATCTCCAGTGTATCTACTCTCTTTATCCTTCATTCATCCTTCCGATATGAAATAAAATGATACTTTTTCCCAAAGCTTAATTGTTCACTATAAAAGCAATTTTAATTTGATTGAAGCAGATCCATTCAAAATTTCGATTTCACTAGCGCCGCATCTTTTTTTTCTTATAAAAAGAGAGCCGATACGCATAGGTCTATAAAATACAAACCTTTTCCACCAACTCTGCACTTTCTAATAACCATGCTTGAGAAGTGACAAGGTCCATGTGTCTAATTGCAAGGATCTGAAGAAACAACAAAATAACGAACTTAAGCTTCAACTTTTCAAATTATTCTGGAGGTAAAGCAAATTTTGATTGGAATGTCATAAAATATAATGGATATATATATATATATATCAGTTAAAAGAAGAGGCTATTAGTGCAAAGGAAGAAATAAATGGTTTGAATAACGTAATAGAATCGGTAACTGGCGAATTACAGAAGGCAAAAATTGAACTGAATATGTAAAAGGAGAAAGACATTGAATCGCAGGTGGAGATCGTATTACTGAAATCGTAATTTTAGGAGCACAAATTGGCTTACATTCACGAAGAACATGAAAATCAAGATTCGCAGGGCAAATTGAATATGATAACAAGGATCGGATCTGGAACTGGATCTGGATCTGAAGAAGTCAGAATGAACATGGAGAACAAGAATGGTGAAATCGCAGTGGTGGCTATGGGTGCAAAATTGCCGTGTGAGTTAGCATCAACGAAGAAAGAGTTGAGAATAATGGCGGCGGCGAAGATCGCGGAGCTGAGGGGGCGAGCAGAACAGGCTCTAAGCAGGACTCAACGGAAAGTGACTTCTCTCTCCACTCTGCTGGAGAGTGAGGGAGGCAGCGAGAGGGACGTGTGTGAGGAGAGAGCTTAGGGTTAGGGTTGAAAATTGAAAAATGATAGTTTTTTAATTTATTTTAAAATCTAGTAGTATTATTTAAAATAGTGACCGATTTAGCTACTAATTAATTTGTAACTTTTATTGTTTAGTTGGTCGCAAATTCGGTCACTAATAGCATAATTAATTAAGATAAATAATCACTCAACCAACCTAAATTGATTAAGCGTAATTCAAACTCCAAATACCTTCTTAAATATACGAATGAAATAATCATTCATCTAACTCAAATTGATTAAGATAAATACTAATTTTTTTAATAAATTTTTTATATAATTTTATATATTTTCCTATGCAGGACACGAGAACATACACTAATTTAAAACAATATCAAATCTAAGTAATTGGTCAGGAGGTTTTCTTATTAGTATTTCGTTATTATTGAGCCTTAAAATTTCTAAATTTTAAAATCGAAAGTGAGTCAAATTAGCCTGAGATCTAATTTGAACTTGACTAATTAATAATTTAATAAATTGAATTTGTAAATTTGTGAGTCAAAATTTAAATCTGAATTTGAGTTCATATTTTAACTAAACCAAACTTCAGTTTGAAAAGCTTACCTCAATGGTTCGTGAGGAATTTTTTGGAGGGTAGGCATGTTGAATAGCTCAGTAAAGATGGCGGTTATGCTTGGTAGCTCGTCATGGGCCTCGAAGGGCTGGGATGGTATTGGGCCGGGCTTGGAGGAATGAGAGGAGTGGTGGCCACTGGCCAGTTGCAATGAGGAGGAAACAATCAAGAGAGTCAAGGGTTACTAACGAGGTATAACTCAAATAGTAGTCTCTCTTTTTCTACTTAAAGAGTTAAAGGTTCCATCTATTGTAATCGAGCGAAAAAAATCTGATAAACATGTGAGGAAAATGTGGATGTATTATATGGTACTTGGAATTAGAAATTGTCCAATCTACCTAACAAAAAAAGAGAGATGAAGATTTACTGAAAAAATGAAAAAAGATATTTAGAATTTATAAGATTTTTTAATGAAATTAATAGTGTTATTTTTTGTTAGACGGAAATAAATTTTGATGGTAACTATATTCATGAGTAAAGTATATTTTTTTTAATATTTGTGATTATTTTAAAAATAATTTTGATATTTAACTTTTTAATTTTGTTTTTAATAATTTTTAGACATTAATTTTATATAAAATATTAGAAATAAAATTAAAAATATCTATTTTTTTAGTTTAGGTTCTGTTAATATGTTTTAAAAGATTCATTTTAAGAATATATTAAAAAAATTATTAAATATTATTAAAAAATATTTTCTTTTGTTTTTTTTTATTGTTATTAGAGCTCTTGACCACTAAAAGATAGGAAAAAATAGTTCAATAAAAATCATTATTATATGGAAAAATACCATATAACATAATTTCACTTATTCTATCTTGCTCTCTTTGGACATTGTCATCAAAGAGTCACCAATATAACATTACAAAATAAAAAAACCCACCTAGTTAAACAATATACTTAAAACCAAGTAACTCTATTACAATGTTCACTATTAATTTGTTATATTCTTCCAATTATTAAAGTGGCAGAAATACTTTTTCATATTAGCATATTGAATTTCGACCATTATTCTCCATTGTTAAATGAAGTTCTTGAACCTATTTTTTCAAAATTCAATTTCCAATAAATATTATCAACACCATATGACTACTTTACTATACATATATGCATGGTTCATATGTTTTAAAAACAAATTAATTTAAAGTTGCATTATATTCCTCCATTATTAAAATTGGACAACAATCTTAAATATTTGCACCAACGCTTTTATATTCGAATCTTTTGGCAAAAACTCACATATAAACACAATCAATTTATATTTTTTTTTATTTAATATATATCCATCCACTGTTATATATTGTTTTGAACACACATATTTTACACAAATCTACCATGATAAACCATATCCTCCCTAATCCCCGACTTCTCAACTGGCGGCCTCACCCTCCAAATTTTTCATCAAAGTACTACCTTTTTTACTAATTAACTTTCATTCATTCAAATTATGTAAAATGATATATATCACATGTCTCGTCCAAACTAGTAATTTTATTTTGAAAGATTTTTTAATTCCTAGCATTTTTTTCAAGTTTAGGTTTTGTTAATATGTATTTAAAAAGACTCATTTTAAGAATATTTTAAAAAATTATTAAATATAATTAAAAATATATTTTCTTTTACTTATTTAATATATTAAAAACTTAATTAAAAAATTTTTATTATAAAAAATTAAATCCTTGTAATTTGTTTTGGTACGCAAATCTATTGATATTTATTGTTGGCCATCTGCGTGCCCATCCATTTAGCATGGATCACATTAACTTTACTATATAGGTACATATACACATGCATTTTCCGCATAACATTTAATACTACTTCTGCTCGGTTCATGGAATGAATGAAATTAGTGCAAACATCCTCATATTCTATAAACAAAATTACAAAGTGCAAGCATATAGATATAAGGTTTATTTAACCTCCGTATTATTCAGTATCCAACCTTAAACTAAGATAATCCCATCATATAAACATACAAAAACAATGGAGCTCAACTCTTTGGAAGATTTGTCACAAACAAATATATATATATATACAGGTGAATGTTATCCAACCCTCTCTAAAATAACATGTAAGTTATTATTCATTATGTGTCACATTGTAATTGGTTCTTACTTAACCATAGTTGGGTTATTTTATAATTTATTATTTGAGATTGGAAATAATATAATTTCTTAAAATATCAAATCTTCACTCCCGTTAATTGAAGCACATTTCCACTCATCCGTTCTTTCTTCATCACTTTATCACCTAAATTCGGTCCTTCCAAGCACCGTCGCGTTCGTGACAAGAAGCGCCTACGTCGTCGCCATCTACTGCCCTCCCACGCAATCTCTCTTTGTTTAGTGCATTATCCCTTAGTCACGGTCGTTGAATTCCGTTGCCTGTACTTCACCATCTTTTTCAGTATAGCCCGCGCCTCTTTTTGACATGGATCACTGCTTACCCACATAATTAATGGTTAATTTGGTTATTAATTTTTTTTATTGAAAAAATATATCTTTATTTAATTACGTGATAAAACATATATTTATATATAAAATATAATATAATAAAATAAATCTATTCAAAGTATTTAAAAATATAATTAAAATCATGAACATATAAATATAATAATAAAATTTGTACTCCAAACAAATAAACATATTTTTTTATCATACATATATTATTTAAAAAATAAATATATTATTAAAATTAATAACAAAAATTTAAAATGATAAAATTCAACTGTTTTACCGTATTTTTTATAGTATTTTTTTTAATTTTTAATTTATTAGTATTTTATTATTTAATTAATAATTAAATAAATTATTTTTATGAAAAATTATTTTTTGTATTATATTAGAGAAGAGACCAATATAGCAGTTTAAAAAATAAATTGTATAAATATTTAAGAGATAAATATGAAATACATACCTAAAATAAATAAAATAGACAAAATGGGAGTACTCTTGAGAAATAGAGAATTATTTTTGTCTGTTTTATTTATTTTAGGCATGTATTTCATATTTATCTCTTAAATATCTATAATCTATCTGTATAATTTACTTTTGTATTTAAAAATTTTAATATTATCTATTTTTATTTAAAAATTATTTTTACATTATTTTTTAAACTGTTATATTGGTCTCTTCTTTAAGATAATACAAAAAAATAATTTCTCATAAAAATAATTTATTTAATCATTAATTAAATAATAAAATACGAATAAATTAAAAATTAAAAAAATAAAAATACTATAAAAAATACTTGTAAGAAAGTTAGATTTTATCATTTTAAACTTGTGTTATTAATTTTAACAATTTATTTTTTTAAAATAATTTATGTACGATAAAAGATATGTTTTTTCTGATTTTAATTATACTTTTAAGTACTCTAAATAGAGTTATTATATTATATTATATTTTACATTCTGTTCTATCGTGTAATTAAATAAAGATTTGTTTTAGTGAAAAAATGTAATAACTAAACTAAACATTACTTATGTTAGTAAAGAGTGATCCACGGCAGAAGGAGGGATCGAGTGAGAGGATAGGAGATAGCGAGGACGTCGGCGCTAGCTATATTAAATAGGACGGCAAAGTTACTGATGACGGAAATTCAACCACGTCGTAAGGGATGAAGAAATGGAGATTGCGTGAGAGTACTCCCATTTTCTAACTTTATTTAAAATGATAATAAATTATAAAATAACCCAACTGATTAAGTAAGGACCAATTACAATGTGACACATAATGAAGGATAATTTACATGTTATTTTAGAGGGGGTTGGATAGCATTCACCATATATATATATATATATATATATTGTTCATACCCTGACCCAATGATAAGGCCCAGGTCCAAACGAAAGGCCCAATCCAAAGGATTGAGCCTCGCCCTACATCGACCTTCGCCCTACGAAGTCGGTCCCTACCACGACTTGCTCTAAAGAAGTCGGGACGAAGATTAGCTGGCAGATAAACACCCATTCAAATGAGTAACTACCCCTAAAATCTCTCTACCCACTTCCTGGAGCCATATCTCAACCTCCCTAAGATAAAGGAGCGGTTATCCACCATAAATAACGGAACTACACCAACGATGGTTATGGGTTCACCACTATAAATACACTGACACTTCTCAGGTATCTCAGAAGTCCCAATACTCTCTAGACATGTTTTGCTCCCTTTGCCGACTTTGGCATCGGAGTGTCTTTGCAGGCGCCACCCCCGATTTTCTCATACCGAAGTCGGACGGGGGCCTTGGATCATCAATCCGCTTGGATACTTCCTCATTCCGACGATTGGGCCAGCTAAACTAATCCAACCCAATAATCTCCGGTTACCCATCGTAACATTGGCGCCGTTGCCGGGGACCCGAGAGATCAGCTAGTAATGGCGGATGTATCCCCTGAAGATGGTCACGTGGCGTCGGATTCCGAACAAGAGAATCTGGATACCGGAAACAACGACGCAGACCTGACCCTCCACCAGGAAACCAACGACCAACACAGGGAAGGAACCTCCAGATTTAAAAATCCGAAGACAAATTCCTCAGAGGGGCGTGAATCAAAAAAGGATGGACCACCCCACGCAACTGAACTAATGGGGTTAGTCCATGTCCACCAAAGTCGCTTGGAACAGCTGGAACAGGAACGGGAGCGACAAAGGGAGATAGAAAAGCACCTAAGAGAGGAGATGGATCGACGAAAAGAGTTAGAGAAAAAACTCTTAAAGTTAGAATCCTCCCTCAAAGGTCGGAACTCCCGTGACGATCGAGAAGAGTCGTCCCCAGGAGGGGAGGACCCTTTTTGTGAGGACATAATGAGGGCAAAAGTTCCAAGAAACTTTAAAAGCCCCGATATGGACCTCTATGACGGAACCACCAATCCGAAGCATCATTTAAGCAACTTTAAAAGTCGGATGTATCTGGCTGATGCTTCTGACGCGACGCGCTGCAAAGCTTTCGCGACCACCTTATCGAAAGCAGCGATGAAGTGGTTTGATAGCCTCCCTCCAAGGTCGGTCACCAGCTTCGAGGACCTCTCGAGGAAGTTTCTAATGAGGTTCTCCATTCAGAAAGATAAAGTAAAGCATGCACCGAGCCTCCTGGGAATAAAGCAAGAGGTCGGAGAACCTCTACGAGATTATATGAAAAGGTTCAACAAGGCATGCTTAGAGATTCAAGACTTGCCCACTAAGGCAGTTATCATGGGGCTGGTCAACGGGCTTAGAGAAGGTCTCTTCTCACAATCCATATCAAAAAGACACCCCACCTCCTTAAGTGATGTACAGAAACGAGCTGAAAAGTACATCAACATGGAGGAAAATGCCAGACTGAGAGAGTCGAGTTGGCGACCTGGGCACCTTCCCTCGATAAAAGAGAGGGAGAGGGAGCCCAAGAAGAAAGAAGACCTCGGTCCCGACAGACCTAGAAAATATCACTCTTATACTCCTCTAAAGGTTTTCATAGTGGACGTATACAGAGAGATCTGCAATACTGAAAGGCTGCCACCTCCCAGGCCCATTAAAAATAAAAAAAGGGGGAGTCGCAGCGACTATTGCGAGTACCATAAAATATATGGTCACTCAACAAACGATTGTTACGACCTTAAAAATGTGAGAGAAAAGTTGGCCAGAGAAGGCCGACTTGACAGATATCTCATAGAAAGGTCGGATAATCATGGGAAGAGAAAGCGAGAGGACACAGATAGAAGAGACCCACCACCGCAGACTCCGAAGAGACATATACATATGATCTCAGGCGGATTCGCGGGAGGGGGACTCACCAAGTCCGCTCGCAAAAGACACCTCAAGCGAGTCTACCAAGTCGGAAATGAATCATCCGACCTCCCTACCATCTCATTTACAAAGGAAGATGGGCAAGGAGTAATCCCTGGACACGACGATCCAGTGGTAATAACCATGATCCTAGCCAATGCCTATCTCCACAGAACCCTAGTAGATCAAGGAAGTTCGGCAGACATCCTTTTCAAACCTGCGTTTGACAAACTAGGGTTGGATGAAAAGGAGTTAGGAGCCTACCCCGACACCTTGTACGGGCTAGGCGACACGCCAATAAAATCACTAGGATTTCTACCCCTCCACACTACCTTCGGAAACGGGAAAAAATCCAAAACTCTGAGCATAGACTTTATAGTCATCAACGTAGGGTCAGCATATAATGCCCTAATCGGCAAAGCTACCCTAAATCGACTCGGAGCGGTGGTGTCTACCCCCCATCTCTGCATGAAATTTCCGACACCTGCGGGAATAGCAACGGTGCAGGGAGACCAGAAGTTGGCAAGAAAGTGCTACAATGAAAGCCTGAACCTGAGGGGAAAAGGCAAAGAGGTTCACACCATAGAGCTCGGTGGTGCAAGGGCCAAAGAAGAGCTACGACCACAGCCAGGAAGAAAAACTGAAGAAATACAGGTCGGCGAAGAGGAAGGGAAGAATACCAACATAGGAGCCAACCTAGGGGAAACCCTGAAGCAAGGGTTGACTAAGCTCCTAAGAGACAATTCTGACCTCTTCGCCTGGAAAGCTTCCGACATGCCCGGGATAGACCCCGAGCTCATGTCCCACAAGCTCTCGGTACATCCGGGATCCCGACTTGTACAACAGAGAAGGCGCAAGCTCGGCCCGAAACGAGCCCTAGTAGTGGAAGAGCAAGTACAGGCACTCCTAGAAGCCGGCTTCATTAGAGAAGTTAAATATCCAACATGGCTAGCAAATGTAGTGCTAGTTAAGAAGCAAAACGGTAAATGGAGGATGTGTGTTGACTACACCGACTTAAATAAGGCATGTCCCAAAGACCTTTATCCACTCCCGAGTATTGATACCTGTTCCGAGGGTTACCTGAATTTGTAGGTCGATCTTGGTCGATATCTTATGTGCTAGTCGGGACCTGAGGTGTCCGGTTCGTGAATGGTGACCGGAGCCGGTGCGTCCGACTTGTTGGACTGGTTGTGCTGCTGATCCTTTATCACCGAAGGGTGGGGGGTACCTGCAAGAGACTCCGATGCTTAAGTTAGCATGGGTATTAAACAGGTTTTATGTAGAATCAGAGTATGAGTTATACCTGGGTGCTCCAGTGTATTTATAGTAGTTGTAGATTGACCTTTCTAGATAAGATAAGTTAGTTATCTTATCTTATCTTTATCTTTGAGTTGAGGTCAGCTTATCTTCAAGGGAACCGCCCTTATCTCTTACAGGCTTGGACGGCCTTTGGACTTGGGTCATGTTCCTCTACTTGGGCCCTTTTATGGGCTTTCCTGTTAACTTGGCCGAGTTCTTTAAGAAGAAGTCGATCCGCTTGACCTGAAGAGGTCGGTCGCTTTGTCGTCGATCATCCCAGGTCGGATAGCTCGACCCTGGGTATGAACAGTGCCCCTGCTTGAGCTCGGTCTTCTGCTTTGAAGTCGAGTTTCTTGACTTCGAACTTCTTTACAGCGAAGCCGAACTCGAGCACTTTTGTCGATTCCTTTCTACGTAGAGCTTTTGAATGTAGAACGTTTTCCTCTAAAAACGTGCACTTTTATACCAGCGCTTTGTTCTTGGGAACGTGAGAGGGTTTAATGCCTTCATTAATTGGTTATTAATTGCCCTCGTTCTCTCTTTTTATTTTGAAATTCTTAATCAAAAACGGTTTCTCTTCTTCGCTCCTCTTCGTAACTTCTCCCTTTACTATCTCATTTTCTGTTTCTTTCGCAATTTCTCCTGCAACGCCTGTTCTGTTACTGCTTTCTGTGGGAAAGGGGCGATTTCCAGATTTCTCCTTCTATCTTCGTAATTTCTGCTTCGAGGGGGGTGGTTTTGCTTCTGCTCTTCGGCTTTCTTTTACGGTCTTTCTTCTATTTCTCCAGGTTCGATTTTTCTTTCTATCTTTCTCTATGCCATTTTTTGTGTCTATTTTGAGAAAGTTTGGGTTTTTCTGTCTTTTTTGCTGATCATTGTGTGTCTTGTAGTTTCTCCCTCTGTTTCTTGATACTTTAAGAACTTTGCATGTTTTGTGAATGCTTTTGTATTTGAAGCTTTGGAATGATGCCTCTGTTTGACTCTGAAAAAGGTTGCTCCTTTGACGATTTTGGGAGTGTTCGATGTTGGTGCTTGTTCTCTGCTGATGATTTTTTGCTTGATTTCGAAAAAGTTTGCGTCTTTGCTGTTTCTCTGCTTTTGATGGTTTTCTGTTTGGTATTGCTGACGTTAACAGTGCTTTCACTGGTAGACTGTAGAAAGATAGTTGCTTTGATGACTTTGCGTTTCTTAACTTTGATGCACGAAATGCTTGCTGCTTTAGGTCTTCTTTCCTTGTTTTGAGAGATACTGGGGTGTAGGTTTTTCCTAGAAATCTTGCTTTGTTATTGCCTCCAAAGGATGCCCCAGGACTTTTTGGCTTTAGTCTTGGGGTTTTCCTTTTGTTTATCCGCCCATCGAGATGTTTTGACCCGTGCCCGAGATGTTTTTTGAGTAATCCGCTCTTCTTTTCTTTTGTAGGATCTTTATTTGACCTCATGTCTTCCCGAAATAACGTCGTAGCAACGCCATCTCAGGTCCCTGCGGGTATGGCCGATTGGGTGGATTCCATGGTCCTCATGTGTGTCTCGCTGGTTGATTCTGAGTTTTGTTCTCAGCTTAGGCAGTTTCACAGCGTCTGTAGTAACTCTGGCAATGAGAAGAATTATGAGCTTGTTCCTCCTTCCTCTGACGAGAGAGTCTGTTTCTCGACTCGAGTTGTTGACGATCGCCCTTTCTTTTATGCTTACGATTTTTTCTTTGGTCAACTCGGAGTTACTCTTCCCTTTACTCCATTTGAAATCGACCTGTTATGGTCTTGTAATGTTGCCCCTTCTCAACTTCACCCCAACTCCTGGGGTTTTATTAAAATCTTCCAATTGTTGTGTAATAGTTTTGGTATTCCTGCTTCCCAATCTCTCTTTTTCTATTTGTTTGTCTTGACTAAGCCTGGTGTGGTGAAAAAGAAGTCAGCTTGGGTCTCCTTCCGTTCTACCCAAGGAAAGAAAGTTTTTTCCATGTTTGACGAATCGTTTCGGGATTTTAAAAACTATTTCTTCAAGGTCCGAGCTGTTGAAGGATCTCGGCCCTTTTTCTTGGATGAAAATGATGAGTCCGCCTTTCCCCTAGAGTGGCAGAAGGATGTTAGGGTCTCTAGGTACTCTTGGGACATGTTGGATGAGGCTGAGCGGGCCTTTGTGACTGTTTTAGAGGAGCGTTGGGGTCAGCCTCCCCATCTTGACACAAAGAAATTTCTAACCAACCCTTCTCTTCTTCAATCTGAACTGGGTATCTTGTGTTTCCTTTGCTGTTTGTCTTATGATGCTTGTAGCTGTATTTTCGACTTGTTTGATTTGTAACTTGACTTCTATTTTATTTGCAGAGGCAATGAAAAACAATGAGTCTATGAAAGCTTTTAAAAGGGAACAGAAGGCGACTGCTGCCAGGAATGTTGCGGCCAGGGCTGCTGGGGAGGGGTCTTCTCAGCCTCGTGAGAAGCCGGCCGTGCCGAGCTCTCCCGGGGTGAAGAAGACGATCCCGATACCTCGGGTCCGTTTGGTGGATCCCCCTTCTTCTTCTGCTATTCCACCCATTGTTCCTCCAAGTAAAAAGCAAAAGACTTCCGAGCCCTTTGATCTCAATGCTCCTAACTTCAACGCTATTGAATTTATAGATCAACGGATTGGGCCATATGGTACCATTTCCATGGATGATGTGTCCATTCTTCATCATTTGGAGTTTATGGCTCAGAATCATGTGAGGATGGCCTATATGGCGGCTGCGATTCATCGAACTGCCCAGAACCTTCCTCTTCATGCTACTAAGGCATTTATGGAGGAGGCAAAACGAGAGTTCGACCGGATGAAGGGGTTGAAGGAGGAGCTCGAGGTGAAGGTGGCCAAATTGGAGAAGGACCTCGAGAATGAGAAGGCGAGCTCTGAGTCGCTGGCTGCTTCCTTGAGGTTGGCTGAGGATGCAGCCATGATGCACAAGGAAAGCTATGTGACATCCTATAGGGAGGGGAGGCGCTTGAGGGAAGAGCTGGACAACGCCCGGGAGGATTATGCCGACCTCCAGGGTCATCTTGTTGGTAGCGTAACTGCTGCTTACGAGAACTTGAAAGAACAAGTCCGGATCATTGCTCCTGAGGCCGATCTCACCCTTTTCAGTTTGGATAATGTTGTCCGAGATGGCAAAATTGTCCCTGATGATGAGGGTGATGATGATGAAGTTGTTCCTCCCCTCGTGTCTTCCACCAAGGCGTCGACTTCTTCCGCTCCTCCTGCTGTGCCTGACTTGGATTGCCAGATCTTGAATCAGGAGGATGGGACTGTTGATGCGGTGTCGATTCAAGCTCGCCCTCCTTCCCCTGGTCTTGATGCCGCGAAGAAAGCTCCTGATGGTGCTGAGAAAACTTCTGATACCTGCTGATTTGTAGTTGGCCCGGCTTGTGGGCGTTTTGTGGGAACTTTTTATAACTTTTGTGTAGATGGCCCGATTTTTTGGCCCTTTGATCTCTTTATTTAGATGTTTGACTCTTCTTAGTTGCTTTCCTAGCAACTTTTATTACTTTTAGAAACAGACAAGTAGCTTGCTATCCTTTGGGTAGTAAGTGTTGGTGATCCTTCGAGGCCTTTATAATTTTATATAAAACCTGCTGATGTTGAACTCTCCCAATTTGAACTTCTTGAGTTTTTGACTCTTTGTAGTTGTAGGGGTCCAAATTGGGTTTTCTTGCTTTGCGTGTGTTTTTTAGTGCTTTGTAACCGACTTCTTTGCATTGGTCCCCTGATAGACTCCTTTTTGTAATCCTCTTTCTTGGACCTTCATGAGGTCTCTTTCAGGGATTGCTGGATTTTTGTAGTGGATCGACTTCGTTGGGTCGATTTCTTCTAAGTTATTTCGTAATCCTCTTTCTTGGACCTTTGTTAGGTCTCTTTCAGGGATTACTTTTATAACTTGTCTTTGTAGGAGGTCGACTTCGTTAGGTCGATCTCTTCTAAGTTATTTCGTAATCCTCTTTCTTGGACCCTATATAGGTCTCTTTCAGGGATTACTTTTATAACTTGTTTTTGTAGGAGGTCGACTTCGTTAGGTCGATCTCTTCTAAGTTATTTCGTAATCCTCTTTCTTGGACCCTTGTTAGGTCTCTTTCAGGGATTACTTTTATAACTTGTTTTTGTAGGAAACCGACTTCGTTAGGTCGATCTCTCCTAAGTTATTTCGTAATCCTCTTTCTTGGACCCTTGTTAGGTCTCTTTCAGGGATTACTTTTATAACTTGTTTTTGTAGGAAACCGACTTCGTTAGGTCGATCTCTTCTAAGTTATTTCGTAATCCTCTTTCTTGGACCCTTGTTAGGTCTCTTTCAGGGATTACTTTTATAACTTGTTTTTGTAGGAAACCGACTTCGTTAGGTCGATCTCTTCTAAGTTATAGCAATTCCTCTTTAATAGGGTTGATCAGACCTCTTTCCAGGGATTCGCTGATAACTTGGGTTGACTTGGTCCGACTTTTTGATGTCGGCCAGTCTCTTTAAGTTATTTATATTAGCTATCCGTAAGACCTCGTCAGGTTCTTTTTAGATTGCTTTCGATAACTTCTTACATTATTCTGTGTTCATTTTTGCCGATTTGTAGAAAGTGGTTGGCATATCGAGCTCGTCCTTTGGGTGAATCGCGTTTTCACCTTTATTGGACGATTTGTCTTTATCGTGGTCGTGCAGTGAAATTGTTTTTCACTTTTTGCCAACCTGTAGCTTTATAATCGGACGATGAATGCTTCAGAATAATGCGTCTTGAAATCTTTGTAGAATACCTAGGTAATATTTTATTCAAAGAAAAATGCAAATATATACATGTGGGATTTTTCTCATCCTCTTAAGTTGGGTCTGGGTCTCGACCTGGTGCCTCATTAAAAAACCTTTTCAGGAAAAAGAGCGCATCCACTGATGAGATCCTTTACCCTTTCTAACTGTAGTACCTTCTTAGGTTGCAGGCATGCCATGACCTTGGAAGCTCCCGTCCGTCGAGTTCGGATATTCTGTAGTAGCCCTTCCCGAGTACTTCTGTGACCCAGTATGGTCCTTTCCAATTGGCTGCCAGTTTTCCTTCTCCAGGTCGAGTTGTTCCTATGTTGTTTCGGATTAAGATGAGATCGTTCTCAGCGAAACTCCTTGGTACTACCCTTTGGTTATATCTGGATGTCATTCGGCGTTTTAGCGCCTTTTCCCTGATCCGAGCTCTTTCCTGGATCTCAGGTAGTAGGTCGAGTTCTTCCCTCTGAAGTTGGGGGTTTGCTCCCTCATTATAATGGACTGCCCTGTGCGATCCTTCCTCAATTTCTACTGGAATCATTGCCTCCGTTCCGTATGTTAACCGAAATGGGGATTCCTTTGTGGTAGAATGTGGCGTCGTTCGATAGGCCCATAGGACTTGTGGAAGCTCCTCTGCCCAAGCTCCCTTTGCATCTTGTAGTCGTCGTTTTAACCCTGCTAATATGACTTTATTGGTGGCTTCGGCCTGTCCGTTGGCTTGAGGGTGTTCGACAGAGGTAAACTGGTGTTTTATATTCAAGTCGGATACTAGTTTCCTGAAGCCGGTATCTGTGAATTGGGTGCCATTGTCTGTGGTTATTGAATATGGGACTCCAAATCTTGTGACAATGTTTCTGTATAAAAACTTTCGGCTTCTTTGGGCAGTGGCGTTGGCTAAGGGTTCTGCCTCGATCCACTTTGTGAAGTAATCTACCCCTACTATGAGGTATTTAACTTGCTCCGATCCTTGGAAATTGTCTAATTCATCAAAAAAAATTTATGAAAAGAAAAAAGAGAACAAAAGAAAAGGAGAAAGGGAGAAGAGTCTTTACAATTAGTTTTTTTTTTTTTTATGAAATTAACGTTTTATTTTCTTATTCGGAGGGAGATAAATTTTGATGGATATCAAACTTATGGGTAAAGTGTGTTTTTGTTTTTAATGTTGGTGATTTTTTTTAAAATACTCATGATGTTTAATTTTATTTAATTTTGTTATTAATATCTTTTATTTGTATTAAAAATTATTCTTGATTTTTAAAATTAAAAATATATAATACTAACTTTGATATAAATTAAAAATATTAAAAATAAAATTGAATAAAATTAAGCGTTAGAAAAATTTAAAAATAAAAAAATATAAACATCAAAAACACAAATCATATTTTACTCTCAAATTTATTTAAATTTTTCATGATGATTTTATTTTCAACATGCATATTTTTTACGATTAAAAATAATTATTTATTCAATTTAATTCGGTTTTAGTCAACTAACTCGTCTTTTCGTTCTTTTGGTTTTTTTCCCTTCTTTTCTTTTCTTTTTACTGATTTAAATATTTGGTTGTATTTTATTTGTATATGTAATATTTTTCTTTTACTATTTAAAGAAATCTATTATCATATTTTTTAGTTTAGGTTTTGTTAATATATATTTTAAAAGACTCATTTTAAGAATATCTTAAAATATTATTAAATATTATTAAAAGTATATTTTCTTTTACCTAATTAATATATTAAAAAAGTTTATTATTATATACATTTAAAAAGATTAAATCCTTGTTTTTTTTGGTAAGCAAATCTACTATTGATATTTATTGAAGGCCGTCACTTGAACATGAATCACATTAATTGACTTTACCTGCGTACTTACGCTTTTTAATTTGAATATGGAAGTAAAGGAAGTGTTGGACTCGCGTATGGAGAGGATCACCTCGTTGTGGGATCAGAGGAAGCAGAATTCGGACCCTGCGAGTTGTGTCCCTCAAAATATAAAAAAAAAAAATTACCCAAAACAAGAAAAACGGAGGATCCAAATTTCACGCATGGTCCGAGTTGTGTATTCTGAATTTTTTTCAACTTTTTAAACACAAATCGGATCAAAAAAATTACCCAAAACAAGAAAAACGGAGGATTCGAATTTCACGCATGGTCCGAGTTGTGTACTCTGAACTATTAATTGAGTATGGAGAGTTTATGTCATTTGAGCTATTACTCATTGGCGATTAGTCTAATTTTTTAATTATTCAAATAAAACACATACATATCAAAATATGAAATATATATATTAAAAATAATTTAAATAATATATATAGTAATTAATTTGAAAATTCAATTTTAGTATAATATATATATATATATATATATATATATATATATATATATATATATATATATATATATATATATATAATTGAAACAAAATAGATAGCCATATTACCTTAGATTTTTTTGTTTTTTGTTTTTTTTTTTTTTCAGAATCCAATTCCGTCACAGGGTACATTGTATTACTCACTTCTCCAAAATACATAAACATAACAATCCTGCTATCCTATCACATTTGATATTGAAATTCGTTGATCAAATTAAAATTGTCTTTTTGTTATCATAACCTTCAAGCCATGCTTCATAAAAAGCACAGTGGAATGAGCTGGGGTAGTACGTAGGATGATTTTCCACCACTTGTATATATACGATAAGGCCAATACTCAGATAAACACGCCTAAAACGTCTTTTTTTTAAAGATGTCTTTATGTCGTGTTTTAATTGGTTTTGGTATAATTTATTCGGTGTTCCTCATCACATATTATTAAATTCCTCAAAAGATTTTCTTTCCAAAAACAATAAAAAACATTTAATTTGGACTAAAACAAAAAAGGTAATAGATTAACTATTAGATTTTTTTTTTAAAAGATTATTTACATAAAAAAATATATCACATTCATCAAAATATATATATATATATATATAAAACAAGCTCAAGCGTTTAAAAATTTTTATAAATAAAAAAATAATTAATTTATATTCGTACAATATATAAAATAATTACTATATTATTATTATATTATAGATTAAGATTCACTAATTTAATTTTTTTATTTTTAATATAAGTATTAGAAATAAATAAAATTTTTATAATTAAATGTAGTGTAACAAAATATATATAATATTAATTAGTTCTTAAAAATTTTAAAAAAATAGTTTCTCATTTTAGTAAAATAACTATTTATTAAAGTAGACAAATTAATTATTTTTTTCTTATATACGATTTTTTTAAGACATAAAAGCAATTAATTAGGATATTGGTTAAGATAATTAAAGTCACTATTTCATTAAATTTTTAATTTAAAGAAAAATCCTAGTTAATTTTGGTATAGAAATTTTGAATTTAAAAACATTGATAAAAATTATGTTGAATTTTGATTTATTTGATTTTCATTTAAATTAATCACTACATAAGTTAAAGTTCTGTTTTGAAGTTATATTCGAGCTTTAATCTGATTTTTAAAGTTTCAATTTACTTAGTTTGATTTTTTAACTTAGGTATCCGTGACTCATATTAGGGTTTTAAGTGTTTAGTTGAAAATAAAAAATAAGGTAAAAAAATTTCAATTGTCACATCAAATAGTCGCTAGAATGTATAATGTAGCAGTCGTTAGTCCATTTCAGCATGTCGTTAACGATTTTGTGAGACAGTGACAAAAATAAGATTAGGAACCAATGTGAGTCATAACTATTAAGTTGGGAGACATAATTGTTAGAACTGATTAGGAACCAATTGGGAGACATAATTTGTTGTTGCTTCATTAGGAACCAATTGTGAGTCATAACTATTAAATTGAGTAAATCGAAATTTTTGAAATTAGATTGAAATATAATTGTCAGAACTGAACCAGTGATCGAACCGATCAAACTACTGGTTCACTGGTTTATTGGTTCAACTGATAAATCACTGGTTGAACCGATAAAACTGGTCTCACGTAAATATAAAATATAAAATAGTTAAAAACTTAAAATTAAAATTTGAAATGCATATCTTCACTAACATTTTATGAAGAATCAAGTCTCAACTTTTAAAAATAACTAATATAAAAAAAACCATAAAATTTTAATACTACAATAGTATCTTATTTTGACACAATAAAAAAATAATTAATTCACAAAGCCTATCATCTAACTATAATATCAGTAGATTTTAACACTAACATCAAAACAAATAACCTTAATCACAATACTAGCAATAAAATAGATCAAGTAAATTAATAAATTTTTAGTGAAATTTATATTTATATTAATAATGGTATATAATTAAAATATAATTAATTTTAAAAATAGAAAAAACAAAAATTAAATTAAATTAGATATTTATGTATACTATATAATTAGTATTTGTCAAATATAGTACTTAGAAGTGCAATGGTTAAGTGGCAAGTAGAGGTTATTTTTGCTCCAAGGTTCTTGGTTCGAGACCTTGTGGAGACATTTTAAAATTTTTTTCAAGCAGACCAGTTTGGTTAGACCAGTTTGCACCGGTTCTTACCAGTTCACACCGATTTTATTCCTTAAACGGTCCAAAGAGTAAACCGAACTTGACTATAATCCAGTTCTAATCCGGTTCACTAGTTTTTTGGTCGAACCAACCGATCCAGTTCGATTTTTACAACTATGGATATAATAATGGTAATTAAGTTGATCATTCAGTTGTTTTAATGGTAATTAAAATCTAATAATAGTTTATAATAAAAGAAACATTCTTTTGCAACAATGAACCTATAGTAATAGTTAGGGGTGTTCATAAATTAGATCATATCCATATAAATCCACAGTATTTATCCGTATCTGATCTGTAATTTGAGAATATGATCTGATCTGTAAGATGATCGGATTGGATCGAATCGGATCCACACTCTAATCAGATAGAAGTAAATATGTTTAAAAAAGTAAACAAACAAAATTATTGACTTTTTTTTTATAAAAATAAATTTTTTTTTATATTTTTTATTTTATGGATATATTTGATATCTGATCCAAACATAAAAAGTGCGAATATCGAATTTGATCTAATGAGTTTAGTGCGGATTGAATCGAAATTTCAGCCATATCCCATCTGTAAACACCCCTAGCAATAATAACTAAAAAATTATAATGATTATATTTTTAACTAAGAGGAAGTGCAAAAAAAAGTACTAAATACAAGAACATTTAATCAAATATTAAAAAAATTTTTACTTTAAAACATACAGTTGGACTTTTTTTGCTCATATAATAATAATAATAATAATAATAATAATAATAATAATAATAATAATAATAATAATAATATGATAATTGCTTTGTATATCCCACAAATATAAACGTTTTTTTTTCTATGATCTTAAGAAAGGTTTTGTAAGTCTCTAACTTTGTTGTCGATTTTTGTAGTGTTAGCTCTCATATTATCAATTTGATTCATATATAATTCGGATGATAAATTATTTGGTGACGTGCTTTCTTTTTTACTGTGACATACTTGTTTTATTATTATTATTATTATTATTATTATTATTATTATGTACATTAAAAAATAACAGGCCAAATTATTGCCATAACATAATAGAAGTATGGAAGTTTATCATTCTTCTTTAATGGAGGAAACAAAATTCTTTTCAATAATTTATTTAACGTTTAGTAGAATAAAAATAAATTTTATTAGAATAAATTTTAGTATGAGTTTAATATTTTTATTCATCATAAAATATTTATAGAATTACTCGTAGATAAATTTTGGAAAAAAGAAAAAAAACCATGATTTTTAATTTTATTTTTAAATAAACTTTATTTTTAATTTTAAAATAAATTTTATTTTTATTTTTTAATAATATTAATTTTTTACCGTATATAATTATTCAATTATTTTTTAATCATATATAAATAAATTACTCTTAATAAGACTTTTTTGTGTTATTCAATTATCTTTTTTTTTAAAAATAATTAATTATTAAAATAATTAAATTTTTCACAACAAAAATAATAAAAAATTATGAATGAAAAAAATTAACCATCCTGATACTTTTTTGTATTTTTATTCATATTTTAATTATAAACATAAATATAATTTAATTATATTATTTATGAAATGTGACTATAGATGTAGATAAAATTTAGTTATATTACTTATATATAGTTTCATTGTATTGTATTGCTTATAAAGTTAGATTATAATTATGACAATAGAATTGTTCTTGTATTTTTATATGTGTGACTAATTGGTGGTGTTAAAACATTACTCTTAATTATAAATAAGGTTTATAATTTAAAAAATCAAAGACTCAATTAAAAAGATACGAAAAAAATGATGTTAAAATATTCTAACTCTTTAAAATAAAAATATTCGAAATTTAATTAAAAATTATTTAAAATTTAAACTCAATAAAAATTTATATTCAATGTATTTTGTATTAAATATATTTAATAACCTATTATATCATATTATATCATATTGGTTGAAATTAATTTTTATAATGTTAATTTTTTAATAACACTTTATTAGAAAAAACCATCTTTTCAGAATTTTTTAAAAACTAATTAATATTATATATATTTTATTACAATATATCTTGTTATAAAAAAATTATTTATTTTTAATACTTATATTAAAAATAAAAACAAAATTTAAATTAGTAAATTTTAATCTATAATATAATAATAATATAGTAATTATTTTATATATTATACGAATAAAAATTAATTATTTTTTTATTTATAAAATTTTTTAAGAGCTTATATATATAAAATAATTAATTAATTGTTATATATATATATATATATATATTTATTTTTTTTTGATGAATGTGATATATTTTTTTATGTAAATAATCTTTTAAAAAAAAATCTAATAGTTAATCTATTACCTTTTTGTTTTAGTCCAAATTAAATGTTTTTTATTGTTTTTGGAAAGAAAATCTTTTGAGGAATTTAATAATATGTGATGAGGAACACCGAATAAATTATACCAAAATCAATTAAAACACAACATAAAGACATCTTTAAAAAAAGATGTTTTAGGCGTGTTTATCTGAGTGACCTCCATACGATAATTGCGCAAAATAGTAGATGCCACCATTTTCATTTGAATAAAAGATAAGTCTTTTCCCATGCATGACCTTGGACCTGCGTTAAAACTAAAAAACTTATAAGATGGAACATGTATTGTTTCTCCTTTCTCTGAAATCCATCTCTATCTGGTTTGAACTCCAAGCAATCTTTTCCCCAAATCACTTCAAACCTTCCCATTGCACAAGTAAACAACAAAATAATTGTATTTGGATTAACACAATGACCACTAGGAAGTGTTGTGTCACGTTTCAATGATTGTTTACGTTTAATAGGGACAGGTGGAAATAGCCTCAAACCTTCACATAGAGCACCATGTAGGTAAACTAGCTTCTTCACATCCTCCATCCCTACAATTTTGCGTTTTTTCTTGACACCAGCGTCATTAACTTTTTCGATTTCTTCAAGAATTTTGGCCTCGACTAATGGGTGTGTAGCAACAAGCCAAAAGAACCATGTAAGAGCGGAAGTTATGGTATCTCTTCCGGCTACAAAAAGATTGAATGCAGCATCTCTTAGAAACTTATCATCATGGACCATTTTGCCCTTTTCTTCACCCATAACCATCATAGCACTAAGCAAGTCATCACCACTACTTTTGTTGCATCCATTTAACTCTTGGTGCTTAGTTGCAATGCATGAATATAGAAATTGGTCAAAAACTTTGCATGCTTTTGTCATCTTCTTCACATCACCAATTTGAAGCCATTCTTGAAACTTCCAAACGCTTCTTGGCACTATGTGTCTATAGAATATATATGGACTCCTCAATTTCGTCAAATGCCTTCTCAACTTCCACCAATGGAAATTCAATTGAGAGACTCTTAGGATCATATCCTAAAACCATGATGCATGTCTCGTCGAACATTAATCGACTAAACACATCTTGAAGATCCAAAACATTTCCATGCAACCATGCTTGATCAAATATCGGAAGCAAGCTATTCTGGACTTTCTTCTGCATGGTGTTCTCGGCCGTTGCCTCGAAACTCTGTTGCCGGAGCAAGGAATGATGCATAGTCCTAAATTATTTCCATCTCTCGGATTCTGAAGTCAACATACCGTCTCCGAAAGCTTGGAAAATCTCGCGAAACTAGGGGCCGCCCTTGACATAGTTGTCAAAACTCTTGCTCATTATGTGATGAACATTCATGGAGTCACTAGTCACCATGCAGTTCATTTTGGTGAACCATGGTCCCATGAATTCACCGGTGCCACCTCTTTGTCTCAAAACATTTGTTACAAAATCATGGATATGCCACAAGTTGCTAAGGACTTGTGGTAACATGCCAAGGATTGGCCAATCTATCAACAGAGGTGTTCTACAACATCTTCTACGATGAGGAGCATGTAGAAATTATATAGGAGGATTATTGGTAGAATGAGAAACAGTATGGCCATTCGAAAAGTTTGGGGATCGGATAGATTATGCAACTTTTTTATATTGCTAATTGGTATATTTGTTGGGTTCATGAACTCTTGTTTGCTGCTTATAAATGTCAGAGAGTTATTAAAATTTATTATTTTTTATTATTATTTATTTATTAATTTAATTTTTTTAGTTTAATAATTTAATTAATAATATACTATATTAGATACTTTTAAATATTAATAATTAATTAATAATAAAAAAATAATAAATTTTGATAATTCTCTAATATTCTTACTGCTATTAGAATTATTGAATTCCTTAATCTTAGATATTGTCTACAGTTAGTATTCTTGAATTCCTTTATTATTAATTTTATAATTATTTATGTTAAATTATTAAAAAGTATCTAAAGAGTTAGGCCTTCTTGCATGGAAAGTTGCCCTTTTTTCTGTCTGTTAATTGGAAGTAGCCCTTGAAATGGCATTATATAATTAAGGAGTTAGGCCTATGACTCATCATCGTGGCCGAGAAAATTAAATCTCAGCCCAATATTGTCAAGTTTTTCCAAAAATTTAGAAGGCGAAAGGGTTGGATGGGAAGTAGCCCTTGACATGGCATTATGAAGAGTTAGGTCTATGACTCATCATGATGACCAAGAAAGTTAAATCTCAGCCCAATATTGTCAATTTTTTTAAAGCTGAGAATTTGGACTTAGATTCGTTTTTGCAAAGTTTTTGTTCTTCCATTAAAAATTAGCACTATATATTTATGGCGAATATTAAGGTGTAATTAATTTCACGTAAAATTAATAGTCGAGAGTCGTTAAATAATTTGAATGATTTGACTGAATTTTTATTTAACAGCTTTTAGTTTTCAACTTCACGTGAAATTAACTTCACCTGAATTTCTACTTATATTTATATATATTTAATTTATACATGTCACTTCACATCTTTTCTAAACTTTTCTTACCCCATATTAATATTTGCAGCCATCCTACTTATACTATATTATTGGATTTGGATTTTTTAAATTTTAAATTTTATTTTAGAAGGTAAAATAAAATTTATCATAATTTATTTTATAAGTGGAATTAAAAAAAATATTGAATGATGAGAGATTTTATTTTATTTTTTAAAGTGAAAATCTAAAATTTAGAAGATCCAAATTTTATATCAGTGTTGCCGTATTTATGTAGCACATACATAGCCGTATGACAATTCCCCAATAAATTCTTTTGAATGTTGTTAGGTAAAAAAAAGACAACGTCAACAAAACGCCTCTAGCTAATTTCTTCCGTATATAAATTTACAATGGTTATATATAAAAAATTAATTATTAAATTATTATTTATATAAAATATACGTTAAAATATAAATTATTATTAAAAATAAATTAAATAATATATATTTATATACAAATATATTGTAATTAATTTAATGATTAATTTTTTATAAATAAATAATATTTTTTTATGAATGTATAAGTAAATAAGCTTTTTAAATACAATATAAAAAATATTCGAGAGACAATAGAAATAAGTTCAAAATAGCTTAGACAATGTGTTACATTATTCTTCCTATTCTTCTTTACATGAAAAATTTAGATTTTTTAAAGTAAGGAATTAGTTATTATTTATTTTGTAATTTTTATAAAATATATATATTTCACTATTTTAATTTAAGAGTGATAATTTATTTATTTTATTACTTTATCATTTTTTTTACTTTAGAGTATTTTGATACGAAAGAATAAGCCTAAAGCTATTTTTCTGTGTTTTGTTGATTTTTAGTAAATCGATAGTGGTTCGATATCTAGTGGTCTGAGAGCGAAACCTACTACTCTATGCGAGTACTAATTTTCTAGAAGTGCATCAAAAGCGTCTTCGATTAGACTAAATTTAAAAATAAAAATAAAATAAATTTATAAATTAATAACTAAGACTTCAAAATTGAGGTTTCAAAAATTAAATAGGTAACAAATAGAAAGGATTGCAATGAAATTAAAGAGACACAATAAAAATGCCTTCAATTTTATCCAAGAACTTCAACATAAAAGATTTAAAGGCAGAAAGATAAATTCAATAAAGAAAATAAAGAACATTTGATGAGTAAAAGTAAAATTAATTGAAATGATAAGTTTACAGAAAGAGTAAATTAAAAGAAAGAAGAAGATGGAAGGAACCCTACAGAAAATGTAACTCGATTGCAAACTCAGGGATTCGCTGGGATGTAAGAGTGCTAGAGTGTTTTTTCTGAGTAAAAGTTCCAACCCTTATTCACTAAGATTTCCTAGTATTTATAGGCTAATCTTACATAACTGCCCATTAATTCACAATTAATTATAATTAAATATGGCATTTCAAATTCTGACGCACAGTCTCTCTTGGTAATTGTTCCCGCCGCATAGTTGTAGATATTCTCCATGATCTCCTCGTGCAATAAAAGCCATCAACTTCCCACTTCCACAACTGAATCGATCAGCTCTTTCGAAAGCCTTACTCAATTCTTCGAATCGAATTTCCTACTCGATTTGGCTTACTCGATCAACAAAACATTCGAAATCCACATCAGCACTGATTACCTCCAACTTAAGCGTACCTTCTCGAGAAACCATACTCAACTCATTTCGATTCAACTCACTGTTATTGAAAATATTTTTTCGATCAACAAATTGCCCCCTTGGATTAATGTGGTTGCTTTCGATATTATTATCGAACAATAAAACACTTAATCCAAAAGACATCAGTTTTCAAATCAGTAATAATTGTCATTTAAGACTCCCCATTACCACTGATCCACTCAACACATCTCCCGAGACTTGCGCTTTCTCTTTCTACCACTTCATCTTCTTCACGAAGTTACCTCTATTTGTGTTCCTTTTACAGTAACGGCTACAGTGATACTTTTAAATTTCACCCTTCCTTCTTTATTCGAAACTCTTGAACTCCTTATTCTCTAAACTCCCTTCGCATCAAGAATTTCCCACAAAATCCCCAACCTTCAATTTTCCTTGACAATGGCTGGTTCTTCCTCTCGTGCCGTTACTCAAGATAAGGGTAAGGGCCATGCAACAGCACCACCATCTCCACCAGCTCTTCGCATTCTTAATAAAATCAATGATGAAATCATTGATGACTCTCATCTACAAGTCAATGATACCAGGATTCTAATCCCCTTCACAATCGGTGTAGATACACACTGTTTTCTTGGGCCGATTGAAACTCTTGAAAGGGCAAACAAAAAGCTTTCTTTCTTCTCTAATGCCGAAGGAGAAGATTTATTGATAAACCAAGCTTTCAACATTTCTCACTTCATCAACCAAAAGCCTTTTCGAAACAATCCAAAAATTAAACCTCGAGGGTTTGATTTTATAACTTGGTACCAACGTCTCGAACCCACAAAGGGTGCTACTTGGGGAGCCCTAAGAATACATGAACTGTTAAGGCTTTTCCATTTTTCACTCACTACACATCCTTAGATGATTGGAGCAGTGACCTGTTTCTGGAACAGGACTACCAATAACTTCCACCTTCCTTGTGGAATGATCGGAATGTCTTTCATTGACGTAGCTGCCATTACAGGGCTACCCATAAATTCTCCAGACTGTACCCTGACATGCAGTCTCAGCGTCAATACAATATCATCTTCAACACCCCATACAGTGACTTCATCGCCCATAACATGGGTGTAGATGGTACAGAAATCACCGATAATGAACATGTTGCCTTCTTGTTTTACTGGTTAAATGCAGTTCTGTTCTGTTCCCGAAGCGTACAGATGTCAAAACTCTTCCTTCCCTTAGCTGCTCTTTTACATGAAGGGAAAACTCTCAAATTGGCCAAACTTCTTCTAGGACACATTTTCGAAGAAATGAGCCTGCTTACCTGTGACTTCCGGGACAACAAAATAATCAACACAGGAGGTCCACTTTGACTTCTTCAATTATGGTTGAATGCCATTTTCGAAAACTACATGATAAAACTTGTAAAGGGAAACATTGATAAACAACACATCGAGGGTTTTCGTTTGTCTGATTACAAACCCAATTTCGCAAACACCCAATCGGATGAAGACAAATTTTGGGTTGTCTTTTCTCTTTTCCATTCTTGCAGAAATTTTGATAATGATCAACTCAATTTCACTCCTTTTTTGCGCCGCAACTGCGGTCCTACCTGGCTCGATCGTTTGCTCTTTCCAAACACTGATGAAGAAAGCGAACTTGCAAATCGAACTTGGGCACATCTATTGGTTGTTCAAGTAATACCAATAGGGCTGCCACAATACAAGAAGGAAAGGTTCAAAATAACCTTGTATGCTCCTCATTTGATTGTAAGACAATTGGGATTCTCTCAGGCTATCCCAACTCCTCAACCTCGACACAGTGAGCCGTTCTTTCAAATTACTCTGACCTCTCAGAAAGATTTTAACACTTGTCTCTTAAAAAATAAAAAACAAAGAGACCGCTTCAACTTCTTGATTTATGAGCGCAGTTCATTTATCACCAAATCCTGCCTTGAGTGGTGGACTGCTTATTACTCAAGGTATACTCGTACCTTTGAAGACATCCAACAAACTGCTATTCGAACAGTTGTTACTGAAAGTTCTCCAAAAAGGGCACACAAAAGGAGAGTTGAAGTTGCTCGTCCACCACCACATAAAATCAGAAGGACCCCACTAGAACTTCTCGCAGAGTAATTCTTCTATTTATAACTCTACTTTCAAATTCGAAATATCCCTCAAATACTTCTATTATACATTTTTAAAACATAATTAACTCTGGAATTTTAACAGCTAGTTTTACAATCATCAAGCGAAAGCGCTGATGAAAGTGAACCGACCAACAAGGATTCTCTCGCTGCTTCCTCTTAGTCGAAAGATGTAGCCGATTCTGATCCCGGCACTCAGCTAATACTAAGGTCCAGAATTCCTCAGGTAACACACTCATCAATATCCAATTCTTACTTAGTTTAAAAACGAATCTTAAACTCATAATTGTGTACCTTTTATATTAGCCTATTAATGTTGCCCAGGCAGCTTCTTCCACTGGAGCTCCCGATCAACCAATCCCTCAGCAACAAAATGACCCAGAGCATTCTACATCACATGATTCAATTCAATTCACAGGATCCCTGCAATTAATTCCTGCTGCTCGACCACCTCTTCATCACACAACATAAGTGATTGATCTGATAGAAAATCCCCTGCAGCATTCTCCAGAAGAGACTCATAGACTTGAATCAACTTCACTAAACAATCAAGCTGCCTTTACTGAAGAGAACCAAGTGGTTCCAGACTCCGATTCTACTTCTAAAGCCGCTGACACCACTAATTCAGATTCTTTTCGATCCAAGGTTTTTGAAACCCCTCCAGAATTACAAACTGATCCTTCACTCCAGACCCCTCCGAGACCAAGACCAGGGACATCAAATATTCCTACCACTCCAACTAGTGCTACCTTGGATGACCTGATTTCTATTTTGAATAAAATTATCCAAGAAAACAAAGTACCAGTTCCTGTTCCAACAATTTCAAGGCTTGCCACATCAAGACCTCCAATCAAATTAGAACCTGATACTCGGGAACAACTTCGATCATTCATCAAACTTTTGGATCATCCACCTACTTCATGGGTTAATGATCCAATCCTCAACAAACTCCTGGAGGATTGCTTGAATTCTTCTCTTGAATTCCCAACCAACACACCATATTCTGCTTCAATCCAAGAATTCAAACAACTTCACAGTGATAGCGTTGCATATCAATTTCAACTTCAGGAAACCAAAAATGAAGAAGCTACAGCCAAATCTAAAATAGAAAACTGCCTTGCAACTGCTCAACCAATCCAATCCTCTCGTGAAGAATTTGATGTGAGAATTCTCATGCTATTTCTGTTCAGGCTTTTCATGATCAAGAAGAAGCAAGACTCGAAGCAGAATTGGCTCAACTTCAAGAACAACTTGCCACCATACGCCAAGATCGAGCCACCCTAGCCAAACCTCTGGCTGCAGCCCAACAAGAATAACATCTCCTTATCTAGAAACTTGTCTTAATCAACACCGAGCAGAGAGAATATGAAAAACAATTCGAGAAAATTCAAACTGACAAGTTCAAACAGATTGAAATGCTCACGATTCTGGAAAACAAAAGGACAAAGTTGTGCTCTGATTTAGCAAAACTATTGGCATCTTGAACTCCTTTTTATTTCTATTTTACTTTTGTAATGATTTCCTCCTTTTCTGAACTTATGCCTGTTGAATTTCTATATTTGCCAGCAATAGAAATATTTCAGATATTTCCCATTAATCAAATTAACCACTTTTCCTGACTCGATGTCTTTAATCTGATAGACATTTCCAGAAAATATCCCTATCACTTGAAAGGGACCTTCCCAGTTATGAGACCATTTACCAAGAAATTTCGATTTCTTTTCCATTGGTAAAATAACTTTCAAAACTAACTCACCTATCTCGAAAGATTTCTCCTTAATTCGACGATTATAACTTCGAGCAATACTTTGTTTTTGTCGAATTACATTATCAAGTGCCAGGATTCGCTCTGAATCTAGCTCATTTAATTCATCAAACATTGCATTCCAATAGTCATCGAATGGCAACTCACTCTACTTCGATACTCTTAGGGTATTCAAATTAATTTCCAATGATAATACTGCATCATGACCATATACCAACTTATAAGGTGAGGTTCCTGTCGAACCTCTTGGTGAATTCCGATAAGCCCATAACACTTGACTTAAAGTCTCATGCCATGTTTGAGGTTTATTCCCGATATGCTTTTTAATCAAACCAATCAATATCTTATTTGCTGCCTCCACTTACCCATTAGCCTCTGCATAATAAGGAGTTGAAGTAACCATACTAATGTTTCTTGAAGCCGTAAAATTTTTAATTCGCTGGCCAGTAAACATAGTTCCTTGGTTAGTACTTAACGTCTGAGGAATTCTAAATCGATGAATAATATTTTCCTCGACAAAATTAATTATCTCCGTTTGACCAACTTCTACCAAAGGAACTGCTTCAATCCATTTTGTGAAATAATCAATAGCCACTAAAATAAATTTGTGCTGCTTCGATGAAGGGAGGGTGATTCAATCCAATCAGATCTAAAGTGCAACCTCTAAATGGCCATGGCTTTATTATCGAATGCAATTCAGCCGCAGAAATCTGTTGTATCGAACCATATTTCTGACATTCTTAACATGCCTTCGCATAATCAATACAATCTTTTATCATAGATGGCCAAAATACATGATTGCGATATAACACGCATCTCATTTTTTTCCTGCCTGATGAGCACCACATATTCCATTATGAACTTCACCCAAAGCAATGTTTTGATCTTCTCGACTCAAACATCTCAACAAACTTCCATTGATCCCTTTTTTGTATAACTCATCAGCCAATAAAATGAAGTTCATTGCTTGCAGCTTTAGTTTTCTATCAACTGCAGTATTGGGATCTTTCAAATACCGAGCAATAGGTTTTCTCCAATCAGAATTCTCCCATTCATCCATGCATAACACCTCTCTCTCATTTGCTGGTATTAAAATTTGATGGATACTAGATAATTTCTTAATAGTTTTCGGACCAATCCGATACTTCGAAGCAATTTGGGCTAACTCATTAGCAATCTCATTATGAATTCGAGGGATATGCACCAAAGAAACTTTTCGAAAAGACGTCAATAACTCCCAAGCAGTTACTAAATATTTTTGTAACGTCTTATTATTACACTTAAACTCCTTCGACAACTGCTTTAAAACTAACTGTGAATCCCCCAGAATTTGAACTTCTAAAACTCCTTTGTCGATTAAAATTTCTAGACCCAAAATCAAAGCCTCATATTCGGCTACATTATTGGAACAAGGATACTTTAATTCGAACAAGGATTCTGATGGAATACCCTCTGGCGAGATAATGAGGATTCTAACCCCCGCACCATCTTTATGTTTGGATCCATCGAAATACAATTTCCAATAATTGACTTCTACATCAACTATATTTGCCCCCTGGTCATTCAGATCTTTTGAATTGTCTACAAGAAAATCTGCAATGACCTGTCCTTTCACAGTCTTAGCCGGGACATATTGTAAATCAAATTCCGTCAATGCCAGTATCCATTTTCCCAAACGTCCTCTTAACATAGGAAAACTTAGCATATATTTAATAAGATCGGTTTGTGCTATTACTTTCACCGATTTAGCCACCATGTAACATTTTAACTTCATACAAGCATGATATAGTGACAAGCATAATTTTTCAATCGGGGAATACCTTGTCTCGATATCAGTTAGAACTCGACTAAGGTAATAAACCGCCCGTTCATGCCCATTTTCATCGTCTTGGGCTAACATACACCCTATAGTGTTTTCAGATGCTGCAATATATAATTTTAAAGGTTCAGATGGACGTACATTCGCCATAATTGGAGCTTTTGATAAATATGACTTAATCGAATCAAACGCCGATTGATGTTCTATGGTCCATTCAAATGTTGAACCATTCTTTAATTTCACCAAAGGCACGAATACCCTAGTTCGATTCGAAAGATTCGAGATGAATCTCTTAAGGTAATTCACTTTTTCTAAAAACGATTGCACTTCTTTTTTCGATTTGGATGCTGACAATGCTAATATCGCATCTGCTTTATTTTTATCAATAGCTACCCCCTTTTTATGAACAACAAAGCCTAAGAAGTTTCCTGCCGATATCCTGAAAGCACATTTCAAAGGATTTATTTTTAATCCTTTCTTCCTCATAGTAAGGAATGCTTTTCTTAAATGGTCTATATGCTGACCCACAGAAATCGATTTTACCATCACATCATCGATATACACCTCCATAAACTTCCCAATAAACTCATGAAAAATGGCATTCATGGCACGCTGATATGTTGCCCCAGCATTCTTCAAACCAAAAGGCATAACCACCCACTCATACGTACCTAAAGCCCCAGGACAACGAAAAGTAGTTTTAGCCACGTCATCTTCCGCAATAAAGATTTGGTTATATCCAGAATAACCGTCCATGAAACTAAGAATTTCATTTCCTACTGCAGAATCAATTAACATGTCTGCAATCGGCATAAAATATTCATCCTTTGGGGTGGCATTATTTAAATCTCGAAAATCGATACACACCCTTAACTTCCTATTTTTCTTCATCACAGGAACAATATTCGATACCCACTCCACATAACGTGCAGTTCGAATAAATTTTGCTTTGATCAAGCATTTTATTTCTTCTTTTATCTTCACATTGATTTCAGGAGTAAAACGTCTTGGGGTTTGCTTCACAGGTCGAGCGTTGGGCTTTAATGCTAATCGATGTTCTATTAATGAACGATCGAGACCAGGCATTTCATGGTAATCCCACGCAAAGCAATCTTTAAACTCATGTAAAAAATTGAAAAGGTCAGTTCGAAAAGGATCAATAAGATCTTTACATATATATGTAATTCGAACGTCATCATGAGTCCCCAAATTAATTTGTTCTAAATGATCCTGAGATTCGAACCCTTTATAGTAATCATCCTCTTTAATTGAATATTTTTCAAATCCCAAACGCTCTAAATCATAAATACAATCGAAAGTAAAATCAATAGAATTATGAGAAATAGAAGAAACTTCATCATTACTATTCTTATTTTCTACACAATGGGCCTCTGCTATTAAATCGGCAGTCCGGCTCACATCATGAGTTTCATTACAAGAAATAGGAAAATCATAACTAAATTTGACTAGAAGCATCGAATCAAACATACTACCATTAATAAATTTACTAATCCTATCCGATTCAACTTCATCAGAAGAATCATCTTTATTTTCTAATAACTGCAAATTACTTAAATAATTTTATAATGTTACCAGGTAGTCAGAAACTTCCTCAACCTGGTCCATGGAGCAATCCTTTCCAAGTCTTCAAGAGGAGCAATCCCAACCAGTTGGTTCAAAGTCCAACACTGGATAATGCATCTTCATCGAAAGGCCTTCCGAGGACAAGTAGCACCCTTCACAATTATAAGGACTTAGTGATCGATCAACATCCAAGGGCTTTAACTTATGATTATAAATCTTCAAATCGACATGCATTTGTTCGACTTATAAATTCGAATCTGCCTTGACGGTTTCAGGTTTACCCTCACTGGTCCATAGAAGAACACTTTGATGCACAGTAGAAGGCACAGCTCCCACACCGTGTATCCAATCTCGCCCCAATAAAAGCGTTATAACTCGCTTTCGAAGGGACCACTACGAAGACAGTGTTACGCTCAGATGAGCCAACCTTTACAGTCAGAGTCACCAATCCCCTGGCTAGAGTTGAAGCCCCACTAAAATCTGTCATAGCAATATTCGTAGGGACTAAATGGTCCGGATGCTTCCCTACTTTAATTAGCATCCTTTCTGGCAGCAGACTAATTGCAGCACCACCGTCAATCAAGACCTTATTCACTTTTATCCCACTCAGAGTAGTTGTTATGTAGAGTGGCGAAGGTGAGACATTTGCTTCTCAGTAGGGCGTAAAAAGTAGCTTGGCTCATCCTCGATTCGAATGAAGGAAAAAGCTTCCTCATCCTCCGAATCATAATCCACATCAGGATCTCCTTCATATTCCCCCAAATACTCAGTGGGAATGATCGATATCGTCCCAACCATGTCATCATTGCCCTCATCGAAATATTCCTCATCCACATCAACATCTTTATGTTTTTCATCTTCTGAGGGCTGGGCTATTGCCTTGCCCTTTTCCATCTTGGCAGGTAATGGAATCTCTTTAGGATAAGTTTCCCCATCGGAAGGAAAGACTATTCTTGAATGCACAGAGGGCGTTGCCCCCTTGCTTAATTCCTTACCTGTCTCAACTGAAAGTTTCTTATTCTGATTGAAACTTCTCCTTCCTCCTCTTCCTCGGGGAAAACCCCAGGCACGGCCTCGATAATAAGCATACTGATTCCGAGAAGGTGCTCGATGCCCCCACTGAGGATTACGCCGATATAAATGATCACGTCTCTGGAATTCCTGACAATTCTTGATCCACTGGACACCTATAGCCTGAGAACGGCTTAAAGGTGCACTTACATTCTCTTGAGGGGTATTCAAACTAGAACCCTCTATACGCCTGAGTGGCTGCCTTTGACGGGCCTGTTCTTCCCTATGAGCCAACTCTTTCTTCATCCTTTCTTTTTCAAAGATTGCTGCCGCTTCAGTATCAAAAACAGCATTACACCGCGGACACAGAGATACGTCCCGGTCTTTGATCTTCTGCTAAACTAAGAAGTCCAGCAAACCGTCCCCTGTTCTAGGATATATCGATCTGACCTGTGACTCAAAATCATCGAGAGCCACATCAAAATCGTAGGACATGCCCACCATGTTTACTCCAAAGCAAGGTTCAATATAACTGGCCTCAACTTCGAAGGGATCTATATCAACCTTCATTTTTTTTGCCATCATCAAATTTCAATCGCCCCTCCATTATCGCCTCTTGAATCAAGTCCCTGAAATGGACGCAACTATTAGTCGAATGACTTGTTGCTTGATGAAACTTACAATAAGGCTTTCCTTTTAAATCTTTCACAGAAAGCAAAGTTTTACCCTCAGGTAAAATTAACTGTTTATCTTTAAGCAACACATCAAAAATATGATCAGATTTTGAAATATCAAAACTGTACTTTTTTCCACTTTTTAGTTTTGAATCATTCGACTTTTTATTACTTGGCAATTTCTTCAACAAAGAACAAACATAAGGAGGGCCTTTCTTAAGTTCGGCCAAATCGATTTCTGTTTCCAAATTGAATTCTTCTTCGGAAGACTCCATTGTTACATAAGCAACCTTCTCTTTTCGAGTAAAAGGTTTACTCTTCGATCTTTGTTCACTCCTGTATTTCTCTTTTTCTCTTTTCATAAGTTCGGTCTGTCGAACTTTTTTAGCCAGATGGGCCAAATCGGGAATATGCACATTAAGCAGTTTTCTATGCATATAGAACCCCAAGCCCATAATTGCTATTTTTACTATCTCATTCTCAGGTAATGACATATAGCATCTACTTCTAGCATTTTTGAAACGTATTAAATAATCATCAATGGTCTCACCATCTTCACGTTTCAAAGCCACTAAATCAGTAACTGCTACGTTCATTTCACCTCGATAGAACTGAGCGTGAAAGGTAGTTTCTAACTGATTCCATGTTGTAATCGAATTTGGTCTAAGATTCAAAAACCAAGTAAATGCATTCTTTGTCAATGATGAAGAAAAAATTTCATTTTTAAATTTTTATCATTAGCTAAATTCCCGATTTCGACCAAATAACAAGCAACATGTTCAGTAGTTGATTCTCCAACTTCACAAGTAAATTTTGTGGTTATTTTTGGGATTTTCACCCCTCTTGGCACTTCAGCCATTTGAACCACTTGGGAAAAAGCGAACACAAAATATGGTTGATTCATAAAACTAACATTTAGCCCAACCCGATTTAACACTTCTTCAATAATTCTAGCAACTTGATAGCAATTACCACGCAATCCGGCCAGATAGTCATAAGCATTTTGACCTCGGAGAACCACACGAGGATTTTCTCGATTCAGAATCTGGTTTCATTTTGAAAAATATTTTCCATTCCTTCGTTATTTTCCCTGGTATTATGCCTCTCACCTTCATCATAATCAACAATTCGAGCAATTCTTTCAACTTGTCTAGCAAGACGCTCAAATCTTGATTCATGATCGGCCATCATGGGATTCAGAATTGTAGTCATTTGCTGAGTCAATAAATTAACCAGGTCATGGTGACTCTCCTCCACTTGTTGTCGATATACTGCCATCGAATTCACAAAATTCGAAGTGGAGCCCACATGATAATCACGAGAATACTCGGAATGTTGTGGGTTTTGAGCATTATTCGCTCCATTTACATTCCCAAAATGGACGTGCGGCATAAAACCACCCACCGGTGGGGTATAACCAGGAGGAAGACCATAAGGAGGCCAACCAGCAGTTAACAGAGGTTGATATGGTAACACAAGACCGCGTGGACGAGTATTACGTCCAATATTTCTAGTTTGAATAGTCGTAACGACTATACTTTCAGTCCCAATTGCACCTTCCGAACGTGAAGACACGTCGACTTGTTGCATGAAAATCGGTATGCTATCATTGGTGGATGAACCACCATTCACATTTGATAACTCATCATCCATGTGAATGATCTTCCCACTTCGTAATCGCATACCCCACCGGGCGTGCCAATTTGTTTTGTCGATTTTTAGCAAATTGATGGTGGTTCGATATCTAGTGGTCTGGGAGCGAAACCTACTCCTCTGTGCGAGTACCAGTTTTCTAGAAGTGCATCAAAAGCGTCTTCAATTAGACCAAATTTAAAAATAAAAATAAAATAAATTTGTAAATTAATAACTAAGACTTAAAAATTGAAGTTTCGAAAATTAAATAGATAACAAATAAAAAAGATTGCAATGAAATTAAAGAGACACAATAAAAATGCTTTTGATTTGATCCAAGAACTTCAACATAAAGGATTTAAAGGCAGAAAGATAAATTCATTAAAGAAAATAAAGAACACTTGATGAGTAAAAGTAAAATTAATTGAAATGATAAGTTTACAGAAAGAGTAAATTAAAAGAAAGAAGAAGATGGAAGGAACCTTACAGAAAATATAACTCGATTGCAAACTCAGGGATTCGCTGGGATGTGAGAGTGCTAGAGTGTTTTTTCTGAGTAAAAGTTCCAAAGCCATTAACTTCCCGCCGCATAGTTGTAGATATTCTCCATGATCTCCTTGTGCAATAAAAGCCATTAACTTCCCACTTCCATAACTGAATCGATCAACTCTTTCGAAAGCCTTACTCAATTCTTCGAATCGAATCTCCTACTCGATTTGACTTGATCAACAAAATATTCAAAATCCACATCAGCACTGATTATCTCCAACTTAAGCGTACCTTCTCGAAAAACCATACACTTAACTCATTTCTATTCAACTCACTGTTATCGAAAATATTTTCTCAATAAACATTCTGTTAATCCCTTTCATCAGGATGTCCGAAAAACAACCCTCTAATGCCAGTTTCAGGTGTAATTACTCCTTCATAATTCTTGATATATAACCTGAAATGAAGTTCATGTCATTAGTCATTGGATTTTAGGGAAAGAGAAGATGTTGTAGTTGGAAAGTGTATGGATTAAATTCTCCCTTAATCATATTCTCCCGCAATCCCCGGCTTTTCAATTGGCGGCCTCACCACCTCCAAATTATTCATCAAAGTACTACTTTTTTTGCTAATTAACTTTCATTCATTCAAATTATTTAAAATGATATCACATGTCTCGTCCTATTTTGAAAGTTTTTTTTTAATTTTTAGCATTTTTTTAAGTTTAGGTTTTGTTAATATGTATTTAAAAAGACTCATTTTAAGAATATTTTAAAAAATTATTAAATATTATTAAAAACAATTTTTTTTTACTTATTTAATATATTAAATATACAATAATGCTCCACATCCATGTAAAAAATATATGGATGTTATCCAAGTCATTTTTTCTATACGCGCCTCTTCCAATCTCTAAATCGTTTGTGATTCACACGCTACATATAACGTAAATCTTCTGTTGCAACCTAAACTTTCTTCTCTGCTTGCACTTTGTTTCTTTTTTTTCTTCTACTTCTTCTTCTTCTTCTTCTTCTTCTTTCTTGTTCTTGTTCTTGTTCTTTTTCTTCTCTGCTTGCGTTTTCTTTCTTGTTTTTCTTCTTCTTTACTCGCGTTCTTTGTTATGGATCTGGATTGACTTCAACGTAATAAGTTTCGTCATTCTTCTTCCTCGTTTTTTTCTTCGATTTGAACTTCTGAATTGAAACAATGAATGAATCAACTTCAAATCAGTTGAATGAGAGCGATTTGGATTATTCTTCCAAAACAAATCAATTTGATGAGGTTTGGATTATTTAATTCTGAATCAAATTCAATGGAATGCAATTGCTAATTTTATTTGAATTGAATTGAATGGATAGAGATGTTCTGAATCTGAATTGAATTGAATTCAATTGAATTGATAATATCTAAATTGTAGACAAAGGTGTTTCGAATTTGATTTTGTATAATGGATTATGTTTCGTTCACTGAGTATTACACAATTGTTTCACCGTGAGTACGTGTTTCGATTCATCATGAAGAAAGCTGTTTGAATTTGATTTTATATAATGGATTATGTTTTGTTCACTCAGTACTATAGAATTGTTTCACCATAATGACGTTTTCGGTTCATTATGCAGAAAGATGTTTGAATTTGAATTTATATAATGGATTATGTTTTGTTCACTCACTACTATACAATTGTTTCACCATGAGTACTGTGTTCGGTTCATTATGCAGAAAGCTGTTTGAATTTGATTTTATATATTATATTATGTTTCGTTCACTCAGTACTATACAATTGTTTCACCATAATGACATGTTCGATTCATTTCTGTTATGCACAATTCAAAACTCTTTCTCCTCACCTTCTACTGCTTTTTCACTAGAGAGAGAAGGAGGAAAAGACAAAAAATATAGCAGCAACAACAACGAAAGAATGACGATAAGGAGAAAACACGTAAAGAAGAAGGAACGCAAAAAAGAAGGAGGAGGAGGAATGCGAAGAAAAAGACGCTCCGTGCGTAAACGAGCGTGAGAAGAAGAAGAAGAAGAAGAAGAAGAAGAAGAAGAAGAAGAAGAAGAAGAAGAAGAAGAAGAAGCGCGGGGAAAAGAGAAGAAACGTTAGGCAAGAGCAGTCATTTCGTATGTGTTGGGCACGTGTATTTAGGGCTGGCAATATATACTCTACCCGCGGGTACTCAACCCAGACCAACCCGTTCGGGTAGGGTTGTCTACCCTATCCGCTGCGGGTAGGGTAGGGTAGGGTGCAAATTTGCCTGCGGGTAGGGTAGGATACGGGTTTAGGGTATACCCTACCCTACCCTACCCGCATCCTTAATATATTATATAATATATATGTAAAAGTTATGTATGTAGTGAAGAAAGTGAGTCTTGTCCTCACAATCTTCTTCTTATAAAAACTTGAAATAATCACTAAGCTAGTTGATGATCATATTATTTGTAATTTTATGTTGAATTTCTTTAAGATTTTATTGTTTTTAATTTTAATTTGAACTTAGTTTTTTATTTTCTATTTTATTAATATGTGTGAAATTTGGAATGGTTGAATTTTATATTTATTTGAACATTTTTTTGTTTCTGCGAGTAGGATCGGGTAGGGTAGGGTTTAGAACTTTAGGGTGCGGATAGAGTTAGGGTTGATTCTCAACCCGCGGGTAGAATATGATAGAATTTTAAAAAAGTTTTCAACCTTCGGGTAGAGTTAGAGTAGAGTCTAAACCCTACCCTACCCTACCCATTGTCAGCCCTACGTGTATTTCACGTTTCATTTAATGGTATTAGATTTTTTTGGTGTTGGACCAATTTAGATAAACTTTGATACAAAATTACATGGATGTGTAACATGACCCTTAAATATATTAAAAACTTAATTAAAATTTTTTTATTATTATATTTTTAAAAGATTAAATCCTTGTAATTTCTTTTGGTACGCAAATCTATTGATATTTATTGATGGCCATCTGCGTGCCCATCCATTTAACATGGATCACATGCATTAACTTTACATACGTACATACAGATGCATTTTCCGCATATAACATTTAATACTACTTCTGCTCGGTTCATGGAATGAATGAAATTAGTGCAAACATCCTCATATTCTATAAACAAAATTACAAAGTGCAAGCATATAGATATAAGGTTCATTAAACCACCGTATTATTCAGTATCCAACCTTAAACTAAGATATATATTAAAATACATATCAAAATACAAAATATATATTAAAAATTACTTAAACAATATATATATTAATACACATGACATTTGATATTGAAATTCGTTGATGGAATTAAAATTGTCTTTTTGTTATCATAACCTTCAAGCCATGCTTCATGAGAAGCACAATGGAATGAGCTGGGGTAGTAGGATGATTTTCCACAACTTGTATACGATAATTGCGCAAAATAGTAGATGCCACCATTTTCATTTGAAGAAAAGACAAGTCTTTACCCAAGCATGTCCTTGGTCCTGCATTAAAACTAATAAACTTATAAGATGGAACGTGTATTGTTTCTCCTTTCTCTGAAATCCATCTCTCTGGTTTGAACTCCAAGCAATCTTTTCCCCAAATATCTTCAAACCTTCCCATTGCATAAGTAAACAACAAAATAATTGAATTTGGATTAACACAATGACCACTAGGAAGTGTGTCACGTTTCAATGATTGTTTACGTTCAATAGGAACAGGTGGAAATAGCCTCAAACCTTCACATAGAGCACCATGTAGGTAAACTAGCTTCTTCACATCTTCCATCCCTAAAATTTCACGTTTTTCTCCGACACCAGCGCCAAAAACTTTTTCGATTTCTTCAAGAATCTTGGCCTCGACTAATGGGTGTGTAGCAACAAGCCAAAAGAACCATGTAAGAGCTGAAGTTATGGTATCTCTTCCAGCTACAAAAAGATTGAATGCAGCATCTCTTAGAAACTTATCATCATGGACCATTTTGCCCTTTTCTTCACCCATCACCATCATAGAACTAAGCAAGTCATCACCGCTACTTTTGTTGCATTCATTTAACTCTTGACGCTTAGTTGCAATGCATGAATATAGTAGTTGGTCAAAAACTTTGCATGCTTTTGTCATCTTCTTCTCCTCACCAATTTGAAGCCACTCTTGAAACTTCCAAACACTTCTTGGAACTATGTGTCTATAGAATATGGATTCCTCAATTTCGTCAAAAGCCTTCTCAACTTCCACCAATGGAAACTCAATTGAGAGACTCTTAGGATCATACCCCAAAACCATGATGCATGTTTCGTCGAAAGTTAATCGACTAAACACATCTTGAAGATCCAAAACCTTTCCATGCAACCATGCATGATCAAATATCGGAAGCAAGCTATTAAGAACCTTCTTTTGAATGGTATTTTCCACCATGGTCTCGAAACTCTTTCGCCGGAACAAGGAATGTTGCAAGGTCCTAATGTATTTCCATGTCTCGGAATCTGAGGCCACAATACCATCTCCGAAAGCTTGGAAGATCTCGCGAAACTGGGGACCCTTGACATAGTTGTCAAAGCTTTTGCTCATTATGTGATGGACATTCATGGGGTCACTAGTGATCATATAGTTCATTTTGGTGAACCATGGCCCCATGAATTCACCGGTGCCACCTTTTCGTCTCAAAACATTTGTTACAAAATCATGGATATGCCACAAATTGCTAAGGACTTGCGGTAACATACCAAGGATTGGCCAATCTATCAAGAGAGGGGTTCTACAACTTGTTCTACGATGAACAAGATATGAGAATAATAGGAGGATTGGTATAATGAGAAACAATATGGCCATTTGGAAAGTATAATTTGTGGATCGGATAGGGTTATGCAACTCTTTTTTATATTTGTTGTGTATGTATGTTGATGAACTCTTGCCACGGCCCACGGGGATATATATAGATGGAAGATTGTATGTAAGTAGGATATAGATTCTTCCCATTTGTTTAATAGTAATATATTTTTTTTAGATTTAATTATTTTATAATAAAATTTATTAAAAATAAAAATGACGGAGGAAATATTTATCTTATGAAAATATACTCGAGAAGTTCTAACAAATAAAGTTTTATTGGAAAGCTAAGCTGTTCAATCTTAAACATGGATGCTGCTAAATGATTCATCTCCTAGCCATGGAACCTGATAATGACAATTTTCGTGCCTTGACTTTATCTTCCTCGACCATATCTACTATCTAACCAAACTTAATGCTATGGAGTATGGACAATGGTTGTGTATTTGATTTTTCGATTTTTAAAATTTTAAAAAATATAAAAAAAAAAATTAAATAGTTAATATTAACTATTTTTTTTTTTAATTTTTGAAACATTTAGAATTTATGATATAAAATTTAAAATGATAAACGTCATTTTTTGTCTCTAGTTATTATTTTTGAAACATTTAGAATTTTTTTCTATTGTTGTTAAATAATAGGAATCTAACCTTATTTTAGTAGACTACTAATTTCAAGGTTTAATAGGTAATAATAAGATATTTAACAATTAGAACACTAAGGTATAGAATTTAGTGTTATTTATAATAAATTAGAAGGGTGAATTAAAACTTTTAATGGAATGATAATATTATTTTTTTAAAAGATTCCACCTATATGAATATAGGAGTGGTGCCACTCTAATAAAAAATTTTAGCGGTTTTATTCTCATAAATATTCATGAAACCATGATGAGCACAAGGTCATATAAGTGTTTAAAATTATAGACTCTTGAACTTGGAAGGTATAAGTAACATATGAAATATATGTTTAATCGATTAAACATCTATTATTTCATTAAAATTTTAAAATTTATACTAAAAGAATGTTTAATTTTAGTGGCACATTTTTTATACATATACTTTATGATATTTAAAATTTTGTAAATAATGAGGGATTAAAAAATATTTATAAATTTGATTAATTAATATAATCATTAATGTTATTAATATTAATAATTAGTTACCAACCATTTATAGATTGTCAATTATAATAATGGTACATAGTATCATTTTGCTAAAGGGATACAACTCTTTAAGAATTGTATATGTTTAAAATATTATATCTATTGGCTAAAATGACATAACTCTTTAAGAATGGTGTCTGTTTAAAACATTGTACTTATTGACAATAAAAGAATCACAATAATTTACGTACGTGACAAATTATAATTACTATACATGTACAATAGATATAAATAAAATCCTTGTCCACTGTTTATACATACTAATTAAGTGTGTATTTTAACTATTATAAGATTTTTTTGTTTAAAAGAGTTAAAAAAATTTTATTATTGCTAATTAAAAATTTTTTAGGTTTTATTATATCTTAAAAGAATATTGTCATTAATTCTACAAAAATTAAATATAAAAATATAAATATCTTTAAAAAAAACCATATAATTATATCTTAAAACCATTTTTATATATCCAACAATTTGTCACATATTCACTAAATTCATTAAATAAATTAAAAGCGTGATTAAAATTTTTTATTATTATATTTTAAAAATCCTTGTTATATTTTTAGGTACGCAAATCTATATATTGATATTTATTGATGGCCATCCATTGAACACGGGGCACATTCATTTTACATGCGTCATACGTATTTATCCCCATAACATTTAATACTACTTCAGTACTACTTCTGCTCGATTCATGGAATAGATGAAATTTGTGCAATTAAATATCATAAAAACCAAATAATGTAAGTTATTATTAAATACTTTGAGGATAAAACAAAAATATTTATTCTTTTTAATCAATTTATGTCACATAGGATAAAATAATTTTATTATAAATACTTGTTAATAACTTATTATTCAATTAATACATTCGTATAAGAATTATAATTTACATCAAAAGTGAGTTAAGTTTTAAAATAGCCTTTAAAATCGGCCTCATGCATTAAAATCGTCTCTAAAAATCTAATTACATTAATTACGTCTCTAAAATTGACAAAAATACACCACATTAGTCTTTGACTCATTTAATTTTTTTATATACTGTGCATGCTGATGTGGCCTTAACGACGTGAATCATTAGCGATACGTGTCACTTCATAATTTAGTCACGTGTAATAATATGATGACAGGTCGTGACACATAATATGTTGATATGGACAAGTATATCACATGTACTATTTTATCATGTATTAGCTTGTGTCACGTATCGCAACATTATTCGTTCACATGTCATCTACTATGTCATCATTGTAGATATACTAAATTGGTTCTTGACTTTGAATTAAGTAACTAATTTTAGTACCTTAAATTGAATATCGTGTATCAAATTAGTCCTTTCACTAATTTTTTTTCTTTTTTTTTTGGTATGAATTCAAAATTCTTAATATCTTTGAATGCTCTAATTTTAATTATACAAATTTTCTTTCATAGTAATTTAATACTTATAATTACGCAATGTGAGATAACTTTTCATGCAGTAGGAAAAAAATTACACTCACTTTAGATAAGAACATCAATTTAGATGACTAAGTTATCACCTCTTCCTATAAATATCCCCACAAATTTAAATATTTCTCAACCCAATTTTTACATAAATTAATTTAAACTCTTGCTGACTTAGCCATCGAAATTTCATATAGGTACCTCCAACTGCAAGCTACACTCTTGCTGTCATCTCTGACTTCCTTTATTTAGTCCATTTATATATAATCGGTTTAAGTTATGTCTGGCAACAATGATTATGTTTTTTAATAAAAGAATTATATGATTGGTTTAAAAAATATATTTTTTAATTCCAAAAAACGTGTATTTCATATTTTATAGAAATCGGAAAAAATAAAAAATGTGTATTTTGATTCTTGATTTCTTGTTAAAAGTACGCGTGTTTATTTTGACAAAAAAAAGTGTGTTTAATCAATCAAATAATTTTTTTAAAATAACATACTTATATATTACAAAATTTATCAATGTTAAATTATTGTAAAAAATTTATATAACTAAAACTAAAATTTTAAAAATATTTTATAAAAATACTTGCATATAAATGACATATAAAAAAATAGAATTGAAATTAGTGCATCCTAAGATATTAAAAATTTTGAATTAAAAATATTAAAAAAGTTTGTGAAGGAATTAATTTGATGCTAGAAGACCATGAGAATTTATTGTTTTTACTATGATGCAAGGACACTGACACGGACACGCACGAGACACGACACGATACGGGACATGCCGACACGCGAATTTTAAAATTTTACATAACACAGGGACACGCATACATATAAAATATAAAGTAATTTTTCGATAAATTATAATGATATTTTGATATTTTATTGATATTAAAATATAAATTAAAATTTTTAATTATTTTTAATGTCTTATTTTAATTATATCAAGTATTTAAAATATTTTTATTTTAATAAATAATAATATATACTATATCTAAATTTATTTTAAGAATATATGTTAAGAATAAGAGTGGACACGCTGACACGTGATGATATTTAGATTTGTCCAAGCATATCCAAAGAAGAATTTTTTTTTTATTAAGATACGGTTGGACACAGCAGACACGCGTGTTAGACAAGAGTCGGTGAGTGTCGTTTCCAAAATGTGTCCGACATGCGGACACGGCAACTCAGCGAAGTGTCCATACTTCATAGGTTTTTAGCCATTACTTTTAGCCATAAATTTCTTTAGTTTAGCAATTCAACAATATATTTTAACCCACACTTTTAAATATTGATGACTAATTAATGGTCAAAAATAATAAATTCTGATAGTCCTCTATTATTTATCTTTGGTGCACGACTTTTAATTTTAGAGATCAAAATGAGTCACTTAATACAAAATTAGAGATCAATTTATATAGTACATCTATAATAATAATATGTAAACGAATAATATTACAACACGTGATATAAGTTGACACATAATTAAATAATATTATGACATGTGGTACATCGATCCGTTCACATCGATACATCACCGATACATCACGTATCAGTATTATATCATTTTACGTGATCAATCATGAAGTAATATATATCACTAATGATCTACGTTATTAAATTATATTAACACACTATTAATAAAAAATAGATCAATGACTAACGTAAAATATTTTTATCAATTTTACAGACATAATAATTAATGCAATTGAAGTTTCAAAAACAATTTTAATGCAGGACGGTAATTTTATAAACTATTGTAGAGCTTCTGGTCACAAATTATTGTAAAGCTTAACTCCACCAAAAACACCTAATAATTCTTTATAATATATCAAACTGTCTCGTATTAAGTCCAAAAAAAAAAAAAAAACCTCATAAATACCGCATTGAATTTATTTATTATTTGATACAATAATTTTATCATTAATTTAAGTCATATATACAGCAGCCTAGAAGCTAAGTAAGCCGGCCTAAGTGATATCACCAAAAAATTAGGTTTTAGGTTTTAGGTCTTTCTCTATTTCTCTAATTATGAAAAGCCCATATATTTAATAGAAACTAAATTTCTTTAAACCTAATTTTAATATGAGATAATGTTACAAATAATATAAATCTTAATTTTATTAGTCGAATCATCACTACTGATCGATGAATATGAAATCCTACAAACTTTAATTTAATTTACATCCTGTGTATGTAAGGCCAACTTTTACAATTGATAGCCATTGAGTTAGTTGATGATCCAAGTTTCAACTGAATCTTGAGTCTTGACATCATTTTTAAATTTCCATGCATCAAGAGAGAAGTGTATTAAATATATCCTTTTAATATATTTTTAAATTATTATTCCTTTTAAACTATTATATATCTCTATATAATAGTTTAATAAATTTTGCAATAAGTAATTTTATGGTGTACTCTTAAGTATATTTACATCTCTCTCACACAAGTTTGCATGAATTGAGTGTTATTTTTGTCGTAAAATTATTTATTTTAAAAGTTTAACATGATAAACAAAGATAAATTAAATAATTTCTTTTGTTTAAAAGTAATTATTATTTGGTCACTTTAATATATTAAAAATTAATATATAGATATACATTTTAAAAGTAAAAATGAAATCAATTTATAACCAAAGGAATAATAAATTCTCTTCACTTTGGATGATTGCATCTAGCTTTTATTGTAGCGAGGGTAGTTGATCAAGTGAGATTTTTTTTTTCTTTTATGATAAATAATGTGGATTGAAGAAATTTTATTCGTTGAAGATTCAAGACCTAAAAATAAAGTGGTTGGAGATTAGACACGTTGTCACGACTAGATATTAGACTTCTTATAACTTTTTTTTCAGTTAATATTAGCTAATTATTTTAAATTTTAGAGTTTAAATCATAAACCTTAATTTTAGATTTCAAATTATAAACTTTAAAAACAGTAGTTAATATTGATTAACTAAAAAATAATTTTTTTTATTTTTTTAATTAATGAACATGGCAAAAAAAAAGAAGACTAAATGATATATTCAATCAATTTGACAATTTCATTCACCACTGATGATAATATCAATTGAGCACATTGAATTTGTGGAAACCAATTAATCAAAGGTGGGGTTGTTGTTCATAAACTGTCCCAAGGCCACCCCTTATTGATTAATGACCAATCAATAATGCATTTGGTGAATCAACATGCACCTATATATATAGATTCTTTACCTGCAATATATAATTTTGAACAATAATAATAAAAAAAAAGTTAATTATTGATGGTTTTAGTGGCTAAGAGAAGGGGGTTGAATCTTAGCCCACTTTTTGCTTGCTAACACTTGCTGGACTTAGAGGAGACTTTTCTGTTTTTAGCTCGTCCCTAGCTACGAGACTTTTTCATTTTGTCTCGTCACTTGGCATGAGACATTTTTGGTTTTTGCTCCTGTACAGTAGAAAACAGAAATGAAGTAGGAGAGAAGGAAGATTACACCAAGATATATCCTGGTTCAACTGCTAAGTGCAGTACAACCTACATCCAGTCTCCATCACAACAATGATGGAATTTCACTATAATCAACCTGATTACAAACTGTAAAGTGCTAACCCAACTTACAAGGGGATTCCCACAGAATCATAAAACACAACATAGATGAACAAAGGAACTCTAAGACATCTATGGCTTTTTCTTTTAATTTTGCACTCTCTGCCTTTTTCCGCTCTATGGCTTTTTCATACAAACCTCACTGTTTGCCTTTTTCCATGAGACTTAAGACATGACAAAATTAAACAGAAAAATACAAAACATAATACATTGAAGGAGAAGAAAATCTGTAAGCTTAGGTAGCTCTGAGAATCCTGTGCCTTGCACTCTCACTGCTTACTTCTAACTCCTTGCTCCAACCAGTGGATGTTCCCCCTTTTTATAGAAGAGAGAAGCCTCCACACTTGAAGCCAAAAACCCAAGCCAACTTCTTCTTCCTTCAAGAAACCGGTTCGGCCACACAGAGAGAGATGAGATAACCATGCAGTAACCAACATGCAATTACCTCTAGTCCTTCCTTGGTCATCACTCTTCATCAATCCGAGCTCTCCATCCTTGGCTTGCTCTCCAAGATGGATTTCTGGCCCTTGATGCTTCATGATGATGATGACTTCATCTGCTTCAATCTCTGCCTCTACCATCACTTCGCCACTCTAGCTACTTCCTGTGGTGGTTGAGCAGAATCAAAGACAAGCCATGCCTCCAAGAATCTCACCTTGCTGGCCGAAATCTTCTTCTTCCTTTTTGAGCATGAAGAACCCAAGATTACCTCACCAAATCTATCCATATTTGGTGACAATCTCAGCCACAGCTCATTTTTATTTTAGTATGTTTTCTTGCCATCATTAGCTTGATGGTCTTGATGCATGCAGCTCCTTCTTTCTTTTGGTAGCTGAACATAGCTTCCATTACTTCCTGGATAATGACCGAAGAAGAAGAAAGAATGAGAGAGAAAAGAGAATCTGAAGAAAAGCAATTCAAAGTGGTTTAAACAAATTAATTGAAAATAACTTGCTTTTACTTCCCTTAGTGTGGCGTGTAGCAATGATACCTTCAATCAAATCAATGTCAAATTCTCTCTCATGTTTCCAATGCTAGCAATTAAGTTTTGAAATCCATCCCTAATAAAGAAATGGAATCCGTTGAAAGCATGGAGCCAACTTGCTTTCCTTTTAACTTGGTTTTGGACCAAGCTTGGAAACATTCATCAAAAATAATATTGGGCTTGGTAGCATCTAAATTTAATCTGGCCCAATTGGTAACATTTGCTTTCCTGATAAATTTTTGGATCATGCATAAAACACATAGGAAAGCTTTTTCAATTTGATTAAGTTGGCCCAAGTAACGTAAAAAACAATTCAGCCATATTCAACATATATTATCAAAACCAAAGGCTGAATGTGATTGGGCTTGCACCAGGATTATTTTTCAGCCCATGTAAACCCTGCACGGCAAAATTAATTTAATTAACATATATAGATTAGATTAACAATTTTGCTGTTAATAATGTTTGATCATCATCAATTTAATTTAGAGTTTTCCAAACTCATCAATCTCCCCATTGATGACAAACATTATTAAAATTGAAATGGAAAGAAATCTAAAAAAATTTGAGTATGAGTACTCCCTTTGAAGATTGAATTTCTCCCCCTTTCTAAATGTCACATGGCTCCCCCTTAATGTATGCTTATTTTACCAAGGGAAGCACTAACCTGTAACATTTTAATCAAGCTTCAAGTAACAATGTTATTCAACATATTTATTTTAAAATGTTGAATGCTTGATTTATGAGCAGAGTGTGATGATAATCAAAACTCATTTGTTATCAATAAATTAATTTTCTGCTCAAACTTTACACACATCAACTGATTTCAAAACAATGTAGTTCAAAAAATTTTCAAATATTTTCAGTCAAGATATCAGAGCAATATTATTCAAGTAAGAAAATATTTTTGAATCACTCATGATCACATCAAGAACATTGCAGCTGTTAGATACTGCCAAAAATAAATTTTCAAACCAACATGTTTACCAAGATGAATAAGAATATTCCTATTTCAATACAAGCATGTTCATCAAGATAAATCAACAATCAGGCATTCATATGATCAATACAAATATATTGTGAAACATCATCATAAACCAAATGCCAAATGCATTTCCAACAGTAGTAACCATAGTGAAACAAATGCAATAACAACATGCATTCTTTGAATAAGGGTGATCATGAATTTTCAATTGAAAATTTCATCCCCTGTTTCATTAGTTTCAATTTCAATTTTGGAAACTAATTTTCCTCCCCCTTTTGTCATCAAGGGGCACCTGCACAAAATATGAACAACACAACAAAATATCCATAATAAAGTAACAAGAGTGTATCAAAGTATCATAGAGCAGTGAGTATCAAGTCATGCTCCTACAAAAACAGATTGAGCCTAATGGAGCCAATATCAAGTAAAAGTAAAGAAACAGTCATTTATCATCAGAAATATTGAACTCTGAACCGGAATCATCTTCGTAATCCCCTATCCCCATTTCATCATCAAAGCTTTTAATCATGAAACCAACTCGTTCGTGACATTTCTTCCAAGCCCTTTCCTGTTCATATTCCAATTTCCGGGCAGCCTTGTGAGATTTACGTATTAACTTGGCCATGTTGCAAAACTCTTTGAGAACTTCCCGGATTGATGCAGTGACATTTGAGGGTTCAGGACGGCTCTCCAGATCGCTGAGAGATGGTTTAGAGTGAACAGACTGCTTGCCTTTCTTGCCCGAAACTCCTCCTCCTTTAATCATGAAAACCTTGTTCTCAACAGATTCATTAGACAAATCAACCTTAAAATACTCAAATATACATGTGAGGAACATGCCATATGGAAGATTAGCCTTTTTAGTACTTTTTACTGCTTCCCACATATGACGTATCATAATATAAGCAAATGAAATTAGAGAAGAAGTAATGAGAGCAAATAGGATAATAGAATCAGAAACTGTTACTCTATGGTGAGAACCACTTTGGTGGCCAGATTTTCACGATTCACCAAGTAAGAGGGGCAGAGATGTCGTTTCAGCAAGACATCTTTATGAAATTCATAGAACGCACATGAGTAGAACCGAGAGGGATCAAAATGTGAGTGAGCTTTGTGAAACTTGTTCTTGAATTCGAGGGACTCCAAATTTGCAGGCTCTCTTGTGTCATGTAACACAAAACTTTTCTGCTTCTTTTGAGAGCTTTTTGCATGTGGAGTAGATCTCTTTGGTGATGATGAAGGGGGCGAGGTATGTGATTCTTCTTCATCTTCTTCAACGCTGGGTTGCTTGCTCTTTCCAGTTTTGCCTCTCCCTGATGTTTTCTGAGCAACTACCTTTCGGCGCATGGTTTCGGTCCTTTTGGAAGGTGGTGAATGGGTGGAAGAAGAGGTAGAATGGAGATGGATATGCGTATGGGTTGGAGGTGATGAAAAGGGTGGATTCTTTGGAATGGGGGTTCGGCTACTTCTCCTAAGTGAAGTTTTCTTTTTCATGATAGAATGAATGGAAAAGTTGAATATGAAAGGGTGAATGCCGAAAGAGAGTGAGGGTGGAAGGAGGTTAGTGGTACAATAAATGAGGATTGGAGAGAGATGATGGGAAAGTTAATGACCATAATGGCGCGGTTATTAACCAAATGGGAGTTTCAAAAAAAAGGGAGTTTCCTTGAATCAAGGGATTAGTTGGAAGGAAAAGATATGATTTGACAACATGCTTCTTCCAACAAGATATGAAAAGACAATCCAAGGGATTTTGTGATTTTATTTTTCAAAGAAAGAATAACTAACTAAACTGCCATGGTGGGGTCAGGAATTATTAGGTGGGCCCATGAAAATTTAAATCTGCGTTGCCTCCCCCTTGATCATAGCTCCTCCATCAAGCCTGCATTTTTATCTCGTCCTAATCTACGAGACAAAACTGAACAGAGTTAAAAGTTCACAGGTTTTCAATGAAACTTAAATCAAACATTCCCAATTTTTTTCTCAAGGTGCAGAATCTGTCTTCACATAGGGATTTTGTAAAAATATCAGCAATTTGGTCTTCAGATTTTACAAATTGAATATCAATAGTTCCCTTTTGCACATGTTCTCTAATGAAATGATATTTAATTTCAATGTGCTTTGTTCTTGAGTGCAAAACAGGATTTTTTGAAATATTTATAGCACTCATATTATCACAAAATAAGGGTATACTATTGATTTTTAATTTGTAATCTTCTAATTGTGTTTTTAACCAAATTAATTGAGTGCAACATGTAGATGCGAAAATGTATTCTGCTTCAACTGTGGATAAAGCCACTGTGGCTTGCTTTTTGCTTGACCACATATTGAGTGAGCTTCCAAGGAAGCAACACATGCCAGATGTGCTTCGTCTATCCACTCTATCTCCCGCAAAATCTGCATCACAAAACCCTACTGCACAAAAGTCATCAGATTTAGGATACCATAATCCATAATCACAAGTTCCCTTAATGTATCTAATGATGCGTTTAACAGCCGTGAGATGGGATTCTTTTGGGTGAGATTGGAACCTTGAACATACACCCACACTTTGGACAATATCCGGTCTAGAGGAGGTAAGGTACATGAGTGAACCTATCATTCCCCTATACCTTGTTTCATCCACATCTTGACCATCATCATCCTTTTCAAGTTTTGTGTTAGGATGCATTGGAGTACCCATTGATTTAGAATTTTCTAGGCCAAACTTTTTGATAAGCTCTTTTGCATACTTTCCTTGGTAAATAAAAGTACCACTAGGAGTTTGTTTAATTTGGAGGCCAAGAAAGAAAGTAAGCTCTCCCATTAAACTCATTTCAAACTCACTAGTCATGAGTTTTCCAAACTCTTCACACAAGGAAATGTTGGCCGATCCAAATACAATGTCATCAACATAAACTTGAACAAGGAGTATATCATCATTAGATGCTTTAATAAATAAAGTAGTGTCGGTGGTTCCCCTTTGAAATTGATTTTCCAACAAGAAGGCACTAAGCCTTTCATACCAAGCTCTTGGAGCTTGTCTAAGACCATAAAGAGCCTTAGTTAATTTAAAAACATGATTTGGAAACTCTTTGTGTTCAAAACCGGGGGGTTGTGCCACATACACTTCTCTATCAATAAAGCCATTAAGGAAAGCACACTTAACATCCATTTGAAACATTTTGAAACCTTTATGGGCGGCATAGGCAAGAAGCAATCTAATTGCTTCCATTCTAGCTACCGGAGCAAAAGACTCATCAAAATCTATACCCTCTTCTTGATCATAACCTTGGGCCACTAATCTAGCCTTGTTACGAACAACTTGTCCATCCTCACCAAGTTTATTTTTAAATACCCACTTAGTACCCGTTACCTTCTTACCATCCGGATGAGGTACTAATGTCCAAACCTCATTCTTGTCAAATTGAGCAAGCTCCTATTGCATGGCCTTGACCCATGATGGATCTTCAAGAGCTTGTTTGACATTGTTGGGCTCCATTTGTGACAAGAAAGCGAAGTTGCTAGGTTCGGTTTGCCTTTTGGTGGATGATCTTGTTGTTACTCCTTGAGAGGGATTACCAATGATGAAGTCATGAGGATAACCTCTCATGGACTTCCATTCTCTAGGCTTTCGGATAGGTGTAGAGCTTTGATGAACTTCTGGTGGTCTCACTGTTTCAGTTGCTCATGCCTGCTCAGGAGACAAAATGGAAATGTCTCCTCCAATCTGACGAGATAAAATTGGACTGGCAGATTCTTCATTCTGAACAGATTTGGGATTTTCTTTGCTTGTTCCAGCTTCTTCACCATCTGAATTATTATCTATCACAGTACTGGGAATTAAGTTAGAATCACAAAAAGTAACATGTATGGATTCCTCTATAGTCCTATGCTCCTTGAGATAAATTCTATAGGCCTTGCTTGTGGTGGAATATCCAACAAACATTCCTTCATAGGATTTTGGATCAAACTTTCCAAGATTTTCTTTATTATTAAGCACAAAACATTTGCATCCAAAAACATGAAAGTACTTAAGATTTGGAGGGGTTCCTTTCTATAGCTCATAAGGGGTTTTCTTTAATCCTTTTCTAATGATTCTTCTATTCAAAATATAACATGCTATGTTCACAGTTTCAGCCCACAAAAATTTAGGAATTTCATTCTCACATAGCATAGCCCTAGTCATCTCTTGAAGGCTTCTATTCCTTCTTTCAACCACCCCATTTTGTTGGGGGGGTTCTAGGACATGAAAAATTATGAGAAATTCCTAAGTCATCACTGAATTTTTCAAAATCTTGATTTTCAAATTCTCTTCCATGATCACTTCTCAAATGGGCAATTTTCAAATCCTTTTCGTTTTGAATTTTCTTGCAAAGAGTGAAAAAAGCATGAAAAGCATCATTCTTTTGAGCAAGGAAAAGTATCCAACCAAATCTAGAGTAATCATCTACCACCACAAGACCATAGTGTTTACCTCCTAAACTTTTGAGTTCTAGTAGGACAAAAAAGATCAATATGTAACATCTCTAATGGCCTTTTGGTTGAGATTCCTTCTTTTGATTTAAAAGATGATTTTACTTGTTTGCCCAATTGGCAAGCATCACAAGTAAGATCCTTATCAAACTTAATATTTGGAATTCCTCTAACCAAATTCTTTTTGACTAGCTTAGAAATTTGGTACATGCTAGCATGACCCAACTTTCTATGCCAAAGCCATTTTTCAGATTCAAGAGATGTAAAGCATGTTACATTTTGTTCCTTTAAATCCTCAAGAGTTAGTCCATACACATTGTTGCATCTTTTGGCTTCAAATAAAATATTCCCAGTTTTCTCACAAACAACCAAGCAAACAAACTTCTTAAAAATAACTTCAAAACCTAAATCACACAATTGACTAACACTAAGCAAATTATGTTTCAAACCATGTACAAGGAGAACATCATTTATACAAGAAGAAAAATTTTTACCAACTTTCCCAACAGCCACTATTTTTTCTTTTGCATCATCACCAAAAGTGACAAGTCCTCCATCATATTCATCAAGCTTTATGAAGAAGGTTGTCTTTCCGGTCATATGCCTAGAGCATCCGCTGTCCATATACCACATATTTTCTTTCCGTTTGGATGCTAGACACACCTACAAAACAAGCTTAAGTGACCTTAGGTATCCAAATTTTCTTGGATCCTTTCACGTTAAACCATCTCTTATGTCCTAAGCCATTGTAATCAAAAACAACTTTACAAACTTTATCACCAATCATTCTTTCACCAAAGAAACATTGAATAGGAAAGTGTCCATTTCGATTGCATAGCCTACAAAATCTTGGAGTTGCTGTTTTGTTAAAGTAGGTTGGGTCTTGATACCTTGTATCATTTGAAGATGAAGCAATGTTTTCAAAATGAGATTTTTCAGATTTATAAAATCCCAACCCAGCTTTATCATAAAGAGGTTTTTGACTAGCTAGGATTTGATTCAGATTTTCAGAACTTTGGGTGAACTTGGCTAAGTCTTCCTTAAGTCTTTTAACCTCTTTAAGCAACTCTTCATTTTGCTTAAAACAATCCACATATGCAAGAACGGAATGATTACTTTCACAGCTCTTAATTTGAGCTCTTAACTGCTTATTTTCTTCAACAAGATCACAAGCAGTTTCGGCCTCTCTCACTTTCTCTTTAAGAAAACTGTTTTCAGCTTTAAGAATGGTGATTTGTTGTTCAAGTTCTTGATTTTCCAACAGAAAGCATCTTATTTTTTCAGAAAGGTGGTCTATCATAAGATGAAGATCCTCAATGTTAGGGTTATGAAAGACTACCTGATCTATGTGATCTGCCATGAGACATGGTTGTGACTTGGTCTCGATTTCTTCATCATCATCATCTGAGTCATTCTCCAAGTCTTCCCATGTGGCCATCAGTCCCTTCTTCTTTACTCTTTTCGGCTTCTCCTCCTTCTTTAACTTGGGACAATCAGATCTGAAATGTCCTATTTCCTTGCAATTGTAACAGGTTACTTTACTAAGGTCTTTCTTCATCTTCCTTGAGCTGCTACCTTTGCCTTTGAGCTTCACCATTTTCCTAAATTTTCTGCAAACAACACAAACTCATTTTCAGAAGAGTTATCACTGGATTCATCATCCAGAGGGTTAGTCACAGAAGAAAAAGCAATTCCTTTCTTTTTTGAATCTTTTTTCAAATAGGTATTTTCAAAAGCAAGAAGATTTCCTCTCAAATCATCAACTGTCATGGAATCTAAGCTACTGCTCTCAGAAATAATTAAAGCTTTTGTTTCCCACTCTTTTGTAAGACATCTCAACACTCTTCTCACTAGCACAGATTCTGAATGTGTAATTCCCAGAGCATCTAAGCCAACAATGATGGTGTTGAACCGTTCGAACAGTTCATCAATGGACTCTCCTTCCTTCATTGCAAACATTTCATACTCTCTATTCAACATGTCTGTCCGAGTCTTCTTTAAAATGGTGGTTCCTTCATGGGTGATTTGTAATTTGTCCCAGATTTCCTTTGCAGTTGTGCATCTTGATACCCGTCGGTACTCCTCAAAGCTGATAGCACAGTTTAGCAGATTTACTGCCTTGGCATTTAATTCTATCTTCTTCCTATCTTCCTCAGTCCATCTTGCTTCTGGTTTAAGAGTGACTACTCCTTCTGCACTTGTGGTAGTTGGAAATTGAGGCCCTTCCAGGATAATCTTCCAAAGTCTGTAATCCACTGCTTGTACAAATATCTTCATCCTCTCCTTCCAATAGGTATAATTTTTCCCATTGAAAAGAGGAGGTCTGTTGCTTGATTGACCTTCAGTCAGATTATAGGACACCACATTTACGCCACTGTTTTCTACCATGAGGATCTTTACTCCAAGCTGCAAAGCTTGATCTCTTTGAGACCAAACTCTGATACTAATTGATGGTTTCAGTGGCTAAGAGAAGGAGGGGTTGAATCTTAGCCCACTTTTTGCTTGCTAACACTTGCTGGACTTAGAGGAGACTTTTCTGTTTTTAGCTCGTCCCTAGCCACGAGACTTTTTTATTTTGTCTCGTCACTTGGCACGAGACATTTTTGGTTTTTGCTCTTGTGCAGTAGAAAACAGAAATGAAGTAGGAGAGAAGGAAGATTACACCAAGATATATCCTGATTCAGCTGCTAAGTGCAGTGCAGCCTACATCTAGTCTCCATCACAACAATGATGGAATTTCACTATAATCAACCTGATTACAAACTGTAAAGTGCTAACCCAACTTACAAGGGGATTCCCACAGAATCATGAAACACAACATAGATGAACAAAGGAACTCTAAGACATCTATGGCTTTTTCTTTTAATTTTGCACTCACTGCCTTTTTCCGCTCTATGGCTTTTTCATACAAACCTCACTGTTTGTCTTTTTCCATGAGACTCAAGACATGACACAATTAAACAGAAAAATACAAAACATAATACATTGAAGGAGAAGAAAATCTGTAAGCTTAGGTAGCTCTGAGAATCCTGTGCCTTGCACTCTCACTGCTTACTTCTAACTCCTTGCTCCAACCAGTGGCTGTTCCCCCTTTTTATAGAAGAGAGAAGCCTCCACACTTGAAGCCAAAAACCCAAGCCAACTTCTTCTTCCTTCAAGAAACCAGTTCGGCCACACAGAGAGAGAAGAGATAACCATGCAGTAACCAACATGCAATTACCTCTAGTCCTTCCTTGGTCATCACTCTTCATCAATCCGAGCTCTCCATCCTTGGCTTGCTCTCCAAGATGGATTTCTGGCCCTTGATGCTTCATGATGATGATAAATTCATCTGCTTCAATCTCTGCCTCTACCATCACTTTGCCACTCTAGCTACTTCCTGTGGTGGTTGAGCAGAATCAAAGACAAGCCATGCCTCCAAGAATCTCACCTTGCTGGCCGAAATCTTCTTCTTCCTTTTTGAGCATGAAGAACCCAAGATTATCTCACCAAATCTATCCATATTTGGTGACAATCTCAGCCACAGCTCATTTTTATTTTAGTATGTTTTCTTGCCATCATTAGCTTGATGGTCTTGATGCATGCAGCTCCTTCTTTCTTTTGGTAGCTGAACATAGCTTCCATTACTTCCTGGATAATGACCGAAGAAGAAGAAAGAATGAGAGAGAAAAGAGAATCTGAAGAAAAGCAATTCAAAGTGGTTTAAACAAATTAATTGAAAATAACTTGCTTTTACTTCCCTTAGTGTGGCGTGTAGCAATGATGCCTTCAATCAAATCAATGTCAAATTCTCTCTCATGTTTCCAATGCTAGCAATTAAGTTTTGAAATCCATCCCTAATAAAGAAATGGAATCTGTTGAAAGCATGGAGCCAACTTGCTTTCCTTTTAACTTGGTTTTGGACTAAGCTTGGAAACATTCATCAAAAATAATATTGGGCTTGGTAGCATCTAAATTTAATCTGGCCCAATTGGTAACATTTGCTTTCCTGATAAATTTTTGGATCATGCATAAAACACATAGGAAAGCTTTTTCAATTTGATTAAGTTGGCCCAAGTAACGTAAAAAACAATTCAGCCATATTCAACATATATTATCAAAACCAAAGGTTGAATGTGATTGGGCTTGCACCAGGATTATTTTTCAGCCCATGTAAACCCTGCACAGCAAAATTAATTTAATTAACATATATAGATTAGATTAATAATTTTGCTGTTAATAATATTTGATCATCATCAATTTAATTTAGAGTTTTCCAAACTCATCAATTATATATATATAGCATAAAGGGTAATATGTGACATATCAATAGCACTCTATCCATAGTTATATGCATGAGATGTTAAATTTTACTTGGATAGTGTCCACATTAAGTAAGGTAACCAAAGAAAATTAGCAAAAAACAGTCATAATTTGTCTTATTTAGTATTTATTAATTGTTGCGATAATTAATTAATGCTAAATAAAACAAATTCTTACTATTTTTTTTGTCTACCTAGCATTGCCCCCGTAAGTAAAATAGTAACGAGTGCTAAGAGTAATATATACCATGTAATTTGATGTAGGAAGGGTTTAAAATGATGTTAACGCCATTCAACTTTTCCATCAATTTTTCATGTAGCTTAAAAGCAATAAATACTTGAGACTTACCTTTATTTTCTTATTAAAGGTCGCTAGCTAGATGTTAATAAATAGTATCAAAATGTACACGAATTATTGTAACACTTCCTTGTAGGGTACACAGTACCTAAATAACTAAATTCAACTTTTAACTTAGGGCAGTCCCACCCTACAATAAATAAGCCAAATAAGTTCCATAATGGAGTTTTAACTTGACGTGAAAGTTACAAAGATAATTAATTATATCGATAAGAAACAAAAAATATTCATAAAAAATTATTAAAATTTATTATTTTTAATTTTATTTAATATACATTACAATAAATAAATACTAAATAAAATAAAATAAAATTATTTAAATTAATTATTTTTTGTCTTTCTAATATTACTAAATTAAAAATATCTTATTAAGATACCTTTTATTATATTTATGTAGAAATAAAACTTAACAATATAAAAAAAAAATAGCTTAGGCTCGCTCTGAACAATAATAGTAAAGAATAGAAATTAAAACCAACAAGTCTTATACATCAAAACAAGCATCTTCTAGTTACCCTAACCTTCAAGCCATCCTTCATTAAAAGAACAATTGAGTGACTAGGAATAGCTTGATGACCTTCCACCACATGAATATGATAATTGCACAAAATAGAAGCTGCCACCATCTTCAATTGAATAAAAGATATGTCCTTTCCCAAGCAAGTTCTAGGACCCGCATTAAAACTAATGAACTTGTAAGATGGCATATGAACAATACTACCCTTATTAGAGATCCATCTCTCTGGCTTGAACTCCAAGCAATCTTTTCCCCATACCTCTTCAAACCTTCCCATTGCAAACAAAGAAAGTAAGATCATTGTACTTGGATTCACATGATGTCCACTTGGGAGTATGTCACTTTTGATTGGTTGCTTCCTCTCAAAAGGAATAGGAGGAAATAGCCTCAAAGATTCACAAAGAGCACCATGAAGATAAACTAGCTTTTTCACCTCTTCTATGCCTAAAACTTTGTGCTTCATTTCATCATTATTTGATCCAAAATTTTCTTTGATTTCATCAAGAATTCTGGTTTCAACTAATGGGTTTGTAGCAACAAGCCAAAAGAACCAAGTAAGAGCTGAAGTTATAGTATCTCTTCCGGCCACAAAAATATTGAAAGTTGAGTCTCTTAGAAACTTGTCATCATTGACTAATAATGTTTGACTTTGACCCTTTTCTTGTTCTTCTTGTTCTCTCATCATCATCAAAGCACTAAGCAAGTCAACTTGAGCTTCATCTATTTGACTACTTTTGTTGTACTTGCTTATCTCTTCTCTCTTTGATGCTATGCAAGAGTATATGAATTGGTCAAACACCTTGCAAGCTTCACTCATCTTTCTCTCTTGACCTAATTGAAGCCATTCTAGAAGCTTCCAAACACTCTTTGGAACAGCATGCCTATAGAATAAGGACTCTTCAGCTTCATTAAAAGCCTTCTCACATGCAACTTGAGGGAACTCAATAGAAAGACAATTAGGATCATACCCTAAAACAATGTTGCAAATGTTGTCGAATGTGAAGCGATTGAAGATGTCTTGTAGATCCACCTCAACACGTTGTTGTACCACGTGTTCTAATACAGGAATCAAGCTAGCTTCCACCTTCTTCCGAATCGTTTTCTCTAGAAAAATCTCGAAGCTTCTATTCTTAAACAAAGAAAGAAGCAAAGATCTATGGTACCTCCAAGTCTCCGAATCCGTGGTAAAAATACCATCTCCAAAAATTTGGAAGATGTCACGAAATTCAGAGCCCTTGACATAGTTGTCAAAACTCTTGCTCATTATGTGATGAACATTGATGGGGTCACTAGTGACCAAATAGTTCATGTTGGTGAACCATGGTCCCATGAACTCGCCGGTTTTGCCTTCTTGTTTCAAGACATCGGTTATGAAATCATGGATCCGGAACAAGTTCCATAACACTATTGGTAGCATGCCAACAATAGGCCAATCTATTAAGAGAGGGCTCTTGCAACATAGTCTCCTATGAAAAGAGTGTAAGAGGAAGCAAAGTAGTGCTGCCATTGTTGCTAAATAGAAAAATATGGCCATCACTAAATAATTTGAGAATGTTTATGTTGTTTGATGTTTGTGTTTGTAGTAGTGTTGTTATTCTTGTATCCCTATATATAAAGAATATAATGATAATATTCTAATTCAAAAACAGTGTAGCTTTTAAATATTATTTTTTATTTAATTTTTAATAAAAAATCAATAATTTTTTAATTTTTTAAATAATATAAAAAGTAGATATTTAAATTAATTAAATAATAATAAATTTTTAAAAAAATTGATTAAATACTAAATTTTAAAACACAAATAACATTTTTAATTCAAAAATGATAGATATTATATATATTGAATTCGGCAAAGAAAACTGCTTGAGACTTAGTTTTAATCTAATGTGTGCTTTAAAATTTTTATCAAATCAATTATCAGGGTAAAATATTAAATAAAATATAAAATATATATTAAAATAAATAAAATAATATATATTTATATAAATATAAAGTAATTAATTTGATATTTTTTTTTGTGTATTTAACATTTTTGTAATTTTAAAGCACACGTTAGATTAAGGGATAAGTACGATTTTGGTCCTTGACGTTAGGGGTCAGAATCGAAATCGTCCCTCTTGTATATTTGGATTTAATCTCATCCTTAAAGTCATATTTAAAATTAAAATCGTCCTTTACAGTGTAAATTTTTTCTAAATGACCATAGTACCCTTCTATCCTTGAAGTGTTACGCGCGAAACACTTCACCCCTTCATATGCTTCCAAACCCTCAACGTAAACAACAAAACCCATCAGAATATTTCACTTCACCAATGTAGTTGCACTGTGCCCTAAGTAAGAATATGAAAGGAGAGACGGTGTTCTTGGACTGAAGATCGAAGGCGAGTCTGGTTCACTGGAAGGCAGGGTCGTGCATAGGCATTCAGGTATGTTTCACTGTTTACTGAGATTAGGGATAAACATCACAGTGCGATTTATTTTTTAATTTTTCTTCTTTTTCTGTGATATGGCACTGTAGGTTGTTGTAGAGGACAATGGTGTACTTTAAACTGAAAGTCTACCATGGGGGGTTTTTTATCTATCGGAATGGGTCGTTAGAGTATGTGGGGGGAGAAACAACAGTGATAGAAGAGATTGATGGTGATCGGTGGTCCGTATTTGAAGCCTATGCAGAGTTAAGGCAGTTTGGTTATGTGCAGGAGAACATCCCTTCGTTGTGGTTCAAGGATCCTACACACGAAGACTTGGAGAAACATTTGAAGTTGTTTAAAACTGATGCAGATTCCATTGCTATGTGCAAAATAGCTGAGTTAAGAGATTATGTTGACTTGTATGTAGTGCACAAGGTTGAGGAGGAAGACGTGTTTCCTGCGTCTGGCTACATTGATGTTGGGGGGGATCATAGGATGGATGATGAGGGACAACAGATGGTTTTGTATGGAGGAGAACATCCTGATTCAAAACATGCTGAAGCAGCTGCTGATATCTCTGGGGCAGAGAATAATGAGGGTGGTGATGATGTTAATCTAGAAGCTGATATGGGTAACTATAATGATAGTGACAGCGTTGATTCAGAGTATAAACCATCTGAGGAAGAGGAGGAGACTGAAGATGATTCAAACTTTACGAACAGTGAAGATGAGCTTGATCCTGATGTTAGTAGATTTCAAGATGTTAATGTGGCGAATAAAAAAGGTAGGGCAGGAAAAATGAAGGGTGTCGCAACTGATAACTTTGGAGACGAGGATGTAGCAAGGAGTGATGAATTAGAGAATGACCATGAGGTTGGAGGTGATGTCTCAGATTCAGAGAACCAGGGGCAGAGTTATCCAGTTCACAAGCCTCAAAAAGACATGAGCCAATACAAGTAGGAAGTGTGCACATTGTATGCATCCAGAGAAGAGTTCAAGGACACTGTGACTGCATATGCCGTGCAGTCAGCTAGGGCGATCACATTTAGGAAATGTGATCTGCAGAGGGTTAGGGCAGTTTGTACTGGCGAGTGTCCGTTTTGGGTATATGCAGCGAAAATGAAAGAAGAGGATACTTGGCATCTTCGCAGCATGAATCTGAGTCACACTTGTACACAGGCACACAGGGTGGGGATTATGCACTCGAGATGGCTTGGCAAGGCATTCAAGAAGAAGGTCAGTTCAAATCCGAAGGTGAAGATTAGGGAGTTAGTGTCAAAGGCTCAAAAGAAGTGGAACTTGACTGTCACCAAGTCAATGGCAACGAGGACCAAGCAGATTGCCCTGGATGAAATCCAGGGAACCTTCCGAGAGTAGTATAAGAGGATATATGACTATGCACATGAGGTGATGCGGGCAAATCCAGGGTCATCCGTTCGCATACAGGTGCAGAGGTTCCCTGAACAAGTTAATGCAGCAGAATCCTTATCCATGAGCAGCCACTGTATCTTTCAGAGAATCTATATATGCTTGAAAGCATGCAAGCAGAGCTTCAGCCATTGTAGGAGCTTCATTGGTTTGGACGGCTGTTTTCTGAAGACACCCCAGGGGGGACACTTGCTCACTGCCATTGGTTGGGATCCAAACGACCAGATGCTACCCCTTGCATATGCGGTTGTAGAGGCCGAGACGAAGGACTCATGGAGTTGGTTCCTACATCATCTGGCATCTGACATTGGTATTGAGAAAATGGGAAAAACTACTTTCATGTCTGACCAACAGAAAGTAAGAAACTATTACCACATTGACTTATGTTCATTGAAGTTCTGTATCACTGCATGTAAATATTTTACTAATTATATCATCCTCCATTTTCTGCTTGCAGGGTTTGTTGCCAGCATACGATGAAGTTATACCAGGTGTGGAGAATCGATTCTGTGTGAGGCACCTGTACAGCAATTTCAGAAAACGGTTCCCAGGGTTACAATTGAAGCAACTAATGTGGAGGTGTGGTAAGGCAACTCACTGGAGGGACTGGGAGAGGAACATGGCTGAACTGAAAGCTGTTAATCAGGAAGCATATAGGTACCTAAATGCTATCCCTCCTAAGTATTGGTCTAGATCTAGGTTTACCTATAATTCTAAAGTAGATACACTGGTAAACAATATGTCTGAAAGCTTTAATGCTGCCATAGTTGATGCTAGAGAGAAACCTATACTTACAATGTTAGAGGATATCAGGGTTAAACTAATGACTAGGTGGGCAGAGAATAGGGATCTGGCTCAGAAATATGCAGGGACAATCTTACCTAGGATTAGAATCAAGTTGGAGAGGAGGTCTAGATCTGCCGGAGAATGGCGGCCATATTGGTCTGCAGCTCAGAAATATGAGGTTGTGAGTGGGTTAGATAAGTTTACTGTTGACTTAGGATCCTTTGAGTGCTCATGTAGAAGGTGGCAGTTGAGTAGTATACCATGTGTCCATGCGATTAGCTGCATCAAGTTCAAGGGATTTGGCTTGGAACCTTATGTGGCCGATTGCTACAAGATAGAAACATACCTGAAGTGCTATGAAGCAGTTATTCACCCATTGAATGGACCTGATCTATGGGAGATAACCTCACATCCTGATGTGATGCCTCCCCCATACAGAAGGCCTAGTCACAGGCCAGTCAAGAAAAGGAAACAATCTGCTGGAGATGAAGAACAGAGCAGCCGCACTCATCTGTCCAGGAGGGGGGGAGAAACAAAGGTGCTCCATATGTGGTGTTGTTGGACATAATAAGAGCAGATGCCCTAAACCTATTGAGAATGAGGTATATTGATTAATGTTTTACACTACTTGTCTCAGATTTTTCATTAAGCCTTATGTTCATCTATATTAACTGCATCTGTTTCATAGGCCCAAAATTCCAAGGATGTAAGCAAAGGCAAGCAATCCAGGGGCAGCAACAAGTCAAACCCTCTTGCTGCTAAGGGAGGAAAGAAAACTGCATCTACACAGCCCACTCCTAAGCTCACTGTCAAGAGAAAAGTTACCTCAGCAACACAGCCACTAACTTCAGCCCAGTCCAACACTGTAGCACAGCTAAAGAGGCCTAGAGGCAGGCCCAAGGGGACCACCAAGCCCACATCTTCAGCCCAACATGATCCACCACCCAAGACAACTGCAATCCCAAAAACCTCAGCACCTTCTGCATCCTCATCACAGCCAACCACCACAACTCTTCCAGCATCTCAGCCATCCATTGCCACAGCTTCAAGCCAACCCACTGGGCACTTCTCTGTCAGCCTTACTGGAGGACCTCATGTTTCTCCCAGGAAATTGAAGTTAATGGCAAAGTTGCCTCCAAGAAAATGGGGATTGCTTTAGGAAAATGACAACACTTAGCATCAATATGTCATAGTTATATAGCATGGATGTTGGTTTATTTTGTTTTAAGTTTGTGTTAAGCTTCTGGTTAAATAGTGTGAACTTGTTGCTTACTTTTTGTTGCTTATGTTTTTCTTGTTAAGTTTCTGCTCAAACTCTTGTACTGAATTATTGGCTTCTTCCCAGCCAATCCTTTTGATGGTTACTTTATTTTGAGTTAAGCTTCTTTTAAGATGTTGCTAATGTCAAACACTATGCTTATGCTTATCATGTATTCAGACATTTACCGAACTCATGACACTGTTATGTTATTGATCAGTAATTGAACTCATGTTTGTGCCAAGAAAAGGCCTCAATCTCATTTCATTATCCAACCATGCTTACAAAACATTCATATATACATCTTGAAATAGACTCAACATAACACAATCAGGAACCACCCTAATAGATAAACCCTACCCCAATTCACCAACAATAACAACACCAGAAGTGTACACATGTTTCATACCAGGTTCAATGGAATTACACACTGTTGCGTTGCTTTAGACCAACTCTGCAACAACAAACAAAGAAACCCCACCCACCCAAAAAACCCTAACACTGCAACGACCTTCACCTTCCACTCTGCCGCTTTGGTTCTTGATTTCATCATCGAAAGCTTCTTCCTTATTCTAGCAACTTCTGACTGTTCCACCTCTGTCTCCGGATCTGCCCAACGGAAGAAATTGCAGCCTTCTTGCACCTGCACATACCCACCAACATCATCCACCATTCCATCACCCAGCAGACCCAATTCAGAGGAAAAGTAACAAAACAAACCTCGAAGTAGACACAACCCCAAAATCTGCGACCTGGGTTCTCCTTGGTCCCTGAGATTCGCAACACTGGCTTCTCACCATGGGAACAAAGTAACGGCCTACCATGAGACGAAGCTCTGCTATGAGACGAGGTTGAGCTTTGTGCAGCCATGGCGTTCTCCCTCTGGCAGCTCCTCCACGGTGATCTCTGCTCTGCAACAGTGGCTTCCACGATGCTTTACCCTTTCTTCCTTTCAATTCAATGTATACTTATTAAGGTTTTCCATTCATTTTAATTTTCTATGCATATATATATATATTTATAATTGTTTTCGGTGGTAATAACTGCCTCATAACGACGCAAGGGCATTTTCGTCTGAAAATGTTATAAAGGACGATTTTAATTTTAAATATGACTTTAAGGATGAGATTAAATCCAAATATACAAGATGGACGATTTCGATTCTGACCCCTAACGTCAGGGACCAAAATCGTACTTATCCCTTAGATTAAATATATTGAAAAAGCTTCCACATATTCCTCCATATGATGTGTGGCTTGGCAAAACTCGTTATTGTTGGATTTGTTTTATTGTAAAATAAATCTAAATCGTTAATTGTACTATACTGGCCCTATGAATTAAAAGCGATGTTTACTAGACAATTCATCTTGTCCACAAATGATGTTTTAAGTAATAACAAGTGAGACATATGATAAATAGTTAAATAGTATATGTACTTAATCTTGTTCCTTCGGTTAATTATTATATTATGTGATTAATTCAATTTTATTTTATTTTATTAAGGAACGGTTAGGAGTTCAATTTTTGTTTATTTGTGGAAGTGAAGTACATCTTATGATTAAGTGTTTCTCTTATCTCTTTAAAAATAACTTTTGTAACGAAAAAAATTAATCGATTTTATTAAATTAATGATCGATAGATACCTTGGTAGTGAGGCCTGTGATTAGAAAAAGGAGAAAGAAAAGTCATTCGGAACACTCAAAGAGGCCAGCATTTAATACAGACCTAAATTGTTGGTTATCTTCAATTAAATCACTTGGATCACTACGTTACTCTATAATTAGAGTGGCAATTTGAAATTTTAATAATGTATACAATAAATTTTAAATTTGGCTCAATATTAAAAAAAAATATAAACAATTATTTAAAAAAAATTAGTCATTCCAATCCTAATTTATCAAAAGAATTTACCTAAATACTATTTTCTCTTTTCCTTGAATCGTCTGATATCCCATATTTATCTATCATTCCATCTCTCTGGTGTTAATTAGAAGCTCTTTTACCGGCTATCAAACAACTATTCACGTAATTGTTAAAATAATCATCTAATTATCTAGTTAAATGACTATCCAGTATTTGTTAATTGTATATAGTTAAACTGAATCAAACAAAATAACCATCCAATTAAGAATTAAAATAACCATCTATATACTTATTGAATTGAAAATCCAACATCTAAATTCGTCTTTCAATGTATATACCTTGAAGACGTAAGGGAGCGAAATCCAAGAAAATCAAGTTGGCCGAAAATCTCCGCAACACCATGAAACAAAGCATTCGCCTTCTTGATATCTTTAATCAGATACACTACATCCACCATAGGCAACCCACCGAACTCCAAATCACCGTACACGTGGCACCATCCCCACTCCCTGTATGTCGCGGATGAAGAGGTTGAGACGGTGAAACCTGACGGCTGGGGGAAGGGACTGCACGACCGGAGCGTTGGCGGACTGTGCGAATCACTCTTTGTGCGCGATGGTGCTGCTCGGACGTTTGCGGTGTGCAGAGAGGCATCGGTCGGTGCTATGGGTGGCGGCGACTAAAGTTGCTGGTGGCGCGACACCGGCGAGAAGAAAAGAGACTAGGCGAAAAGCACGTACTTAAAGAAGTCCCATCATATGCGGAGAGAGAAGTTATGCGGTATACGTAATTGTTTTCATTACAAATCCTTATTTTTTTTTAATTTAAAATTAGAAATTATTAAAAAATAATTAACTTAATTATTATTTGATCTTAATTTTTTTTTACTTTTATTATACACATTATACCATAAATTCATTGTCTCTTTATATTTTTTTTAGTATATTATACTACTATATTATCTAGCAATGTGAATTATCTAAGTGTTCATATTAGATATAGAGATCACAAACTGGTGAGTTAAAGAAATTGAAAATCCTAATTTTGGTGAAAAAAAGAATTAGATTGGGGAATAATCTGTAAGACATTTCAACACTTAAAAGAGTAATATTTTTTAGGTATTATTTTAAACCAAAATTTACCTGTCGAGCTCCTTCTCCATTTCATTAAGTATTTACTGTCCTTATAATATGCTCTTTAATGTCATAATTTGACAATTTCGTAACTTGATAATATAACTGTTGTATTGTACGTGTCGTTAGTATAATGTCAGATTCTCATTTATTAATACATATATAACATTGTTTGTCCAGAAGACTAAATAATTTGGATTTCTTGTAAAGTGGTAATTCATATTATCCTCAGGACCCATGTTTATCATTGGTCAATTGTTATATTTAAATAGTATAGTAAGATCTCAAAGAAGATACATAGAAATAAATTTACATAATTTGTTCTTACTTGGAGAAGAGCTATACTACGTAATAGGCATGTATTGTAATAAGATGGTTGGTGGGAGAGAAGGACGGATGCATGCATGAAATTATTGATTTAATTTGTTTCTAAAATTTTAATTTTTATTGTGTCGGTTTATTATAAAATCTTGTGGAGCTTAGAGGAACCGCGACATGTTGCGAATTCAATTTATTGTTGGTGTAATAACCATGTGCCTGTTTTGATGATCAAACAGCGAATGAATATAATGAGACTTAGTTAAGTGGGGTGTGTAGGGATAAGGGGGTTACTGAGTTATTGTTGGTTTTTGCAGTTCACTGTACTTTTCACTCATTAGTGTACTTGGTTCTTAACTTTTTCCATTCTAAACATTTGTTGAGATGTCATATATATATATATATACCATGAATTCACTCTTCACTCTTTCATCGTCACCTGAATTTCGATTCTTGATAAATTAAAAAAAAATAGTATAAGACAAATAAAAAAAAAAGTATGCGCATAAAAAAATAAGCAAACTCTAAAATAGAAATTCTTGCTTGAGAAGATGTATTTAGAATATGATGAAAATTAAGGTGCAATTAACTTCATGTGATGTTGATAGATGAGAGTCGTTAGATGATAATATAGTCAAACCTATTAAATTATTTAACGACTCTTAACTATCAACTTCACATGAAGTCAACTGCACCTGAGTTTATATTATCCCTTTCTATTCATTTAAATTTTGAAGAGAAGTGGTATAATGAGAAATACAAATCGAGCCTCCATGGCTTGGCAATAGTGCAACTCTTTCCCCTGCAAGTGTCCCATTATGATGAGGCTTCAATCCAAGGTGCATGCCAATATGCCATATTGAAATCCCCTTTTGAGTTGGAAGAAGCGATCCAATAGCTCAAAAACTCTCACGGTTCACAAAATAGCATAAGATCATCATTAGTATATTAGTTTTATACATTATTGAAGGATTTCATTTCAAAGCATGCAAACAGGGAAACTCATCCAAAATAAATATTAAGGAAATAATGAAAACTACAAAAGTAACCATTTTCAATTTATTAAAGTATAATTAGAAACAATTATTAGCATTATTTAATATATTTGAATATTTATTATAGAATATTATGTTTTTTTATTTTTCGATTTTCTTAGTATTTATAAATATCTTTTTATATTATATCATTCTACACAATTCAAATATACCCATTTTTTTCTGATGTTCTCTCTCTCTTACTTTTCTAACATGATATCAGAGTCATGGTATCCTCCTTGAGAATGATTGATTATTTTTCTTTTACTAAAATCACCGTATTTTTCATACATTTCTTTCGTGTCATTTTTTTCCTTCACTTTTGTCCATGTTTTGATGCTTTCTCGTAGAGAAATCATATGTTTTTCATCACCTTTCGATAGTTTACCATCTTTTCACACTTTGTCATTTTCAACAATTTTCTGACAGTTCGTTATCTTTTCAGCAATTTTTCGATAGTTGGCCACTCTTGTGGCAGTTCTGTCTACGTTCCTTTTCGGCAGTTTCGTCTGCGTTTTTTTTCCGACAATTCCGTTTGCGTTCTTTTTTGGCTGTTCCGTCTGTGTTTCTTTTCGATAGTTCCATCTGCGTTTCTTTCCGGTATTCCATCTGCGTTTCTTTTTGGCAGTTTTATCTGCGTTCCCTTCCAACAGTTCCATCTGCATTTTCTTGTGGCAGTTCCGTCTGCGCTTCCTTCCGGCAGTTCTGTCTGCGCTTTCTTCATGTAGTTCCGTCTGCACCTTTTCTATCAGTTTATGCATTTTTTTTATTTCGTTGTTTTAAATAAGTTTCAAACTTAAGTTGTCACTTGAGTTTGAGGGGATGTTAGAGTATAATTATGATCAATTAGCATTATTTAGCATATTTGAATATTTATTATAGAATATTACATCTTTATTATTTCGATTCACTTAACACCTATAAATACCCTTTTATATTATATCATTCTACACAGTTCGAATACACACAAATATTTTCTCTACTGCTCTCTCTATTACCTTTCTGACACAAACTATTGATACATGAAGTGTTTATGTTGTCTCAATTGAACTTAGAGGTGGCAATGGGTAGAGTAGGTAGGGTTTAAATTTAATCCTAACTTTACTCGCGGGTTGAAATTTTTATATAAACTCAACTCTACTCTACTTGTGAGTTGAGAATATTTCAACTCTAACCTTACCCATTTTTAACCCGTTGGCTACCAAAAAAATGCAATATTATTATATAACTTGATGATAATTTAAAATAAAATTGACTTTTATGTAAAAAAAAAATCGTATTAAATTATCAATAAATGATCTTTTCTTAGTGGTTAAAAACTTTTTATATTTAACGAGAGCTTTTTAGTTCAACATCCACTTAAAACATATTTTTATATAAGTATATATACATATATAGGGTGTGAATTGATAGGATAGAATTGAAGCCCAACTCATATTCTACCTAACCGCACGAAAATTCTACCCACTACGAATCAGATTGACAATTCTATCCAACCTAATTTAATCAGATTGAATACCGCGAATAAGATACATGTTGCCCCTTCTAATTGAACTGCTCATTTCAAATTGGTAAAACATACACTGTTCCATTTGGGAGAATGGAGTGTTGCACGCCTTCTCTCGTGCTTGCTGCTGCTGGAACAGAGGCACAAGATATTTTTCTACAACCCCATCAGGCCCATTTCTGCATACTCAGTCCTGATTTTTAAAATTTTTAATTATCAATTAATTTAATAAAAGAAAAAAAAAAGATTAAAACCAACTTGGATTAATATAATAGTAAAATTTTGAATTTTACTTTTGTATATAATAATTTATTTAGTTAACTATAAATTTTTAAATTGAACTTATCTGATCGAATTAGAAGATAATGTGAAAAATTAAAAAAATATATATATTTAAAAAAAAACTCAAAAACACGAAAGCAAGGCAGCTGTATATTTTAAAGGGAAAAAACAAAGAGAAATTGAAAAGCACCCTATCCCTTCAGTATTTAATTAATTTCTAGTAACATAAAACAAAAAGACATCCCCTAATGCTCACTTCCCTTCTTGGCTTTTTGGTCTGGTATGTTGGCCCACCTAATTTGACTTTCGATTATATATACGACGATGTTAGAGGAATAAAAAAAATCAGAATTTATTTTATTTAAAATTTATTAATTATTGTAATAATTAATAAATTTTAAATAAGATAAATTTTGACTATTTTTAGTTATTTTTTTTTGTTATCAAACATTTTTGTTATACTTAATATCAAATTAATAAACTCCACGTACAGTATATGAACTCAATTATTCGTTGTTTTAATTCGTGCTCTGAATACCAACTGAAATTACTCTCTAGAACTTTTGAACATGTTGTGAATTCATGAGAAATTAAATAGAAATTCAGAATAAATTATCCTACATATTCTCCAAACATGAACTAGATAGATACTCTATAAATATGTAAGGATTTTCGAAATTATTATCTAATTAACACATTTATATAGTAACAATCTAGCAGCTTTTACAACTCTTAAAATTAAACATCACAAATTAAAACTTATATTCATCTAATAATTACTTGCACTGTCTTCTAGTTATCCTAACTTTCAAACCATGCTTCATTAGAAGTACAATTGAAAGACTAGGAATAGCTTGATGACCTTCCACCACATGAATATGATAATTGCACAAAATAGAAGCTGCCACCATCTTCAATTGGATAAAAGATATGTCCTTTCCCAAGCAAGTTCTAGGACCCGCATTAAAACTAATGAACTTGTAAGATGGCATATGAACAATACTACCCTTATTAGAGATCCATCTCTCTGGCTTGAACTCCAAGCAATCTTTTCCCCATACCTCTTCAAACCTTCCCATTGCAAACAAAGAAAGTAAGATCATTGTACTTGGATTCACATGATGTCCACTTGGGAGTATGTCACTTTTGATTGGTTGCTTCCTCTCAAAAGGAATAGGAGGAAATAGCCTCAAAGATTCACAAAGAGCACCATGAAGATAAACTAGCTTTTTCACCTCTTCTATGCCTAAAACTTTGTGCTTCATTTCATCATTATTTGATCCAAAATTTTCTTTGATTTCATCAAGAATTCTGGTTTCAACTAATGGGTTTGTAGCAACAAGCCAAAAGAACCAAGTAAGAGCTGAAGTTATAGTATCTCTTCCGGCCACAAAAATATTGAAAGTTGAGTCTCTTAGAAACTTGTCATCATTGACTAATAATGTTTGACTTTGACCCTTTTCTTGTTCTTCTTGTTCTCTCATCATCATCAAAGCACTAAGCAAGTCAACTTGAGCTTCATCTATTTGACTACTTTTGTTGTACTTGCTTATCTCTTCTCTCTTTGATGCTATGCAAGAGTATATGAATTGGTCAAACACCTTGCAAGCTTCACTCATCTTTCTCTCTTGACCTAATTGAAGCCATTCTAGAAGCTTCCAAACACTCTTTGGAACAGCATGCCTATAGAATAAGGACTCTTCAGCTTCATTAAAAGCCTTCTCACATGCAACTTGAGGGAACTCAATAGAAAGACAATTAGGATCATACCCTAAAACAATGTTGCAAATGTTGTCGAATGTGAAGCGATTGAAGATGTCTTGTAGATCCACCTCAACACGTTGTTGTACCACGTGTTCTAATACAGGAATCAAGCTAGCTTCCACCTTCTTCCGAATCGTTTTCTCTAGAAAAATCTCGAAGCTTCTATTCTTAAACAAAGAAAGAAGCAAAGATCTATGGTACCTCCAAGTCTCCGAATCCGTGGTAAAAATACCATCTCCAAAAATTTGGAAGATGTCACGAAATTCAGAGCCCTTGACATAGTTGTCAAAACTCTTGCTCATTATGTGATGAACATTGATGGGGTCACTAGTGACCAAATAGTTCATGTTGGTGAACCATGGTCCCATGAACTCGCCGGTTTTGCCTTCTTGTTTCAAGACATCGGTTATGAAATCATGGATCCGGAACAAGTTCCATAACACTATTGGTAGCATGCCAACAATAGGCCAATCTATTAAGAGAGGGCTCTTGCAACATAGTCTCCTATGAAAAGAGTGTAAGAGGAAGCAAAGTAGTGCTGCCATTGTTGCTAAATAGAAAAATATGGCCATCACTAAATAATTTGAGAATGTTTATGTTGTTTGATGTTTGTGTTTGTAGTAGTGTTGTTATTCTTGTATCCCTATATATAAAGAATATAATGATAATATTCTAGGGTATTCAAAATTAAGTATCTTTTAAATATTATTTTTTATTTAGTTTTTAATAAAAAATAAAAAATACATAATTTTTTTATTTTTTAAATAATATAAAAAATAAATATTCAAATTAATTAAATAATAATAAATTTTTAAAAAAATTGATTAAATACTAAATTTTAAAAGACAAATAATATTTTTAATTCAAAAATGATAGATATTACATTGAATTCGGCAAAGAAAACTGCTTGAGACTTAGTTTTAATCTAATCTGGGCTTTAAAATTTTTATCAATAATCAATTATCAGGGTAAAATATTAAATAAAATATAAAATATATATTAAAAATAAATAAAATAATATATATTTATATAAATATACAGTGGCGGATCGACGGGCCTAAGGTGGCCATGGTCCCCCAAAATTTTTAAAAAAAAAATAGTAAATAGTAATAATTAATAATATTAAATTTTTTTTATATATAATATTTAAAAAAATATAAGTTACAAAATTTTATAAATTAAAATAACTAAAAACTGCACTATGTATTGGATATTTGAATTATTGTTGTTCTTATTAACAAATAGTCCATTCTAATAATTAATAAAAATGATTCTATTATACTAGCCCAATTGTCCAAGTCCATACTATTAATTAAAGTAACACTAGTACATTTTTCAAATATTTGTTTCAAACCATCAGAGGCATCAGCGCCACTTTTCTCTCTTTTAGTGGTTCCCAAACTTTTGGTCTTCTATTCTTTCCATTCTAATTTTCTTTCCATACCAAAACAAGACATGTGAAGAAAAACTATTGAAGAGAAGTGAACAGCAAAATATTAACCATTGAATGCACAACAAAGATTCAAAGAGGTATATTTCAATTTTTTTTAAGTTAATAACAATATCAAGTATTATTTACATTATTTATTTAAAATAATTAATTTATTTTTTTTATAATGGACAGTGTTCAAAGATTGAAGTGAGGACAAAACTCAATAGAATTATTTTTGGGTGAGACTTGAAACAAAAAAATATTCAGGTAAATTAATAACTTTATTTTTGGTTATTATATATTTGTGTTTCTAAAATTATTTGTTATTGCTCAATAGGTTTAATATTTTTTTTAAGAAAATAATATATATGTAATTATTTTTGTTTTTTTTGTTAGATAGTTCAAGTTAAGTTAAAAATGTCAAAGATGAAAACAATTCACTCATTTTTCAAGAGAAAAGAGAGAATATATGATGAACAAAATTCAGCTTCAGATTCTTTGAGTAATGTTCAAAATATTATTGAACAACCTGTGACACAACTTGTTGAGCAAGATATTCAACCCCCTGCTTCCAAAATAACAAGGACTGAAATAGATCAAGTTAATATTGATACATTGATGCGTGATCCCGGAAAGCGTTCGCAAATTTGGAATTATCCTATCAATCAACAAGATGAAATCCGTAGAGCATACATAAAGTTTGGACCATATCAATTTATTATGGATGAGTACTCTCTTTCTGGTCTAGAAAGTCATCCTCGTCGTTTCAAAGCTCATTGGTTTAAGAGTTTTTCTTGGCTAGAATATTCGCCAGAAGTGGATGCTGCATTTTGTCTTCCATGCTATTTATTTTCTAGAAAATAAAGTCCATTCACATCAGGAGGATTTCGCAATTGGAAAAAAGTGAATAATGGAAAGGATTGTGCATTTTTATCTCATGTGGGTAAATCTCTTAATTCTCCTCATAATATTGCTGTTAAGTCTTGTAAAGATTTGCTTAATCAATTATGTCACATTGACAAAGTATTGGCTAAGCAAAGCTCACAACAAGTTTTAAGCAATAGATTGCGTCTTAAAGCCTCTATTGATACTGTCAGATGGTTAACGTTTCAAGCTTGTGTTTTTAGGGGACATGACGAGAGTCATGAGTCTCAGAATCGAAAAAATTTTCTTGAAATATTAAAATTATTAGCTTCTTACAATAAAGAAGTGGATGCAGTTGTTTTGGATAATGCTCCTCAAAATGCAATATACATATCACCTTCTATTCAAAAGGAAATTCTACATGTTTTTGCTAGAAAGGTGCAAAATGAAATTCGAAATGAGATTGGTAATGCAAAGTTTTGTTTGATTGTTGATGAAGCTAGAGATGAATCTAGAAGAGAACAAATGGCACTTGTTGTTAGATTTGTTGATAAGCATGAATTTGTCAAAGAAAGGCTAATAGATGTTGTTCATGTCAAAGATACTACTTCTGCTACTCTAAAACAAGAGATTTGTTCTGCATTATCTCATCACAATCTCAACATTCAAAATGTTCGAGGTCAAAGGTATGACGGAGCTAGTAATATGGGTGGAGATTGGAAAGGGTTACAAGCTTTAATTATTCAAGAATGTCCTTATGCATATTATGTTCATTGCTTTGCTCATCAATTACAGCTAGCTCTTGTTGCTGCGGCTAAAGAAGTTGTTGATGTTCATGCTTTTTTCCAAAGTTTGAGTAATATTATCAATGTTGTGTGCTCTTCTTGCAAACGCAATGATGAATTACGATCTGCTTATGCAACTGAAATTTTTCATTTAGTTGCAACTAATCAAATTGAAACAGGAAGGGGAGCAAATCAAATTGGCACATTAAAAAGATCAGGAGATACCAGGTGGAGCTCTCACTTCAACTCAATTTGTAGCCTTTTACGTATGTTTGGAGCAACAACTTCAGTTCTGGAAGATTTGGCTACTAATGGATCTACATATTCTCAACGTGGTGATGCTACTTATGCTCTTAAATCTTTATTATCATTTGATTTTGTTTTCATTTTGCATATGATGAAAGAAATCATGGGAATCACTGATAAACTTTGTCAAGCATTGCAACGAAAATCTCAAGACATTTTGAATGCTATGCATCTGGTTTCTAGTACAAAGTCATTGATTCAACAGTTAAGAGATAGTAGTTGGGAGCACTTTTGGAGAAAGTTAGTTCTTTCTGCAATGATCATGCTATTCAGATACCTGATATGGGTGCTTCTTTTAGTGACATAATTCGGTCTCGTCGTAAAAAGGATGTTGTCACTGTTGAACACCACTATCGTGTTGACATTTTTACTAGCGTGATAGATTTTCAATTGAAAGAGCTAAATAGTAGATTTAGTGAGCAAGCAACCGAGCTCCTCATATTGAGTACATCTTTAGATCCTAAAGATGCTTTCAAGTTATTCGGTGTTTGCAACATATGCAATCTTGCAAAGAATTTCTATTCTTTAGATTTTTCTGAGCAAGAAAAGATTCAATTGGATTATGAGTTACAACATTATGAACTTGATGTGGTTAAAGCTCCAGATTTTCAGAATTTGTCTACTCTTGCTGAATTGTGTCAAAAATTGACAGAGACAGGAAAATCAAATATATATCATTTAATTGATAGATTAATTCGTCTTGTTTTGACTACAACAACAACTGAACGGGCCTTTTCAGCTATGAAGATTATTAAAACAAGGCTTCGAAACAAGATGGAAGATGAATTTTTAGCAGATTGTATGATTGTATATATTGAAAAGGAAATTGCTTCAAAATTCACTTCAGAGATGATAATTGATAATTTTAGTTCCATGAAACATCGTCGGTCAAGTTTAAAAATATCAAAATCTTAAAGTATGTAGTTGAACATTGACTTTTATATAATATAATTATTTTTTTGATATATATGCTACAAATTATATTTTGTTAATTTTTTATTATATTTTATATTTAATTGGCCCCTCTTATGAAATTTCTAGTTCCGTCACTGTAAATATAGAATAATTAATTTGATATTTTTTTTGTGTATATAACATTTTTGTAATTTTAAAGCACACGTTAGATTAAATATATTGGAAAAGCTTCCACATATTCCTCCATATGATGTGTGGCTTGGCAAAACTCGTTATTGTTGGATTTGTTTTATTGTAAAATAAATCTAAATCGTTAATTGTACTATACTGGCCCTATGAATTAAAAGCGATGTTTACTAGACAATTCATCTTGTCCACAAATGATGTTTTAAGTAATAACAAGTGAGACATATGATAAATAGTTAAATAGTATATGTACTTAATCTTGTTCCTTCGGTTAATTATATTATTATATTATGTGATTAATTCAATTTTATTTTATTTTATTAAGGAACGGTTAGGACTTAGGAGTTCAATTTTTGTTTATTTAATTTGTGGAACTGAAGTACATCTTATGATTAAATGTTTATCTTATCTCTTTAAAAAAACTTTTGTAACGAAAAAAATTAATCGATTTTATTAATTATCGATAGATACAGGCCTATGATTAGAAAAAGGAGGAAGAAATGTCATTCGTTGGAAAACATTCAAAGAGCCCATCATTTAACCAACTTGGTTTGGTCGAGTGATCAACTCACTCGTCCACTTAAGTAAGTGTCGGGAGTTCGAATCTCGCCTTGTATATGCAGCAACTCATTGGCCAGCAACAGACTTTTAAATGAAACTCCGATCTGCGTTGAATTAGTCCTTGACATGTCAGACTGGGAGATACCGTAGGCAACCAAAAAAGAGGCCATCATTTAATAGAGACCTAAATTATTGGTTTTCTTCAATTAAATTACATGGATCATCACCTAAGTTACTCTATTTGGTATATTATACTACTATATTACCTAGCAATGTGAATTATTTAAGTGTTCGTATAAAGTGTAGAGATCACGAACAGGTGAGTTAAGAAAATCGAAAATTCTAATGTTGAGTCAATATTTACAAGATATTCTAATATTTAAGTCAATAATAAATTTTAGGTATTATTTTAGACCGAAGTTTATTTGTCGAATTTTTTCTCCATTTCGTTAAACATTTACTGTTTTTAATTATCATATGCTCTTTAATACCATGATTTGACGGTTTTATAACTTAATAATATAATTGTTATGTTATATTTGTCATTATTTTATAACCTCAGATTCTCATTTAATTGTTATTACATATACTATTATTTGGATTGCTTGTAAAGTGGTAATTCATATTATCCTCAGGACCCATGTTTATCATTGGTCAATTGTGATATTTAAATAGTATAGTAAGATGTCAAAGAAGATACATACAAATAAATTTACATAATTTGTTCTTACTTGGAGAAGAGCTATACTACGTAATAGGCATGTATTGTAAGTATCTGTTATTGTAATAAGATGGTTGGTGGGAGAGAAGGACGGATGCATGCATGAAATTATTGATTTAATTTGTTTCTACAATTTGAATTTTTATTGTGTCGGTTTATTATAAAATCTTGTGGAGCTTAGAGGAACCGCCACATGTTGCGAATTCAATTTATTGTTGGTGTAATAACCATGTGCCTGTTTTGATGATGATCAAACAGCGAATGAATATAATGAGACTTAGTTAAGTGGGGTGTGTAGGGATAAGGGGGTTACTGAGTTATTGTTGGTTTTTGCAGTTCAATTTTCACTCATTAATGTACTTGGTTCTTAACTTTTTCCATTCTAAACATTTGTTGAGATGTCATGTATATATATAGGGTGAATTCACTCTTCTCTTGCTTTAGCATTTTAAGTCACAGTAAAAGGTTTAATTTGTACAATCATGTGCCATCTTCCATCATAGCTTTCATGTAACACAAGAATCTTCTCCACCAGATACACATCAATCATCCTATTCAACATTTAACAAATAATACTTTACAACTTACATACTCAAGAGTTTTAGATTGTATACAATTATTTATATACATTTTCCTATCAACTTAAATCTTATAGATATAAAAAAATTAGTGCAAAACTGACCCGCTATAACTGAAGGTTAAATTGCCATAGTTTGACCGCCGTTCTATCATCGCCTGTAGTAGCCAGTGTCATTCCACTCATATCCCACTCCATCGTCGCATGTAGTACTAGTAATCAATCTAATCTCATGATATAGTATTAGAATTTTATATTCGAAAAGTCTAAATTTCGATTCTTGATGAATTCTAAAAAAAAATAGTATAAGACAAATAAAAAAATATATATATACAAAAAAAAAATTCTAAAATAAAAATTTTTACTTAAAAAGATGTATTTAAAATATAATTTTTATATTACTTTCTCCTATTCACTTAAACTTTTAGGAGAAGTGTAATAATTCGAACCTTATTAATGGCTTGGCCAATAGTGCAACTCTTTCCACTGCAAGTGTCCCGTTATGATGAGGCTTCAATCCAAGGTGCATGCCATATTGAAATCCCCTTTTGAGTTGCAAGCGATCCAATAGCTCAAAAACTCTCACGGTTCACAAAATAGCATAAGATCATCATTAGTATATTAGTTTTATACATTATTGAAGGATTTTCATTTCAAAGCATGCAAACAGAGAAAATTCATCCAAAATAAATATTAAGGAAATCATGAATAACTACAAAAGTAACCATTTTCAACCTATTGAAAGATGAAGAGTTTATCTTGTCTCAATTGAACTGCTCATTTCAAATTGGTAAAACATACACTGTTCCATTTGGGAGATTGGAGTGGCTTGCACGCCTTCTCTCCTCCTTGCTGCTGCTGGAACAGAGGCACCAGATTTTTTTCTACAAGCCCAGCAGGCCCATTTCTGCAGACCCAGTATTGATTTTCAAAATTTTCAATTATCAATTAATTTAATAAAAGGCAGCTGAGATTTAGCTCAGATTCTCTGTCAAATGGTAATCTAAAAAAAATGTATATTTTGTATTTATGTCTTACTGTGTATTTGTGTCTATGTATTTGTGTTTCAAAGACACTATCCAAATACTGCCTATATATGTCTCTTAATATGTTGTATTTAGATTCAAACTTTGATGAATACACCAAGTATTAAAAAAACTCTCTAATATTGTGTGGGTGAGTGTATAGTGTCTCTGGGTGTGTTGTGATACTTAAAATTGAGAGTTCTTCAATCTATTTAACCAAAAAAATATATATATTAAAACCAACTTTGAATTAATATAGTATTGAGAGTTTAAATTTCACCTTGTATATATAATAATTTATTAGCTAACTATAAATTCTTAAATTGAATTCTAATCTATAATAAATTAATATATATATATTAAAAAAACTCAAAAACACGAAAGCAAGGCAGCTATATATTTTAAAGGGAAAAAAACAAAGAGAAATTGAAAAGCATCCTATCCCTTCAATATTTAATTAATTTCTAGTAACATAAAGCAAAAAAAAAACATCATCTAATGCTCACTTCCCTTCTTGGCTTTTTGGTCTGGTATGTTAGCCCACCTAATTTGACTTTCGATTATATATATGGTAATGTTAGAGGAAAAAAAAAGAAGTGGTCTTATTTAGAATATATTAATTATTGTAATAATTAATAAATTTTAAATAAAATAAATTCAGAAATTCTGATTATTTGTAGTTAATTTTTTTTGTTATTAAATATTTTCGTTATATTTCATATCAAATTAATAAACTCCAGGTACAGTATATGAACTCAATTTTTTGTTGTTTTAATTTGTGCTCTGAATACTAACTGTGATTACTCTCTAGAACTTTTGAACATGTTGTGAATTCATGAGAAATTAAATAGAAATTCAGAATAAATTATCCTACATATTCTCCAAACATGAACTAGATAGATACTCTATAAATATGTAAGGATTTTCGAAATTATTATCTAATTAACACATTTATATAGTAACAATGTAGCAGCTTTTACAACTCTTAAAATTAAACATCACAAAGTAAAACTTATATTCATCTAATTACTTGCACTGTCTTCTAGTTATCCTAACTTTCAAACCATGCTTCATTAGAAGTACAATTGAAAGACTAGGAATAGCTTGATGACCTTCCACCACATGAATATGATAATTGCACAAAATAGAAGCTGCCACCATCTTCAATTGAATAAAAGATATGTCCTTTCCCAAACAAGTTCTAGGACCCGCATTAAAACTAATGAACTTATAAGATGGCACATGAACAACACTACCTCTATTAGAGATCCATCTCTCTGGCTTGAACTCCAAGCAATCTTTTCCCCATACCTCTTCAAACCTTCCCATTGCAAACAAAGAAAGTAAGATCATTGTACTTGGATTAACATGATGTCCACTTGGGAGTATGTCACTTTTGATTGGTTGCTTCCTCTCAAAAGGAATAGGAGGAAAAAGTCTCAAAGACTCACAAAAAGCACCATGGAGATAAACTAGCTTTTTCACCTCCTCTATGCCTAAAACTTTGTGCTTCATTTCATCATCATTATTGAACCCAAAATTTTGTTTGATCTCATCAAGAATCTTAGCTTCTACTAATGGGTTTGTAGCAACAAGCCAAAAGAACCAAGTAAGAGCTGAAGTTATAGTATCTCTTCCGGCTACAAAAAGATTAAAAGCTAAGTCTCTTAAGAATTTATCATCATGTAATTGATCTTCTTCTCTCATTAAAGAGGTGAGCAAGTCAACATGATCATGAGACTCATCAATTTTTGTAGACTTACTTAACTCTTTGCGCTTAGTTGCTATGCATGAATATAAGAATTGGTCAAATATTTTGCAAGCTTGTGTCATCTTTCTCTCTTGACCAATTTGAAGCAATTTTTGTAGCTTCCAAACACCTTTAGGCACTACATGTCTATAGAATATGGATTCTTCAGCTTCATTAAAAGCCTTCTCATATGCAATAACTTGAGGGAGATCAATAGCAAGACAATGAGGATCATACCCTAAAATGATGTTGCAAATGTTGTCGAATGTGAAGCGATTGAACACATCTTGTAGATCCACCTCAACATGTTGGTGTACCACATGTTCTAGTACTGGAATCAAATCATTTGCCACTTTCTTTTGAATCGTTTTCTCTAGAAACATCTCGAAGCTTCTATTCTTGAAAACAGAGTGGAGCAACAGCCTGTGGTATCTCCATCTCTCAGAATCCGTGGCGAAAATACCATCCCCAAAGACTTGGAAAATCTCGCGAAATTCAGGGCCCTTGACATAGTTATCAAAACTCTTGCTCATTATGTGATGAACATTCATGGGGTCACTAGTGATCATATAGTTCATTTTGGTGAACCAAGGTCCCATGAATTCACCGGTTCTCCCATGTTGTCTCAAAATATCGGTTAAGAAATCATGGATCCGATACAAATTCCACAATAATTGTGGTAACATTCCAAGGACAGGCCAATCTATTAGGAGAGGAGTCTTGCAAGATAATCTCCTATGGAAAAAATAATATAATAAGTAGCAAAATATTGATGCAATTATTGCTACATAGCAAAAGATTGCGGTTATCATCATAAAATCAACAAAAATAAGTGTGTTTGGTGAGTTGGTTGTATGTTTTGTGTTCTTATATATATATATATATTCTCGCATGTCATATATATATATATGTGTCAATTTTTTTTTATTCTTTTACTAATCACTATCAATTATTGTAGAGGTGGTCCATATAAAGATGATGTGTTTACTAGGCAATTCATCGAGTCCACAAAGTCACAAACGATATTTATCGCTAACTGCGTGATAGAGATGTATATATATAAATATTAGTGTGTTATTTTATGAATTTTATGCTATTTTATTATTAATTTTTTATATTGTACTTCAACTTAAAATAATTAAACTTAAATCTTGTGTTATTATTTTATTTTTGTTATTCAAGAGAACTATTATTGATAATATTTTAGGAGTAAATAGGCTTAAACAGATAAAAAATAAATTCTCTGGATATTTTTTTGTAAAAACAGCCAAATAGAATCTTAAAATAGTTTTTTTTTTAAATTATGCGGATATATCTAATATCCGATCCGATCTTATCCGCATACTTGTGGATCGGATCGTATTGGATCTAGCCTAAAAATATACGGATATCGTATCCGATACGATCCGATGAGTGCAGTGCGGATCGGATAGAATTTTAGATTATATCCGATCCGATTCGATCCATGTGCAGCCCTAATTATAATTGAATAACTGTCTTTAATTAATAGTGATTTACAACCAAGATTTAAGATCAATCTGTCCCCACGTGACGGCCTTTTGTTAACTGTGTTCCAACAATAATTATTGTATACAACCAGAAAATTTTAGTTGTTTTCATTTTTTCCTGAATCAAAATCATGATTGTAAACCACGAAAATTATGCTTTTTTCTTATTTATTTTGCTCAAAAACTATGATTGAGTTAAACCATAAATTACCTACCGTGTAAACACAATTTATATTAATTTGTGCAAATACTAATTATCTATTTCGTTATTTAAAATTATGATTTACATTTGATAGTAAATAAATATAGTTAATTTCATTTTAAGAACTGAATTATTATTTATAATCAAGATTTACACTCAGTAAATAAGAAAATACGAATATTAGTAATTTCATTTCAAGACAATTACATCAAATACTTTTTTATTTTATTTTATATACAAAATCTTATACAATTCATTGATACAATAAAGTTATTTATACAAATATTTTTAATAATATTCTTAACAATCCTACTAATTATCTTAACAACTCTATTAACTACTTTACTAATTATTTATTAATATTAACAATTTTATTAATTTATACCTAATTCACTAATCATATTCTAATATACACTTTCAAACTCAAGTGAAAACTAAGAAGACCATTCTAAGTTTGGACACTAAATTTTAAACGAATAAAATGATAAGTCTTGATAAATATATCATCTATCTGAGTTATAGTTCCAACAACAATTAGACGAATAACACCAATGAGAAGTTGTTGTTGTACAAAATAACAGTAATTTTCAATATGTTTAGTTCACTTATGAAAAATATCATTATGGACAATTTGAATAGCGCTTCAATAAAAATTAATAAAAAAAAAGATTGAATAGCCCCAAATTAAATCTTCAAGAAACTTACGAATTACAAGGACTTTAGCAGCAGTATCAGCCAAAATACGATATTCTGCTTTAGTATTTGTTTGAACTATAAAAAATTTGTGTCTTAACAGGTCAGGAGTTAAAAGAGTTACCAAAAAATAAACAGTAACTAATAATAAAATGACAATCAATAAAATCACCAACCCAATCAACATCATAATATACTTAAAAGATTAAGAAGATTGTGCAAAAAATTAAATGCATTTAGATTCAATTGACCTTTTGTAAACCTTTTCTTAATCATATTCTAATACTATGATAGAAATATATATAAAAATAGAATCAGAAATATGTTTATCAATTCATTGATACAAAAAGCTCTTCAAGTACTTTGCCAAGTTATTGATGAATTATTGTTGCCCAGATTCACGTGAACTCTTGCCTGTTACTTTGTTTGCCTACCCTCCGGTCCCATGTTTATCATTATTGGTCAAAAAGTTGAACTCTATTAAAATCTCAAAAAATATATTTTTTATAATATTTTTAATTGACAAATCAAGAATTAATTTATTATAAATTTAAATTTTATTTAAAAATCTAACACATTAATTAATTATGAGTTATTATACACATATATAATGGCAAATTTAAATTTTATTTAAAAATTTATTATTGACTAATTGCATATACAAAACATTTTTAGAACTTCAATACTTAAACTATTTTTTTTTAAGTGCCAGAAGACCCATGCCCCATCTACTGTGTTATATGGAACCACAAGGAGAGCAATTATTATGTGTTAGTCTAAATTCCCTTAAAAATATTTAGGCAGTGTACTCTTTTTTATTATCAAATTTTTACACGTTTAGTAATGATACTTTTTTAATGAAATAATAAAAAACAATCAAAGAGATAAAAAATTAAAAAAAAAAAAAAAAAACAGCTGCCTACAACCTTCCCTTATTTCTCCTAAGTTAGCTCATCTTTAAGTTTAGTAAATGTAGCCATATGACAAGTTTGTTAGGGATATTTATGGATAAGATCCAATATGTATATTTACGATATTTATTCGAATTTGATTCAAAAAATTATGGATATTATCTGATCCGCACATTAATAGGATCGAATGCAGATTTTATGTAGGTATTTATATATCTATAAATTCGCAAAAATAAATAAATAAATAAGTAAATATTTTTTTTATATTTTATTTTATCTAATAATTATTATATATGTTGTATTATTTAATTTTTATTATTTAAGAAGTGTTTAATAATATTTTAAGAGTAAACATGTTTAAAAAAAGTAGAAAAATAGACTTATTGATATTTTTTAATAACAATAAGCTTTTTAAAATATTTTTATGTTTGCAGATATATCCAGGATCCGACCCGATCCGATTATTTTAGTGCGAATTGAATCGAAATTTTTGTCATATCCAATTCGATCCGCGTTCATTCCTAGCCGCTTTAGAATATAAAATGTTTTTATATCCTTAATATTTTTTAAAGTTTTAAATTAAAACTAATTCAGTCCTAACTTCCAATTTATTTTATTTTGAGTTTGGATGAAATTTGTGGATCAAACTCCTCTAGAGTGAACGAACAAATTAATAAAGTGATAAAGTAAAAATTTAATCACTTTTAAATTAAGATAATGAGACTCACATATGATAGAATTTAATTACAAATGTATAGTAATTAACCCTTTACTTTATTAATCTTCTCACTTTAAAAAATTTAAATTCAAAATTTACATAAACTTTTTTATATTTGTGTTATACTAAAATTTTTTTTGTTAATAAGGATCAACCTCTAAGTTTTTAAATTATAGGGACAAACTTTAATTTAATACTATATTATATCATGAACCACTTATCTTAGAAACTTAAGTTAATATAAAAAAAAACACAATTATATATTTCTATCACGAATACTAAACAAAATAAAATCTGATTCTCTGATAAATAATGTAAGATTTATTTATAAAATAAAATAATTCTTGAAACAATAAGAAACATTTATTTCCATTATTTCTTCACACCAAATATATGTATATATACACACACTTACATATTTTCTAAAATTATTAAGTGATCCATCTACTTGTGTGTATTATAGCTGTACCACACTTCATACATTTGAAATAATTAAAAGCCTTCTCTTTTGGTTATCCTAACCTTCAAACCATCCTTCATTAGAAGCACAATTGAATGACTTGGGATAGCTTGATGACCTTCCACCACATGTATATGATAATTGCACAAAATGGATGCTGCCACCATCTTAATTTGCATAAAAGACAAGTCTTTTCCCAAGCAAGTTCTTGGCCCCGCATTAAAACTAATAAACTTGTAAGAAGGCACATGAATTATTCCTCCTTTTTCAGATATCCATCTCTCTGGCTTGAACTCCAAGCAATCTTTTCCCCATATCTCTTCATATCTTCCCATTGCATACAAAGAAAGTAAGATCGTTGTATTTGGATTCACATGATGTCCACTTGGGAGTATGTCACTTTTGATTGGTTGTTTCCTCTCAAAAGGAATAGGAGGAAATAGCCTCAAAGATTCACAAAGAGCACCATGAAGATAAACTAGCTTTTTCACCTCTTCTATGCCTAAAACTTTGTGCTTCATTTCATCATTATTTGATCCAAAATTTTCTTTGATTTCATCAAGAATTTTGGTTTCAACTAATGGGTTTGTAGCAACAAGCCAAAAGAACCAAGTAAGAGCTGAAGTTATGGTATCTCTTCCAGCCACAAAAAGATTAAAAGCTGAGTCTCTTAAAAACTTGTCATCATTGACTAATAATGTTTGACTTTGACCCTTTTCTTGTTCTTCTTGTTCTCTCATCATCATCAAAGCACTAAGCAAGTCAACTTGAGCTTCATCTATTTGACTACTTTTGTTGTACTTGCTTATCTCTTCTCTCTTTGATGCTATGCAAGAGTATATGAATTGGTCAAACACCTTGCAAGCTTCACTCATCTTTCTCTCTTGACCTAATTGAAGCCATTCTAGAAGCTTCCAAACACTCTTTGGAACAGCATGCCTATAGAATAAGGACTCTTCAGCTTCATTAAAAGCCTTCTCACATGCAACTTGAGGGAACTCAATAGAAAGACAATTAGGATCATACCCTAAAACAATGTTGCAAATGTTGTCGAATGTGAAGCGATTGAAGATGTCTTGTAGATCCACCTCAATCTCATGTTGTCTCACATCTTCCAATGTGGGAATTAAGCTACATTCCACCTTCTTCTTGATTGTCTTCTCTAGAAACATCTCGAATCTTCTATTCTTAAACAACGAGAGAAGCAAGGATCTATGGTACCTCCAGGTCTCCGAATCCGCCGTGAAAATTCCAAGTCCAAAGACTTGGAAAATCTCGCGGAATTCGGAGCCCTTGACATAGTTGTCAAAACTCTTGCTCATTATATGATGAACATTCATGGGGTCACTAGTGACCAAATAGTTCATGTTGGTGAACCAAGGTCCCATGAATTCACCGGTTCTCCCATGTTGTTTCAAAATATCGGTTGCGAAATCATGTATCCGATACAAGTTCCACAACACTTTTGGTAACATGCCAAGGATAGGCCAATCAATTAGGAGAGGAGTCTTACATAATCTCCTATGGAAGAAATAATATATGTAGCAAAATGATGATACAATTATTGCTACATAGAGAAAGATGGCCATAGTGTATATGGTTTAATTTCTTGTAGTTTATGTGAGGCGGTTTTAGATACATAAGGTTGGTTTTCTTATTCTATTAATAAGTATGTATGGCATTATATATACAGTAGTGCTATTTTGGCATCCACTTTCCACATTATGAGTGATGAATTATTCCATGAGAAATAATTAAATAATAATATATAATATATCAAAAATTCATTTTTATAGTATTAAGTGGAAAGTGCTGCTTTATATATTCTATATTGTAACAAAAATTTCAAAACTGTTTAGAAGAGAATAGAAAATTAATCGAAAACATACAGTTTTAAATTATTTAATTATTTTGTATTTTTTTAATTGTTGTTTATTTTATTTTATATTTATTAATTACAGTTGAAATAATTAAATAATTATAAATATAATAAATATGTAATTATAAATATTATATAAATAAAATGCTGAGTTAAATAAAATAATTTTAAATTTTTTTCTCCTAACATTAACAAACTTTGACAATGATTAATGATGATTATAATTTAATTTGTGTGTCTCCATATATACAAGCATTTTCTTTTATAATATTTTAAGATTTTTTAATGTCTTTTCTAAGAGAAAGGCAAAATTGTACACAATAAATTAATAATTGATGTAAAGCTAGGATTTTTTATTTTTATAAATTAAATAAATATAATTATTATTAAAATAAATAATTTTAAAAATATTTACCGAAATAAATACCTCTTTCTTATCTCGTTTACAGTGTAAACGAGATAAAACATATGTATGCAATCCGTATTTATCTCATTTACACTATAAACGAGATATATGTACTTTTTTTAAAAAAAAATTAAAAATAATAAAAAATATTAATAATATCAATAATCCAAACTTTTGGCGTGCAATTAGTACATAAAAAGGTTGGTAGAAGAGATTAAAATGAATATATTTGATCAATTTTAGTCCATTTTAAATGACAGGGATTAACACGTTTACTTGAAAACTATTAAACTGCCCACTATTAACACTGTTATCTCTTTTCTAATCATCCACTGGGTTAAAAATTTAAAATATAATTTAAATATACGTGATTTAGTTAATGACTCAGTTAATGTAGATCACTATTCTATTGGTATATAATATGAAATCTTTTTTACTTAAATTATATTTTAAATTTTTATGTACTCCATGCAACAAATAAAATTTATATGTACTCCTGTACAACAAACAAAAAAAGTAGGTGAATATGGAAGAAACAAATATATTAATAATGTATAGTTAAAAATATATTTATAATTATCCAATATTAGTGGTGTGTTGGAAATATATTTGTAACTATCCATTATCAATAGTGGACTGCCCATTGTTAATTTTTTGGTGACTAACTGCCCATTGTTAATAGTGTGATGGAAATATATTTGTAACTATCCGTTAAATAAATAACATGTAAAGAGTAATGGGTAGTTACAAATATATATATTTCCAGCACACTATTAATAATGGGTGATTACAAATATATTTTCACCACACTATTAATAATGGCCATTACAAATATATTTTTAACTATACATTATTAATATATTTGTTTATTCCATGTTTATCTACTTTTTTTTTCGTTTATTGTACAAGAGTACATATAAATTTTATTTGTTGTACATACAAATTTGAAATATAATTTAAGTAAAAAAGATTTCATATTATATATACTAATAGAGTAGTGACATGCATTAACTTGGTCGTTAAATAAATTACGTGTATTTAAATTATATTTTAAATTTTTAAATAGCGAGTAATTAGAAGAGAGGTAATCGTGTTAATAGTGGAGAGTTTAATAATTTTCAAATAAACGTATTAATTCCTATCATTTAAAATGGACTAAAATTGATCAAACATATCCATTTTAATCTCTTCTACCAATTTTTTTATGTACTAATTGCATGCTAAAAGTTTGGATTATTGATATTATTAATATTTTTTATTATTTTTATTTAAAAAAAGTACATATATCTCGTTTATACTGTAGACAAGATAAATACGTGTCGCATACATCTGTTTTATCTTGTTTATAGTGTAAACAAGATAAGAGATATTTATTTTGATAAATATTTTTAAAATTATTTATTTTAGTAATTATTATATTTATTTAATTTATAAAAATAAAAAATCCTGTAAAGCTATATATGTAGCTAGGTCCCAAAATATTGTGATTTTCACTATACATCCAGTCAAGTAGTGTCCACAACTACAGAAAAGGTACATATTAATATATATTGTTAATTATTATTATCAAATTAATGTATGATATAAAAATCTATTGCCAAAAATTTGGGATGTGATAATAATAATTGCCCAAACACGTGAAATACTTCAAGATGCGTCTTCTTTCAGACGACCGTGGACATTATGATTCTGGTTTGTTTGGCTTTTTATATTGTCCACTTGTATATATATATATCTAATATTCTTGGTTAATTGTTCATATATTTGTTGTATTTAAATATTATTGGAATTTTCGTAGTAAAAGATATTTGATCGAGTTCAATGATGTGTCTTGATGGTGCACCATAAAAGATTTTTGTGGGTATATATTATTGATTTATGTTGAATAATTTTATGATGTTAGTTTGTTTTTGTTTCGATGATTTAAATTATTATATAGGGGAGTACATTTTAAATTTTACTAATATAATTAAAATTGAATGAACGAAAAATTTCAACCAGTAGCTTATAAGATTGGGACTATAGTTTAGAGGAATACAAATCAGCAAAGTTTTTATTTTAATCCTTCAAATTATTACATGCCTGGATTATTTTAATTTCTTAAAATTTTCACGTTAATTTTTTTAATTGTTATTTTATTATTATAGTCTGTCAAATTGCAATTTGCAAAACATGAACAAATTAGTTCTTGGTTCCAATTGTTAAGTTGTTAATGTTTTCATTGATATTGATGCATGTTAAATAATTAATAATATGATATTATTGTTAGTGGTGGATTCTTATTAATTATTGATTTTTGTCTTTGATAAAACTGGTTGAGTATTTTATTTTGACATTCTTATAAATTTATAAATGATTGAGTGATTCACTTTGAATTTTAGATGCTACTATAGATTATTGAGTCGTAAATTCTATAATTAGTGTATACTAGTATTTTTATCCGTAATAATATTATGGGAATATAAATTTAATAAAATTACGGTCTATTTTATTTTAATAGTATAGATTATGTATGGCATAAAAAATTTATAAAATCAAATTACTTTTACAAAAAAAAGTCATAGATTGACAAAAGTCTTTAACTAAGAAGACTAAGGTATCTGTAGATAAAAAATTAAATAATAAAATTTTTAGTTATTATTTTTATATGAAAATATCTAACTTTTTAATAATAATTAATTTTAACATTTATTATTATCTAAAATTTAAAATAATTTAACGTGTATACTTTTTACATTTAATTAGGTGTTAACTATTAAGTCTGTATAGAAATAATTCATTTTTATACTTACTATTTAAAAATAATATTTTTTCTCTCTATGTATATAAAAATATAATTAGATATTAGCATAAAAAATTATACTGATAGTTATAAAATCAATTCAAAATTATTTTTTTTAAATAATTAAATCTTGATTCTAACTTTTAATTATAATATTAGTATTCTCTCAAAATTATATGTAATAAATATTTGAAAAAAATAAAAATATAAATTAAAAAGATAAATGATAAAAATTTAAAACTAAATAAAAAACTAAAAAATTATGTATATAATAACAATAATAATAATATTTTTATTTAAATTATATTATTTTGTTAATTTTATTTTCTGTAGAAGAGAAAGATAGAAAAATAGAGAATGAGAGAAAAGAGAGAGAAAGATAAAGATAAAGAACGAAAGTGAGAGTGAGAGTTTGTTAATTTTGAAAGAAAATTTTTTATTTTAATTATAAAAAAATATCAGATGACATATTTTGATTTGTTAAATTATTAATGTAAAATATAAATTATATATAGAGTGAAAAAAGTAGAAAGCAATAGAAAAATGGAGAGATGTATATAAGAAAATTTAGGAAGGAAGTTTATTAATTTTGATAAAAATATTTTCTCTCAACTTTAATAAGAGATTGTCATGTGACACATTTGATTATTAAATTAGATAGTAATATATGATACATAATAAGGTATATTTCAATTTTAATTTTAATATTTTAATTTTAATTTTAATGCAATTAAAGAATGTTATGTTACACATTTTAATTGTCAAATTAGTAATTGATCATTGATATTGATAATGATATATAAAATAGATATAATTGTTGAAGGAATGAGAGAAATAGAGAAAGAAAGATGGAGCAGGGAAGAACTCTTTAATTTTGGAGGGAAAGATTTGATTTCAATTGCAATGAAAGAGTGACATGTGACACATTTTAGTTATAAAATTAGTAAGGAGGAGGAAAGAATTCTTCAATTTTGAAGGGAATGATTTAATTTCAATTACAATGAGAGAGTGACATGTGGCACATTTTACTTGTAAAATTAGTAAGGAAGAGAAGAAAATTCCTTAATTTTGAAGAAAAAGATTTAATTTCAATTACAATAAGAAAGTGACATGTGGCACATTTTGGCTCTAAAATTAGATAAATATAATAGATAATAAGATGAGATAATAATATATATTTTTTATTTAAATTTTTTAATGATTAAAATATGATCATATTATATATATATATATATATATATATATATATATATATATATTATAAGAAAAAAATTATATTTTTATTTAATTCTCTTGACAACTAATAAATCTATCACGTGTAAGAAATTAGACAGAAAGTGTATTTTCAAATTCCAACATTCATACATTTATATATTTCACAACTAAAATCATATGATAATTAAACTTAAGCTCCTCCTGCATATACTCATTGTTATCTATAGTCCATTAATATTAGTCCAAGCAATTTGAAAAAAAAAATAGTAACTAAATGAAAGAACTAAAATTGAACAGTGTATTTAGGATGATTATATAGGACTTTAACCAACTGAAATTTAATTATGTTCTATGTAATTTTATTACTAAATTAAAAAAAAAAATATTGGGGATCATGACTCTATTATCCACGCTATAAATTTCGTCATTATTGCATATATTTATAATTACATATTCAGTACGTTTAGTATTATTCAATTATTTTAGTAGTAATTAATTAATACAAAAAAACGATAATTAAAAAATATATAATAAAATAATCTTAAACTATTTTACACTAATTTTCTATTCCATCAAATATTTATGTGTACATGACTTTCTATATAGTTTCTTTATACATGGTGAGAAAAATCTACACATGTTGTAAATAAAGTGTGCTTTTTATATATAAAAGAAAAATTCCTTTTTATTTAACAGTATTTTCTCCCGCATGGAAAGTGTTTGTTGACAAATAGTCACATACTCACATAGTCACATGGATCATTTATGAAGTTTGGTAATTAACAGCGAACAGTTTGGTGTGATTAACTTCTTTTGCACAATCGAAACCCATCATCAGAACAGATAATTAGAAGAGTTAATTACCAATTCGATATCTAAAAAATTTAGACGTTAACAAAAATTTTTTTGAAAGATATCAATAAAATAGTTTTTTAATAATTTGAAATATGATAAAAATAACGGTTAAATATTATTTTTTTATAAATGATAAAAAAAATTTAATGTTTAATAAACAACTTACTTATTTATTTTGAATTTTTGTGATAACATTTGAATAAATATTTAAAAAATACACAAAAAAATTCAAAGCAAAATTTAATCCCTAGATTTTTTGTTTTTTAAAAAAAATTTGGTCATTTACAATTAAATTTTTTTTATAAAATTCACTTGATATAAAATTAAAAGATGAAAATAATTGTTTTTTTAATGATACTTACAAAAAATCGTATTAAAATATGATCTCTAAAATCTTTTTTAAAATATATATTTAATATCTACTTCTTTCTATCACAACTTTAAATCTTTCAAGAATCGTTAACATTTTTTTGGATTATTTTTGTCAGTGTTGTAAACTTTCGAGTACTATTTTAGTATTTTACCCAATTTGAAATTTCTTTCACAATCAAATTTTTTTAGTATAATCAATGAGTAAAATACAACAGAAGAAAGAAGCAAAACAAATGAGGATGAGGAGAAGCAGGAGCAGAAAAAATCGATGGTGAATCTGTGATTGCTTTGATGTCGCCGCAGAAGAAGAGGCGTGACATCGTTGCAAAAAAGGAGGCGCAACTGCAATGGTGAATTTGCGATGACGAATTTGTAACTCTGTGACTTTCAACAATGGGTTGTGACTTTAATTTTGGGCAACGAATCTAATTCTAACGGCGAGGTTACGAAGGGGAGATCTGGTGCGTGCTTGACAAACGAGAAGGAAAGACGTCGCCACAGAGAAAAAATCCTAGAGTGAGCGAGATGGAGACAAAGAGAGACGGAGTAAAGAGAGACACGAGGGAGATCTGATAGAGCAGACCACGTCGCCGGAGAACTGTGATAGTTGGAGAGTCAGAGTTGTAAGGGAGATCCGGAGTGGCCGACCGCCATAGAAGAGAGCACGACAATGGTTGAATGAAAGCATGAGTAAGGGCACAGGGCTATGAGTGGGATTGGATCATCTCCAATTTTTTTTTTCACTTGAGAGTAAACTTAATCTCTCGCCAAATATTTTATATGTGGGATCAAGAGAAAATATGAGAGAAAAAATATTGAAGGGTTAAAAATCGCACTTTTCTCCTTCAATTGAAAAAAAATTGAGGGAATCCATTTCTACCGTGAGTGAGGTTGTGTGCCCAAGAGAGAGTGTGGTTAGGCAGCGAAACTGTGAGACTGTGAAACTGAAATCCTAATTTTCTCCCATTTAATTTAGACATTTATATGATTGGGTTTAACTATTAGAATGTCCTTAAAAAAATAATATAGCAAGCTTGCTGAGCCAACCTGCCTCGCCCCACCAAAACCTGCGAGTTTAAAATCCCACTCGGCCCACTTTTTTGATGGTTTTGGCAGACCGGCTCGATAAATTTGATCTGTTTTGCCAGTCCTACCAGAATTCTACCATAGGAGAGAAAGTGTCTTGTCACAATTTCATAGTGATCAACTGATCTAGGAGTAAGTGTCTAATCATACTTTACATTGGAAAATAATGTGACCGAGACAAAACAATCATATCCACACATCGTCGATAGTATTGAGCAAGTGTGATGAAATTGTCATCCTTGCCAAAATGCCAGGCATAAACATAACCAATATCATTATGCAAGTAGGACGAAACTCACATTCTTTTCTAGAGTCTTTAATCATGATCATTGAAAAACTTTTTATCTATCAATAAGTCACTAGAATCCTTTTCCAACCAATTTAGAGCTTATGATAGTTTTCTTAAATTCAAAGTGAATGTTACAAATCTATACAAACTCATTGAAGAGACATGTTTCATTAAAAACAGGATTACAAAACAACAAGCAAGTTTTTGCTTATGCAGTCTCTAATATGAACGCGATCAACTCCTCCCTACCCAAAACCAAATTTTTGCTCTATGCATAAATTTGTCACAAATGCAACTTTAACACTCCTGACCTTGTAAAATCGTCTACTTGACATAAAATCACTAAGTTGTAAATATAACGTATCTTTTTTTATCAATCCTGCTAGGTAACGAACTAAGATACCAGCCAACTTGAACAACTTTTTAAAATCATTGTTTTTTTTTAATTTTAAAATTAGGATTACACGCGCCAATGAAAAAACCAATCCGTAGAGCAACTTCTCCCACTGTGACAGGCGCGACTCTCCATGCAGCACCTTTCGTCGCACCACTGGACACTTGACGTCGATCGCAGCTAACCACCTGACCTGCGAACTGAGCCATTCAATTCACAAGACCCTAGAAAAGAAACATCCCCCAATATAGAAAAGAAACATCCGAACGAGCCAAAAAGAAACATCCATTAAAAGCACAAAAGAAAAATCTAAAATATAAGATAAAAAAAACTTCTCCCAATGCAGAAAAGAAACATCCGCTAAAGTACAAAAGAAACATCCAAAACAAGATTTAAAAAATCCAAATTTTAGCAGAAGAAACATTCAAATTTAGTAAAAACAACGTCCAAAACCAAGAAGAAGAAGAAGCGACGCGATCTCAACACGACAATAGTAGTGGACGTGTGGCGGTCTCCTCGGTGGCAGATGTAATGCGTTCGCGAGGGGATCTTACTGCGGTGCTACGCACCGCTGCGTTGGCTAATGGAGGGGACACATGTCTGCGGCGGTGGTCAGCAGTAAGGACGACAGCATTGGTTTTAGGAATGGATAGCACTACGTGTGGCAGCGGACAGCGGCACTAGGTGGGGCATAGACGTAATTAAAGAGAGACAAGGGTTTGTGCGGTTCTTTTTTTCAATGCATACTGTGAATGTGTGTAAGCGTTAAATTAGATTGGATTTTTTGGTGTTTTTTATTTTTATTGGAATTTTTTTCAAAATTAAAAAAGTTGTTTAAGTTGGCTGAACATATAATTAATTTTCTAGATTTTCTCTTTTTTATTTATACTTATAAAACATCACATTAAAATCTGATTTCTAAAACCATTGTGAAAATATAATATTTAATAGTTTGATACTGTAGTCACGTTTTAAAAGTAAACATGTTTAAAAGAGTAGAAAAAGAGATTTTATTGATGTTTTTTTAAATAAAAATAAGTTTTTAAAAAGTATTCTTATATTTTGCGGATATATCCGATATCCGATCCGATCCGCAAATGTGCAGATCAGATCTAAGCTAAAAAATTACAAATATTGGATCTGATCCAATGATTTTAGTACGGATCAGATCGAAATTTTGGCCATATTCAATCCGATCCACATTCACCCCTAGCGTGCGATGGCGGATGCCAGCGCTGGATAGGGCACAGACGTAGCTAGAGAGAGAAACAAGAGTTTGTGCACTTCTTTTTTTCAATGCGAAAGAAACAAGAGTTTGTGCGCTTCTTTTTCTCCGTACCTACTATGAATGTCTGTGAGTATATTAGATTAGATTGATTCTTTAGGTATTTTTTATTTTTGTTAGAATTTTTTTCAACATTTAAAAAGTTGTTCAAGTTATTGGACATGTAGTTTATTCTCTAGACTTTTTCTTTTTTTATTTATACTTATAAAATATCACATTAAAATCTGATTTCTAAAACCGTTGTAAAAATATATATTTAATAGTTTTACACTGTAGTTATGCTTTTTTTTTAGTATCTATATTGTAGTCACATTTTAAAATATTTTTTTATTATTAACAAATTTAGAAGCTACTGATAATTTATTGGTCAAATGTTAACTAACAAATTTAATATGTTTATTAATTGAGGATAAAATTGAAATACACATGTAAAATGTGAATCATAACACAACAAAATTCAATATAATAATTAATCCAAAATCCAAATATCAAACTTCGGTCAATATAGTTGGACCCTACAAGACTAAAACTAACAGTTAGAAGGCGTATAGCAATATAACAAAATTCACTGCATACGAAAACACACTATTATATTTCTAGATTACTTTAATTTTCCACGTCAAAAACCTTCAATCACTAAGAACAATATCTTCTAAATATTACCCAAAAAAAAGTTGAATACAGAAAATTGCTATATGCATGTTACAAAATTGACAGTACTATTCTTTGGGTTCTGAACTCCTGATGTTGAAGTATCAATACATGGATTACGAACCACCAAATACCTGTAAATGGTGTAATAGACATTAAGCTACGCCTAAATAAACGAAAGAGACACCAAAACATGAATTATTTAGATATAAATCAAAATCACATTAATTCTTACAGCATCTAATATATCATCAGAGAGTCTAGGTTTACTTTCTTTAGCATTAGCAGTTATTGGCTTCGTTTGGGGGAAATGGTGAATCACTTTTGCGACTTGTCTAGAGTCTTGTTGAATCTTCTGCTTCTGTTGAGACCAATTGAAATGGCATCAGAAATAAACCTCCATATATAATAATGATGTATTGATGTGAATTTGAAATTGTAAATTTCTTTGGTGAAGAGGAGAATTGGGCCAAGAGTAAAGATTCTCACCAAATTAATAGAGGACATGTGCATTGCACATGATCCTTATTTTGTTTTTGACCTTTGCTCTTATAACTCTTCATTCGAAAACACTCTTCACCATAGTATTACCCTTTGAAATTATAGATCATGGCGTGTATGGCAAAGAAAATAGCAAACTTCCACAAATACATTGTACTTCACAAATACAGATGAAGGATAAGAAAACTAACTAGCTACATCAATAATCCAAAATATGATCTTACATTACAAATGAAAATCATAGCCAACATGTAAATCTATCCTAGTTTTATGGAGCTAAATAGTCCCCGTAAAGATAAGTTATAAAAGCCAAAATTCAAAGCAATCCAACGGATCCAAAAAATAGTTTACTCTGAATTACAGAGATACAAGCATTGGAATTCCATACTTATAAAATATTTTAATTCATCTGAATTTGAATTAATTAAAAAGCATAAATTGTCTGAAATTTGTTTGAAAATACTTTCATAGGCATAGCACGGTGAGTTTTAACCTGCACCTGGCAGGATAAGGTGAAGCATTCACCTCGATGTTGTCACACTTCCATTGTTAACACGTAGCACAGATTTTAGTGGCGTGGCAAAAATTTCCCTGCTTTGTTACCAGGAAACTTGTTTATAGGTTTATAGAAGAATTATTTATTCCCTCAGACGTGGGATTTATTTCATAAATAAGAAAAGTTTGTGTTGAATTTTAGGCCAATAAAAAATGTATTAGAATTTTTTTTTAAAAGTGTATTGGGTCTTCAATTATTAACAACCTATAGTTAATTGTGTTTGAAGGCCACATACTAAAAATATGCAAGGCCCTATTTAAAATGAAAAAAAAAAGCCTTTAGATTTCTTATGTTGAATATATATTTGTAGTTCCACCTCTGAGAATTACATTTTTTTAGTTTCACTCCACTATACATCGAGTGAGTTGTACAAGGATAGAATAAGATGGATGAAAGTCTTAAACGTTTCCTCTTCTTTGCTGTAACCAAGGGACATCATCTTGGTGTTTTCACAAGTTGGAAAGAGGCCAATAAACAGGTCACTAACTTTATTTTTTCGAAATTTGAATGCTTCAATAACTATGAACATGTATCTATGTGCTTCAAGTCAAGAATGTCATCCATTTCTTTAGCCAGTGTTAGGGTTTGAGAAACGGATTTCACGTTTAGATATGAGACATTGCACAGCACAACTTTACCTTCTTTTTTTTCTTTCTTAGGGTCATGTACAATGCACTAGCCCAAAGCTATATAATCGAGCCCAACCCATACGGTACCTTCTTTTTTTCTTCCATATGCCCATTTGTTCAATAAAGGACAACATTCCAATTAATATTTTTTATCTATCTTATTAAACAATACACTAATAGTCTAATGGTCACACTGAAATTTATCAAAAAACAGAACACCTATACACTTACCTGTGTCAGCAGTGAGAGGTGAATGCTTCACCTTTTTCTGCCAGGTGCAGGCTAAAATCCGCCGGCATGGCACCATGAGCGAAGCTACGTATAAAATAGGAGAGACAGTGCCCTCCCAAAAGAAAAAAATTTGTTTACAAATATAATAAAAAATAAAAGAATGTCTCCCACCCCTCAAAATAATGTCTAGTCTTCCCTTCTTTAAAAAAATGAATGGTTATCCTAATTCTCATTCAATGCAGCAAAGAATAATTGAAAAGTTGTGTTATTTAGGTTATAGATCATATATTTAGTTAAAAAAAATCTTAACTTATATTAGAAATAAAGAATTTGAAAGGACAGCAACAACAAGCCAACAAATTACTTCTTCCATTCTTTCCTCTTTTTTTCAATTAGAAAACAAAACATCATTCGATATTTTTATTATTATTACAACTTAGAAAATAATAAGTAGTCTTTGGTCTTTCATTATCATCTCTCATTTTTTTTATAAGTTATTTTTTTATTTGTTTTTTTAATAATTTATATATTTATTTATTTATCTAGTTTATAATCTTATAATATTAATTTAGGTTTTAAAAAAAATTAAAGATGATGATCATGTAATTATAATGCTATCCTTGTATTATTTTTAATTTTTTTTTATTATTAATTGTTTGTGACATTGATATTATTGATTTACAAAAAATAAAATAAATTGAGTTCAGTTAAGTTGAATAAAGTTTATCTTATTATCTATGTAAATTCTCAATAATAGATGACTTTGAATCAAGAAAAAAATGTCGAGTTCAATTGTGTATGTAAATTACAAATTTTAACTTATTTCAGCTCTAATAATAATATTATTAATTTTTTCATTGCATAAGTTATGGTTGTGACTTAAATTATTTACATGAAACATAATATATTTTTTTAATAATTTTGTAGAAAACGTCTAAAAAAAATAGAATAATATTTGAAGATTCTAAAAGCAAATATGTAACTTATATTTACAATATTTAAAATTAGCTTTGAGATATTTGTGTTTAATTATTTTAATATACGATATATTCAATCATCTTATAAAAAATTAATTCTAAACCTAAATTATTATTTTTAATTAAAATAAAAAACTAAAAAAAAATATTGGCCCTATTAAATATTGTCTAGGTTCGCCTGCATAGCACTAAAGGCAACTTAAGCAAGTAGTAAATATCAGAACTTGCAAGGAACTTTAATTACAAGCCAAATGAGTAAAACATACGTGACATCACAAATTGGGAAAATCTAAGTGACCAATAGGTTTTAGCCAACATACAGCCAACAATTCCATTTTCACTCTCCTTTCAAAAAGGAGAGGACACACCTGGTTAGTCGGTTTCCTTATTTTTCTTACTATCCAACATGACACTTTCAAATTAGTTCCAATTGTATATTTCTATCACGAATTACTAAACAAAGTAAAATCTGATTCTCTGAAAAATAATGTAAGATTTATTTATAAAATAAAATAATTCTTGAAACAATAAGAAACATTTATTTCTGTTAGAAACAAGAGACTGAGAGAATAATATGTAAAGTGTATTATTCAATTGTGTATTGAGGTACAATATACAAGGGATATTTATAGGTGCTAAATAAATCAAAGTAATAAAGACATAGAATCCTACAATTAATGTACAGATATGCTATATAAATATAGACGATGCTAATTGATCTAAATTGATTATATTGATTCTCTAACATCCCCCCTCAAACTCAAGTGGGAACTAAGGATACCAACTTGAGTTTGAATAACAAAGTCCGAAAGCGAGTCGGGTGATGAGCTTTCGTGAAGATATCAGCAGTCTGATCCAGTGTCCCAACGGCAATGAGACAAACAGCATCAATAAGAATACGTTGTCGAACAAAGTGACAATCAATCTCAATGTGTTTGGTGCGTTCAAGAAACACATCATTATGGGCAATCTGAATAGCACTGCGGTTATCACAAAAAACATCAGTAGGAGACGACTGAGGAGCACCCAGATCTTCGAGAAGCTAACGAACCGAGATAACCTCAGCAGTGGTGTTAGCGAGGGCACGGTACTCAGCTTCTGTGCTTGAGCGAGCAGTGAATGTTTGCTTCTTAGCACGCCAAGAGATGAGAGCGTCGCCAAGAAACAAACAGTAACCAGTAGTAGAACGACGATCAGTGGGATCACCAGCCCAATCAGCATCAGAATATGCCTGAAGGGTCAAAGAGGAATGGGCAGAAAAATAAAGGCCATGAAATAGAGTGCCTTTGACATACCGAAGAATGCGAAGAACTGCCGCATGGTGAGTAGTACGAGGAGCTGACAAGAACTGGCTGAGGACATGAACCGGATAGGCAATGTCTGGTCGGGTGATAGTCAAGTAGACGAGACCTCCAACTAACTGGCGATAAAGTGTCGGATTATCCAAAACAGTGCCATCCATAGGGGTAAATCGAACATTAGGCTCAAGAGGAGTAGACTCAGTGCGACTATCTGTAATCCCAGCGCGAGCAAGAAGATCTGAAGCATACTTAGCCTGAGAGAGATAGATGCCATCATCGGTGGAGATGACCTCAAGACCAAGAAAATAGCTGAGAGAACCAAGATCTTTCATCTCAAAGGTACGGTGAAGTGAGGCCTTGAGATCAGAGATACCATCAACATCATCCCCAGTAATTATCATGTCATCAACATACAGAAGTAGAAGAACAACTCCACGTTCGCTTTTACGAATGAAGAGTGCATTCTCATGAGGGCTAGAAGTAAAACCAAGACTGCATATGGTAGTGCTGAACTTGTCAAACCATTCACGAGGAGCTTGCTTAAGTCCATAAAGTGCCTTGCGAAGGAGACAAACCTTATTAGAAGGACAAGGATATCCCGGAGGTGGTTTCATATAGACTGTCTTTTTCAAATCCCCATTAAGAAATGCATTCTTCACATCCATCTGACTGAGAGACCATTTTTTAACCGCGGCGATGGCAAGAAGAGCTCTAACAGACGTAAGACGAGCGACAGGGGCAAAAGTCTCTTCATAATCAATACCATACTCTTGCGTACAACCTTGAGCAACCAAACAGGCCTTATAACGGTCAATAGAGCCATCAGAGCGAGTCTTGATCTTGTAGACCCATCTACTACCCACAACTTCCTGATCAGAAGGAGGATCAACCAGATCCCAAGTGTGTGCCTTTTCAAGTGCCTGTAATTCTTCTTGCATTGCTTGTTCCCAATTTGGATTTGAGGAGGCTTCTCTGAATGTCTTAGGTTCATGTTGATGAAGAATAGTAGAAAAGCAATGGTAATCAAGAAGATGAGGAGGTGGATTCCTTACCCTAGAAGAACGAGCGGGAGGAGGAGGCATGACGGTAGGAGCAGGATCATCGTCCAGTCTGGAATCATTGGGAGATGGAGAAGGCGGAGGAACAGAAGGCTGTGGAGGGTCACTCGAGATAGAACCTGTAGAATCATCACTAGGAAAAAGATCAACATTGGGGTTAGTGAACAAAGGTGACTGAGTAGTAGGAATCGACTCAAAGGATGAGAACCGAGAAAACATGTGGTGCTCCCAGAAGACAACATGACGAGATATACGAATACGTTTAGAGAGAGGATCCCAACAACGATAACCCTTGTGTTTAGTGCCATAACCAAGAAAACAACACATACGAGCCCAAGGTTCAAGTTTACTATGTTCATGAGGCTGAAGAAGAACAAAACATACACAACCAAAAACTCGAAGAGAACTATAATCTGGGGGGTATGATAAAGACGCTCAAAGGGAGTAACATTACCAAGAATAGAAGAAGGGAGTCTATTGATAACATGAACAGCAGTAAGAACAGCTTCACCCCAAGTACGCTTAGGACACGAAGAAGAAAGGAGCATTGCACGGACGGAGTCAAGAATGTGACGGTGTTTGCGTTCAGCTCTACCATTTTGTTGAGACGTACCAGGACAAGAAAACTCAAACAGAGTACCCTGTTCTGCAAGAAAGGCTAAGAGTTTGGAATCACGGTATTCCATAGCATTATCACGTCGGAAAACCATAATGACCTTGGAAAACTGTGTTTTAATCATAGTAGCAAAGATGATATAGATCTGAGGTAACTCATGGCGATTAGTCATCAAATAAACCCAAGTAAAACGGGAATAATCATCAATGAAAACGACAAAGTATCGAGCTCCGCCCATAGAGGCAGTGGGAGCGGGGCCCCAAACATCAGAGTGAATGATATCAAAAGGAGAGCAAGCAAGAGATGAATTATTGTGAAAAGATAAAGCAGGTTGTTTGGCAGTTTGGCAAGAAATGCAATCAAAAGATTCATTTGGAACCTGACCTAAAACACCTTGAGACACAAGAGGACGCAGTTTTCCTAAGGAGGTGTGGGCAAGACGTTGATGCCATAAGTGAAGGGTAGAGGGAGAAGAAGCAGCACAGAGATTTGGTACAGGAGAAATATGAAGACTTTCGAGTTCAAACAACCTTCCGACCTTACGTCCAGTCCCGATGATTCGTCCCGTCCGAGGATCCTGTACACGACAACCAGAAATAGAAAAGGTGATGTCAAAACCCAAATCAACAAGTTGACCAACAGAAATAAGATTGAAGTGTAATTTGGGAATGTAGTAAGTATCTGGAAGATTAAGAGATGACTGGGATATAGAACCCTTGTGTGTTGCGTGCAAGAGGGAGCCATTTGCAGTATTGACAGAAGGTCCATTTATAGTTGTAGACATGGACAAGAAAATATTACGCAACGGAGACATGTGATTAAAGCAACCCGAGTCAAAGTACCATTTAGAATCACCTGGAGGGGTTGATAAAGCAGCAGGAGTATTACCAGAAACAGAGAGAAGACGCCGTAGAAGAGATGCAATATCAGATAGAGAGACAGGAGACGGGTTGAAAGGTGCAGAGGGGCTAGGTTCAGTAGTAGCAGCAACAGTAGAAGCAGGCGCAGGACGTGGTGGACGAGTAGGACAGGTAGTAATCAAATGTCCCGAGAGCTTGCAATAACAGCAGAGCAACTGTGAACAATGGTAGCTAATATGCCCTTTCTGGTGGCATGTCCGACATTCAACAGAGGGGCAGACGGAGAAAAGGTGCCCAAAACGGTTGCAGTTTCGACAGAATGTATCCTTTCTGTCTGTGGCAACAAAAACATCCGACTTTTCCATAACAATAGTCACACAAATCAAAGAGAGGAGAGAAAACTGCAATTTCGAAGCAGAAAATGAGAAAACGAAGCGCGGAATCGGAAAGAGGTCACTAAAAAACCTTAGGGATGGTCCCGCTTGTCAGCCACGTCAGCAGTGACGTCAGCGCCACGTCAGGGCAACGGAGACACGTGGCAGCCCGTGAGAGGATGAGGAGGACGAGCTGGCGTCGAGGTGGCGGTCGGGTCAACGCGCGGGCCGGGTCGGGTCAGGAGCGGGTGCGCGGGTCACAGGGAAGGCTGGTGGCGTGACACGTGGCGGCTTCAGGGTCGTGGGATCAACAGCAAGATCCAATGGCTACTGAAGCATCTCGGGGGAGGATCAATGGAGGTGGACAGCGAGCTTCCAGCGGCGCGTGGCGGCGCGTCCGGGGGCGTATGGCGGCTATCTCAGCGGCGTTGGAAAGCTGACGACGAGAGGATCACAACGGTGCCGGAGGTGACGAACCAAAGCGTCGGAAACAGGTCGAAAAAGGCGAGCAAAGAGGCACGGGTGGAAGCTGGAAGGAAGAGCAACCTGGTCGTGACAGCGTCTTTCGGCGGCGCGTCTGGTGGCGGATGGCGGCGGTTCTGGTTGCGTTGGAATCACGGAGACAAGACGAACAAGATGGTTATGGGGGTGACGAACCAAAGCGTCGAAAAGAGAACGAAAAATGAGGCCAAAGAATACTGTCGGAAAGGAAAAACAATGGGGCTATGAACTAATATTCATTGAAAAAAAAAAAAAAACTTAAGCTCTTGATACCATGTTAGAAACAAGAGACTGAGAGAATAATATGTAAAGTGTATTATTCAGTTGTGTATTGAGGTACAATATACAAGGGGTATTTATAGGTGCTAAATGAATCAAAGTAATAAAGACATAGAATCCTACAATTAATGTACAGATATGCTATATAAATATAGACGATGCTAATTGATCTAAATTGATTATATTGATTCTCTAACAATTTCCATTATTTCTTCACACCAAATATATGTATATATACACACACTTACATATTTTATAAAATTATTAAGTGATCCATCTACTTGTGTGTATTAGAGCTTTACCACACTTCATACATTTGAAATAACTAAAAACCTTCTCTTTTGGTTATCCTAACCTTCAAACCATCCTTCATTAGAAGCACAATTGAATGATTTGGAATAGCTTGATGACCTTCCACCACATGAATATGATAATTGCACAAAATGGATGCTGCCACCATCTTAATTTGCATAAAAGACAAGTCTTTTCCCAAGCAAGTTCTTGGCCCCGCATTAAAACTAATAAACTTGTAAGAAGGCACATGAATTATTCCTCCTTTTTCAGATATCCATCTCTCTGGCTTGAACTCCAGGCAATCTTTTCCCCATATCTCTTCATATCTTCCCATTGCGTACAAAGAAAGTAAGATCATTGTATTTGGATTAACATGGTGTCCACTTGGGAGTATGTCACTTTTGATTGGTTGTTTCCTCTCAAAAGGAATAGGAGGAAATAGCCTCAAAGATTCACAAAGAGCACCATGAAGATAAACTAGCTTTTTCACCTCTTCTATGCCTAAAACTTTGTGCTTCATTTCATCATTATTTGATCCAAAATTTTCTTTGATTTCATCAAGAATTTTGGTTTCAACTAATGGGTTTGTAGCAACAAGCCAAAAGAACCAAGTAAGAGCTGAAGTTATGGTATCTCTTCCAGCCACAAAAAGATTAAAAGCTGAGTCTCTTAAAAACTTGTCATCATTGACTAATAATGTTTGACTTTGACTTTGACTTTGACCCTGACCCTTCTCTTCTTCTTCTTCTCTCATCATCATCAAAACACTAAGCAAGTCAACTTGAGCTTCATCTCTTTGACTTTTGTTGTACTTTCTTAGCTCTTCTCTCTTTGATGCTGTGCATGAATAAATAAATTGGTCAAACACCTTGCAAGCTTCACTCATCTTTTTCTCTTGACCTATTTGAAGACATTCTAGAAGCTTCCAAACACTCTTTGGAACAACATGCCTATAGAATATGGACTCTTCAGCTTCATTAAAAGCCTTCTCACATGCAACTTGAGGGAACTCAATAGAAAGACAATTAGGATCATACCCTAAAACAATAGAACAAATATTATCAAATGTGAACCTATTGAAGACATCTTGTAGATCAACCTCAATCTCATGTTGTCTCACATCTTCCAATGTGGGAATTAAGCTACATTCCACCTTCTTCTTGGTTGTCTTCTCTAGAAACATCTCGAATTTTCTATTCTTGAACAACGAGAGAAGCAAGGATCTATGGTACCTCCAGGTCTCTGAATCCGTCGTGAAAATTCCAAGTCCAAAGACTTGGAAAATCTCGCGGAATTCGGAGCCCTTGACATAGTTGTCAAAACTCTTGCTCTTTATATGATGAACATTCATGGGGTCACTAGTGACCAAATAGTTCATGTTGGTGAACCAAGGTCCCATGAATTCACCGGTTCTCCCATGTTGTTTCAAAATATCGGTTATGAAATCATGTATCCGATACAAGTTCCACAACAATTTTGGTAACATGCCAAGGATAGGCCAATCTATTAGGAGAGGACTCTTGCAAGATAATCTCCTATGGAAGAAATAATATATGTAGCAAAATGATGATGCAATTATTGATACATAGAGAAAGATGGCCATAGTGTATATGGTTTAATTTCTTGTAGTTTATTATGTGAGGCGGTTTTAATTTAGATAGATAAGGTTGGTTTTGTTATTCTATTGATATGTATGTATGTGGCATTATATATACAGTAGTCCTATTTTGGCATCCACTTTCCACATTATGAGTGATGAATTCCATGAGAAATAATTAAATAACAATATATAATATAAAAATTCATTTTTATAGTATTAAGTGGAAAGTGCTGCTTTATATAGTCTATATTATAATAAAAATTTCAAAACTATTTAGAAGATAATAGAAAATTAATCGAAAACACATACAGTTTTAAATTATTTTATTTTGTATTTTTTTAATTATTGTTTATTTTGTTTTATATTTATTAATTACAGTTAAAATAATTAAATAATTATAAATATAATAAATATATATGTAATTATAAATATTATATACATAAAATGCTGAGTTAAATAAAATAACTTTAAATTTTTTTCTCCTAACATTAACAAACTTCTGACAATGCTTAATGATGATTTTAATTTGTGTGTCTCCATACAAGCATTTTCTTTTATAATATTTTAAGATTTTTTTATGTCTTTTCTATTTGTCTTTTCTAAGAGAAAGGCAAAATCGTACACAATAAATTAATAATTGATGTAAAGCTATATATGTAGCTAGGTCCCAAAACATTGTGATTTTCACTATACATACAGGCTGGTGAATACACCAGATTGAAGAAAAAAACACAAAAAGGTACATATTACTATATATTGCTATTATTATCAAATTAATGTATGATATGAAAATATATTGCCAAAAATTTGGGATGTGATAATAATAATTGCCCAAACACGTGAAATACTTCAAGATGTGTCTTCTTTCAGAGGACCGTGGACATTATGGTTGGGGTTTGTTTGGCTTTTTATATTGTACTGTCCACTTGTATATATATATATATATCTAAAATTCTTGATTAATTGTTCATATATTTGTTGTATTTAAATATTATTGGAATATTTCGTAGTAGAAGATATTTGAAAGATTTTTGTGGGTATATAATTGATTTATGTTGAATAATTTTATGATGTTATTAGTTTGTGTTTTTGTTTCGATGATTTAAATTATTATATAGGGGAATACATTTTAAATTTTACTAATATAATTAAAATTGAATGAATGAAAATGTTCAATCAGTAGCTTATAAGATTGGGACTATAATTTAGAGGAATAAAAATCAGCAAAGTTTTTATTTTAATCCTTCACATTATTACTTGCCTGAATTATTTTAATTTCTTAAATTTTTCATTTATAGTCTGTCAAATTGCAATTTGCAAAACATGAACAAATTAGTTCTTGGTTCCAATTGTTAAGTTGTTAATGTTTTCATTGATATTGAATTATTGATGCATGTTAAATAATTAAGAGTAAATGTCATTTCCGATCTTTAACCATTTGTCCGATAGACTTTTCACCCCCTAAGAAATCTAAACACCCAAATCGGCCCCTATCTACTTTGATATATGTACGTTTCAGTCCCTGGTTAGGGACTAGAAAGGGCATTTACTCAAACTAGACAGGGACTGGACCGTACATATATCAAAGTAGATAAGGACTGATTTGGATGTTTAGATTTCTTAGGGGGTGGGAAGTCCATCGAACAAATGATTAGGGACCGGAAATGACATTTACTAAATAATTAATAATATGATATTATCGTTAGAATTTTCTGTAGTGTGGTGGATTCTTATTAATTATTGATTTTTGTCATTGATAAAACTGGTTGAGTATTTTATTTTGACATTCTTATAAATTTATAAATAATTGAGTGATTTATTTTAAATTTTAAATGATAAATTATTGAGTCGTAAATTTTATGGTTAGTGTATATAATAAGATGAGATAATAATGTATATTTTTTTATTTGAGTTTTTTATGGTTAAAATATGATCATAATTTAATTCTCTTGACAACTAATATAAATCTATCGCGTGTAAGAAATTAAACAGAAAGTGTGTTTTCAAATACACTACAACATTTTCAGGTTGAGGCAACATTTAAAAAGTGTTGCCTAAAAGCTGATAAAAGGTTGTTTTTGATCTATGACAATACTTTTGGACCTAAGGCAACGTTTTTGGGCGGCGTTGCATATGCAGCCGTTGCCTTAGATCAAGGCAACACTTTTTTGTTTCAAAAGCAACGCTTTTGAAAGCAACACTTGGTAAGTGTTGTCTTTGGTTGAAAAACAACAACACTTCAAAGGTGTGTTTGAGACAACACTTTTTCAGTGTTGTCTTTTCTCTTATATTTTGGCCACTCTAAAAAGTGTTGCCTATTTGCAATAAAATGCAACCCTTTTTCGTGTTGCTTATAAGTTTGAATTCGCAATACTTTGAAGTGTTGCCTATTAGTTATGAATATGCAACATTTTAAAGCATTGCCTTTTCTTTTGGATATGCAACCTATACAAGTGTTACCTTTTCTTTTGAATATGCAACCTATGCAAGTGTTGTTTTTTCTTTTAAATATGTAACCATACAAGTGTTGTCTAATATTCAAAATATGCAACTAATAGAAGGGTTGCCTCTTTTGGTAAAAATAAATGTTACTTTTTTAATAAAAATACACAAAAATAAATTATTTAATAAATAAGAGACAAAATAACTAGTAATAAAATTTATAAAAGAGACAAAATAACTAATAATAAAATTCTAATTAAAATAGATATTAAAAGGTTTAATTAGTATTTCAAATACATGTTCATCAATAATTCTCAACAAAATAAAAAAATTCTTGTCTAACAATAATTGTCATAACAAAATAGTAAGTAATATTTATCAAAAAAATATCAATTTACTTGCATATTTTATATCCATGCTTGACTTGTCCCATATGCTAAATCTGCAAATAATACACAACAAAAAAGTATAGTATTAAAACTGAAAAATTATAATAAAAATTTCTTTATGATATTAAATACTATAGATATAAAAGCAAATTACCAGCTCATACTTTAGGATCTTTATACGAGAGGAGAAGCAAATTAAAACATGTTTAAAATTAGCAAAACAAATTAAAACATGCCGCTCAAACACAAATTACAACAAATAGTACATGTTTCAAATAGTTGTGAACTTAAAAATATCTCCCGGAGAAGTCCTGTTGACCTCATTTGAGACCATAATTATCAAATTACTTTCCCTCGTTTACAATGAATTAGCACGGGGTGGTTTCTAACATCTGATGCAAGCAAATAACGTTAGATTAATATATCACTCAACAGGTTGTGCTAAGGGCTAACATTGTAGTAAAGAAGTTAAAGAGTGTGTAATACCTAGGACTACTTTCAAAGCTTCTCAAATAGATGTTGACAAAGGGTTCCTACCCACAACAAGTGTAATCAACGCTGAGAATTTATAATAGTACATAATTTAAGATATAAGTTGAAAACTTAATATTGTGAATCTTTTTCCAGTTAAGAGAAATAACCCAAGGGCCAAGGCATCCCCATCGCGTAGCCTTAACTCCCAGATAAAAATGTCATTATCCAGTGGAAAGCAAACATGAATGATTGAGTTCACTATATCATGCAGCTTCAAAACTTTAATTAATAAGATACTATAATCTGTATTGGACAAGGGAAGCTACAAGAACAGAAATTACCATGGACTCGTGCAGTGTTTTTTTTTTAAACCTTCTCTAATGTAACAACAAGAAGCAGATTTATTAAACTTATAGGAACTTTCTGCGGACTACTCATATCTTCATCACCACACTAATTCTAAAGCCAATCCCGTTGGATATATTGGTTAGAGAAGACCTTAAACAAACCTTAAAAGGTTGTAATTTATAAAAGATATTAAATCCAACAGCATCAATAAATAAAATAGCAGATCTTAGACTTCAGATTCAAGCATACTTATTCACAGCAGTTTTTGCAAGACACCCATCAAAATCAAATGCAGCAATTTTAGGAAGAGCCAAAAAAAATAGAGAAATATAGAAATAGTTAAGAGGATAAGAATTAAGACCATAACAATATAAACATGATAGACTTTCAGTTTTTCACCATTAGACACTAAAGCCATTACTAGGTCATCAAATAAACAAGAGAAAGGGAAAATCTTACCTTGTAGTTGCTCTTCACTTCAGAAACTGAAAAGTTAATTTCCTCTACTGCTTCAATGTCTGATTCACACAGCTGCATGCAATAAACATGAAGAACAAAGGGAGTTAACAGCTTCAATGTCTGCTTAATCAAATCCACAATTCTGACATGTGTGGAAACACATGCTTGCCTTCCTTCACTTTGTATCCCTGCCTTCATCTTTTTGTATGTCCTCTATAGCTTTATCAACCTATCAAAGAAGTGTACACACAAACAGTCAGTAAAATTTGAAAAGAGACAGGTTTGATTAAGTTCAATAACACAGAAAATTGGAAAAGAAAGAATAACTCATTATACTGGCATCACAAGTTAACTTTGCTCTCCGACATAATCTCTCTCAACATTTATATTTGATTTGTTTTTTAAAGAAATAATGGAAATCTCACCTTCTTTTGAGACTTGTCATGTGCAGCTACCAATATCTTCTTCAAAGCTTTCTGGTCAGTACTCTGAAGAAACAAAAAACGTGCCAAACTTCACCTCAATAAAGTTGATACAAAATTCTCATCATAAGCTTCAGAATTCAAATTGCAATATTAACAAACTTGACTCATTTTTCACTGGTTGCATCATACAACAATATAAAAAAAATGTATATTTATAAATTTCTTGAAATTTTGGGAAAGGAGGGGCGGGGGGATGTTCTTAAATTGAAATGATAACGTTAAAAACTTGTTTCACTGATTAGAAAACTAAAAGAATAAACTGTTGCAAATATGATAATATTGAAAGGCTTCCTTGGAGCAGCACATAAAATAGCCACTATTCACTTGGCAACTCTTTGGATATGAATCCAGTAATAGGATCAGTTGTGCTGTGCAAGCCAAGGAGGCAAACTACTTTTAAATAACATTTATCTACATAATATTATTTGAAACAAGCAGCAGCACATCACATAAAGACCAAATTTGTATGAGCAGGCACAACTACCAGCCATAGGTTCAGCAAGCATTAGAGTCTCTTCCGAAGCTCCTATTAGTACATTACACGTTTGGTGTTTGTATATTAGATTATACAGTGAATATGAAATGGAACTTGTGGAGGTGAACTTATAATTCAACTGAAATGTTAAAGGGAACCAGATATATGGCATTCAAATGCTAGATTCTTGGAAATAATATTCATGTGATGTGATCATGTCTAATTGTCTAATAAATTCATAACCAATCCCTGTTGCAATCATCTTCCTAGTTCAGCACATAATGCAGTGTGCATGCTTGTGTTTATATCACAATCAGTGTTTGTGATATGATTCTACACCAGAAGCTTCAACTACATATAAAAAGTCTAATTACTTGTTGAAAGCTATACTTAAATTACTTGTTGAATCACAATCTAGCAACGTAGCAAGCATCAGATCAAAATAGTAGAGTAAAATCTAATTAAGCTGATGAAGATTGCAATATTAAGAAGGAAAGAACATTTCAAACAGTGCGACCAAGACCAGAATGAAAGGAGAAATTACGAAACCTTACAGCCATCGATCCCGAATTGGAAAATAGTGACCGATTTTAGCGACCAACTAGATTGGCTTTGTCATCGGTAGCTAAATCGGTCACTAATTGGATTAGTTAGAGGGGTCCTAGGGTGCTTCAAAGCATTTGGCAAGGATTATTAGCAGGAAAAAAGAATGATTATATTTAGAAAATAAATAGAATGTTGATAGTTAACGAACCTTTACAGTAACAGTGGTTCCAGCATTCCCTCGAAGCCTCTGTGCTGCAGCTTCACTATCAAGGCCATCAAGCCTCTCCCCTGCATAATCAACATTTATTAATAAAAAATCAGTTGTTTCTCTTCAGACCCATAGTTTAATCCCCAAAATAGACTTAGACAAGCCAAAATTTGATGAAATGTCGTATCAGAAAGAAAATGTTTAGCAGCATAAAGAAACAACCCCAGGATTCTATATAAGGGAACATCTAAGCAATAAGCTTGCTAATTCTGGCTTCTTTAAATGAATAGCTTCATCAAAAAGAAAAGAATGCGAATCAGATATTTGTTTGATACCATTTATCTCAACCAACTCATCCCCTTGATGAATACCAGCACGAGCAGCTGGACTGCCTTCAATGCAGGATAAAACAACCTGTGATTTCAACTCGAAAATCAATGTGTTTGTTACCAGTTGATATTAAGAGATAATATTGTTGAAGTAAGAAACTCACGAAGCAGCAGATGAAAAGGTTCTATGGAGTAAACTGAAATGAGTTTCAAGAATGGAAAGGCGAAACCAAGTTTTCCTTAAGCGGGGGTAAGTCTCAATAGCATAACAATTGACCTCAGAACAATCAGCACAAATTTTTAAAGTGGTTCGCTGCAGATCACTAACCAAATGTCCAGTTCTTGGTTCAATATTTATGAAGAGGCCTACTCGTTGTAAGTTCCCATCACTTCCAATTCTAAATCCTTGGTACTCCTGGCAGCCACAACACTGTCCCCGGCGGCCACGAACACGGCTGCGCAACTCAAAACAGAACCAGACAGAGCGGCGGCAGCCTACAGCAACTCCGGTGAGCTTCCTCAACGACAGTGGTGGCAGGAGCTTCGGCGGTGCTAACTGAGGCTTGACGGCGGCAGGAACGGCGGCGGTTGAAGCTCAGCAGCAACGGAGACCAGGCGCGGCGGCGACTCCACACGCGACGGTGACAACGACGGCTTCACCTCCTCCGCGCGCGCTCTTTCTTCTCCGTCCGTGGCTATGGTTCGCGCTCCCTTCCGTTCGCAGTTCTGTTTCCGACGCGGCTCAAGGACGATCGGCGGCGACGACCAGATCTCCAGCGATGGCAACGAGGATGCACGACGGTGCCTTCTCCCTCCCAGTCCTGGCTTGCGCTCGTCACTCTCTCCCATGGCTCCCTCCGCGAACGCGCTCTCTCTCTCTCTCTCCACGGTCCGACAACGACGCGATGGCGGCGGTGAGGCACAGCATGCCGGCGCGATCTTCTTCTCTGCTCTCCTCTGCTTTCCCCAGATCTCTCTCTCTCCGGTGATGGTGGTGCGGCGGCAGGACGCAGCACGGTCCCTCCTCCCTTTCCGATCTCCCTTCTCCCTCGGATTCCCCCCTTTCTTCTTTCTTCTTTCTTCTTTTTTCGTTTCTAATTGTTGGAGTTAGAGTTTCTAATTGAAATTAGGACTTCCAATTTTGTTTTGAACTATAAGGATTTGAATCAGTAAATCAGTAAATAATATATAAATTATAAAGATGTATTTTGTATTAAGTTAAAAGAAGAAAAAATATTTTTTGTTAAAATATTTAGAAGGTAGGTCAAAATTTTAAGGAAAAAAATTTAATTTATTTTTAGCAATATTTATAATAAGAAGTTTATTAAAAATTTAAGAATAACACTTATAAAATGTAATATATAAATATCATAAATGTTGCTTATTTAATTTACAAAAACAACACTTTTTATTTGTACTTTTAATTTATCAAAAGCAACAGTTATGATGTGTTGTTAAAAAAGAGTTGCAACAGCTTTATTTTTATGTAATAAATATTAAGTGTTGTCTTTAATTGGTTTAGACAACACTTTTCAAGTGTTACTTGTAATATATGTTGCAATAACTAAGAAATGTTGTAGTGATACCAACATTCATCCATTTATATATTTCACAAATAAAATCATATGATCAACTTAAGCTCCTCCGGCATATACTCATTGTTATCTATCTATATTAATATTGTATTGGTATTCTAATTATTGCGTATGAATCTAAATAAATCTCATAATCATTCTAATTAGCCCATTAATATTAGTCCAAGCAATTCGAAGAAAAAATAGTAACTAAATGAAAGAACTAAAATTGAACAGAGTGTATTTAGGATGGTTATATAGGACTTTAACCAACTGAAGTCTAATTATGTTCTATGTAATTTTATTACTAATTTTTTAAAAAAAAATATTGGGTGATCGTGACTCTCCATTATCCACGCTAAATTTCGTCATTATTGTATTTATTTATAATTACATATTCAGTACATTTAATATTATTCAATTATTTTAGTAGTAATTAATTAATACAAAAGAAAAACAATAATTAAAAATATAAAATAAAATAATCTAAAACTATTTTACACTAATTTTCTATTTGTTCGGTTACTCGGGGTCCCAAACGGGTCGAGGTTGATTCTTGGGTGTTGATGGGGGTAGACCTGGATTTGGGTCTGGCATGAGCAATGTGCGAGCAAACGACCCCCCAAGTTCTTTATGAAGTATGGGGAGAGCCATCTGCAAGGACATTTCGACGCCCAAGTCAAAAAATATGCAAGTGACAGTAAATAAAGGTGTAGTGACGTATCTTGGGGAAGGGGTAGGACCCTCTCCTTATATACCCTGTGAGTAGGGTGGGCCACAGGGGGAGACCTCCTTCCAAAATGCTTCTTTCCCCATAGCTGTCATGCTGGCAGCAGAGACGCGTGTCTGGGCGCAAAACCAGACGGGTTGTGTGCGCCAATCCGATTGCATAAACCGAATTGTCTGTAGGCCAAGTCGATCGTTGTGTTAGCTGAGCTGGGCCATAACACTATTTCATCAAATATTTTATGTGTACATATGACTTTCTATATAGTTTCTTTACACATGGTGAGCAACATTTACACATGTTGTAAATAAAGTGTTCTTTTTATAAAAATTAAAAAAATCCATTTTATTTAACAGCATTTTCTCCCGCATGGAAAGTGTTTGTTGACAAAATAAATAGTCACATGGATCATTTATGAAGTTTGGTAATTAACAGCGAACAGTTTGGTATGATTAATTTTTTTTGTACAATCGAAACCCATCATCAGAACACATAATGAAAAAGAGTTAACTATTAGTATCTGAAAAATTTAGATGTTGATAAAAAGACTCTTAAAAAATATTATCGACAAAATAGTTTCTTAATGATTTAAAAGTATGACAAAAATAATGATCAAATATTTATTTTTTTATAAGTGACAAAAAAATTTTCGTATTTATTAATAAATAACTTATCTATCTATTTTGAATTTTTATAATAACATTTGAATAAATATTTATAAAATGCACAAAAAAAAATTTAAAGTAAAATTTAATCTCTAGATTTTTTATTTTTTTAAAAAAAATTTGGTCATTCACAATTAAAATTTCTTTTAAAAATTCACTTGATATAAATTTACCAAATTTTAAGGATGAAAATAACTTTTTTTAATGATATTTGCAAAAAATCGTATTAAAATATGATCTCTAAAATCTTTTTAAAATATATTTTTAATATCTACTTTCTGTCGCAGTTTTAAATCTTTCAGAAATTGTTAGTATCTTTTTGAATTATTTTTGTCAACGTTGTAAGCTTTCGAGTACTATTTTAGTATTTTACTCAATTTAAAATTTCTTGCACAATCAAATTTTTTTAGTATAATCAATTAGCAAAACGCAACAGAAACAAGAAGCAAAACAAAAGAGGATGAGGAAGCAAGAGCAGAAAAAATTGATGGTGAATTTGCAATTGCTTTGATGTCGCCGCAAAGGAAGAGGTGTGACATTGTTGCAGAAAAGGAAGCGCATCTGCAACGGTGAATTTGCAACGACGAATTTGCAACTCTGTGACTTTGAGCAATGGGCTGTGACTTTAGGGTGGAGAATTTAATTTTGATGGCGAGGTTACGAAGGGGAGATCTGGTGCATGCTTGACAAATGAAAAGGGGAGACGTCGCCAAAGAGAAGAAATCCTAGAGTGAGAGAGACGGAGCAAAGAGAGACACGAAGGAGATCCGACAGAGCAGACCACATCGCCGGAGAACTGCGACAGCTGGAGAGCGGGAGCCGTATGGGAGATCCGGAGTGGCCGACCTCCATGGAAGAGAGCATGACAATGGCTGAATGAGAGCGTGAGTAAGGGCACAGGACTGTGAGTAGGATTAGATCTTCTCAATTTTTTTTCACTTGAGAGTAAATTTGATCTCTCACCAAATATTTTATATGTGGGATCAAGAGAAAATATGAGAGAGAAAACACTAAAGGGTTAAAGATCGTACTTTTCTCTCTCAACTGAAAAAAAAATTGAGGGTATCCAGTCCTACCGTGAGTGAGGTTGTGTGTCCGAAAAAGAGTGTGGTTAAGCAATGAAACTGAAATCCTAATTTTCTCCTATTTAAACATTTATATGATTGAGGTTAATTATTAGAATGTCCTTAAAAAATAATATAGCAAGCTTGTTGAGCCAATCTGCCTACGCCACCAAAATCTGCAAGTGTAAAATCTCATTCGGCCCACTTTTTTGCCGATTTTGGCATACCGGCCCAGTAAATTTGTTCCGTTTTACTAGCCCTACCAGAAGTCTACCATAGGAGGAAAGATATCTTGTCACGATCTCATAGAGGTCAACTGATCCAGGTGTAAGTGTCTAACCATACCTTACATCGGGAAAGAATGTGAACGAAACAATACAATCATATCCACACATCGTCCATAGTATTGAGCAAGCGTGATGAAATCGTCATCCTTGCCAAAATGCCAGACATAAACATAGTCAATATCATTATGCAAGTAGGACGAAATTCACATTCTTTTCTAAGGCCTTTAATCATGATCATTGAAAAAAATTTTATTTATCAATAACTCACTAGAATCATTTTTCAACCAATTTAGAGCCTATAATAGTTTTCTTAAACTGAAAGTGAATGTTATAAATCTATACAAACTCATTAGAGAGGATTGTTTCATTAAAAATAGTATTACAAAACAGCAAGTTTTTGCTTATGCAGTCTCTACTACGAACGCAACAAACTCCTCCCTGTCCAAAACCAAACTTTTGCTCTATGTGGAAAACTGTCACAAATGCAACCTTAACGCTCCTGACCTTGTTTTAAAATCGTCGACTTGACATAAAATTACTAAGTTGTATATATAAAGTATTCTTTTTTTTATCGATGCCTCTAAGTAACCAACTAGGGTACCTGCCAACTTGAACAGCTTTTCAAAATCATTCTGTTTTTTAAGTTTTAAAAATTAGGATTACACACGCCAGTGGAAAAACCAATCCGTAGAGCGACTTCTCCCATCGTGACACGCACGGCGTTCCATGCCGCACCTTTCGTTGAACCACCGGACACTTGATGTCGATCACGGCTAACCACTTGACCTGCAAACTGAGCCATTCACAAGTCCCTACAAAAGAAACATCCCCCAATGCAGAAAAGAAAGATCCGAACGAGCCAAAAAGAAATATCCACTAAAAGCACAAAAGAAAAATCCAAAATATAAGATAAAAAAACATCTCCCAATGCAAAAAAGAAACATCCACTAAAGCACAAAAGAAACATCCAAAACAAGATAAAAAAAGATCCAAAATTTAGCAGGAAAAACATCCAAAATTAGTAAAAAGGAGTATCCAAAACTAAGAAGAAGCGACGTGACCTCAACACGACAACAGTAGTGGACATGTGGCGGTCTCCTCGGTGGCGGATGTGATGCGTTCGCGAGGGGATCCTGCGGCGGTGCTACGCGGCAGTGGTCAATGGCACTACGTTCGCGAAGGGAGGGTGCTACATGAACGTGGTGGTGGTCAGTGGCAGGGTCGGCAGCACTGGTTTTAGGAATGGATGGCACTACGTGCGGCAGCGGATGGCGGCACTGAGTAAGGCACAGACGTGGCTAGAGTGAGAGACAAGGGTTTGTGTGGTTCTTTTTTCCAGTGCGTACTATGAATGTGTGTGAGCATTAAATTAGATTGGCTTTTTAGGATTTTTTTTTATTTTTATTGAAATTTTTTTCAAAATTTAAAAAGGTGTTCAAGTTGGCTGAACATGTAATTAACTTTCTAGACTTTCTCTTTTTTTTTTTAAATTTATACTTATAAACATCACATTAAAATATGATTTCTAAAACCGTTGTGAAAATAATATTTAATAGTTTGATATTGTAGTCACATTTTGGGAATGGATGACACTGGGTGTGGCAGCAAATGCCGACGCTAGATAGGACACGGACGTGGCTAGAGAGAAACAAGAGTTTGTGCGTTTTTTTTTTCCAGCGCGTTCTGTGAATGTGTATGAACATTAGATTAGATTGGTTCTTTAGGTATTTTTTTTGTTTTTACTAGAATTTTTTTCAAAATTTAAAAAGTTGCTCAAGGTATTGAATATGTAATTGGTTCTCTAAACTTTTTTTTTTATTTATACTTATAAAACATCACATTAAAATCTGGTTTCTAAAATCATTGTGAAAATATATATTTAATAGTTTGATATTGTAGTCACGTTTTTTTTTTTTTTGGTGTCTATACTGTAGTCACGTTTTAAAATATTTTTTTATTATTAACAAATTTAGAAATTTAGAAGCTACTGATAATTTATTCGGCAAATGTTAGCAAGCAAATTTGATATGTTTATTAATTGAGGGTAAAATTGAAGTATACATGTAAAATGTGAATCATGACACAAATTCAATTGTTACAATTGAGGTAAAAATTCATGTGTACTCAACTTCATGTGAAATTGATAGTTGAGAGCCGTTAAATGATTTGACTAAATTTTTATTTAACGGCTCTCAGTTATCAACGTTACTTTACATGAAATTGACTGCACCTGAATTTTCACCTACAATTAATCCAAATATCGAACTTGGGTTAATATAATTGGAGCCTACAAGGCTAAAACTAACAGTTAGAAGGCGTATAGCAATATAACAAAATTCACTGCATACAAAAATACACTATTATATTTCTAGATTACTTCAATTTTCCACGTCAAAAACCTTCAATCACAAAGAACAATATCTTCTAGATATTACCCAAAAAAAAGTTGAATACAGAAAATTGCTATATGCATGTTACAAAATTGGCAGTGCTATTCTTTGGGTTCTGAACTCCTGATATTGAAGTATCAATACATGGATTACGAACCACCAAATACCTGTAAAGGGTGTAGTAGACATTAAGCTACGGCCTAAATAAATGAAAGAGATACACCAAAACATGAATTATTTAGTTATAAATCAAAATCACATTGATTCTTACAGCATCCAGTATATCATCAGAGAGTCCAGGTTTACTTTCTTTAGCAGTAGCAGTTATTGGCTTCGTTTGGGGGAAATGGCGAATCACTTTTGCGACTTGTCCAGAATCCTGTTGAATCTTCTGCTTCTGATGAGACCAATTGAAATGGCATCAGAAATAAACCTCCATATATAATCATAATGTGAATTTGAAATTGAAAATTTCTTTGGTGAATAGGAGAATTGGGCCAAGAGTAAAGATTCTCACTAAATTAATAGAGGACATGTGCATTGCACATGATCTTTATTTTGTTTTTGACCTTTACTCTTGTAAAAAGAACTATCTTCCCTCTTCATTCGAAAACACTCTTCACCATAGTATTACCCTTTGAAATTATAGATCATGGCGTGTATGGCAAAGAAGATAACAAACTTCCACAAGTACATTGTACTTCACAAATACAGATGAAGGATAAGAAAACTAACCAGATACATCAATAATCCAAAATATGATCTTACATTACAAATGAAAATCATAGCCAGCATGTAAATCTATCCTAGTTTTATGGAGTTAAATAGTCCACGTAAAGATAAGTTATAAAAGCCAAAATTCAAAGCAATGTAACGGATCCAAAAAATAGTATAGTGTGAATAACAGAGATACAAGCATTGGAATTCCATACTTGTAAAATATTTTAATCCATCCGAATTTGAATTAACTAAAAATCATAAATTGTCTGAAAATTGTTTGAAAATACTTTGATCATCATAGGCATAGCACTAAAGGCAAGTAGTAAATATCAGAACTTGCAAGGAACTTTAGTTACAAGCCAAATGAGTGAAACATACATGACATCACATATTGGGAAAATCTAAGTGACCAATAGGTTTTAGCCAACATACAGCCAACAATTCCATTTTCACTCTCCTTTCAAAAAGGAGAGGACACACCTGGTTAGTCGGTTTCCTTATTTTTCTTACTATGCAGCATGACACTTTCAAATTAGTTCCAGTTGTAAACTTCATTGCTTGCTCAATTTAAAGCACCAACTATTGGACAACCATTTCAACATATATTTTATGCTGGCTCATTTTTCTGACCAGTCATAGCAACAATTCAAGAGGAAATATGTATAGGACAAACTAAGTAAGGCAGAGGTGTGAGTCTTTTATTAAAGGAAAATTAGAGACAGCAACATATTTCTTTTTACTTTTATTTTATCCTCTTTTTTGCTAGTGAGATTGTTCACCAATCAGTTTTTAACCAGCACATAAGTTTCTTGTCAGACATATTAATACATGAAATTTTTATCCAAATGCAACCTTCAAAATTGTATTCAATAGATTTTGGACAGGATAGAGTACCTTCTTTAGCCTCTCCTCTATTGCATTCAAAGCACGTGACTTATCGACTTTGGAAAGATATAAGTCCCTCTCTCTCTTGGCAGCAGAAAGTTCTAAAGCTATCTTTTGCTCCCGAATAGCTTTCTTTAATGCTGTTGTAACAAGACTCGTTTAAGCTTTTACTAAATAAAAACAAGATATGTTAACCAAAAAATGAAAACAAGATACGGATTGTATAGTCCTACCTAGTTCTTCAGTGAGATCATCCCACTTGAATTTACTTAGGTATTTAATATTCCAAAGGTCATAGTAGAATGATGACCTCTTCTTTCCCCCTGGACAAAGAACATGAAGTTATGCAAATCAGAAAATTGAAACTTGACAACCAAATCTATGAGCAACAAACCGCTCAATGAATAGTCCTGCTACTACAAGTGAACACCAGAATAAACACATCGCATACTATTTATTCCCTGTATATTTTTACTGAAGAAATTTAATTATGAAGAAGAGACTTATAAAGGCAGGAGGATAAGATGTCCTCCATAAAGTGGATAACAGAAGCCCAATTTCTAGATAAATTAGAAATAGTAAAGTCCTTTGAGAAACCATGAACTGAGCACCAGACAGAGTCCAAAAACCTAAGGACTCTGATCTCAGCATGGTCTAAGCATATGTATAATTGAATCTTGACCTCCTTTCTTTTTCCACCTTATTAAGCTTATCACTGAAAAGGTTGATAGGACAAAATTCCTATTTCCATAGAAAGTATATAATAATTCCACTACTATCTATTACAGGTAAAACTAAACACCATATCATATAATAGCAATGGATGTGATGTAAAGAATCTAATATTATAGAATCAATGAGAAGTCATTATGATTTTCCATTTGAGAATCAAGAACAAAGAGCCAGCACAACTCAAATTCATACATGCGTACCTATCTGTTCACCATTCAACATATTGGCAATCCTCTTTGCTAAACTTTTATTCTTGAATTCAACCCACCTACACAGTTACAGAGAAAGATCCAATGATCAATTCCTACCAATGATCAATTCCTATCAACATAAACAACTAACATTTATATACCAATTTTCAGTTCTGAAAAAAGGTACATGTGAAAGAAAAGAAATTCCCCCAGAGGCTCAGACCACAAATGATGCACAGAAAATCTCACTACAATTTGAAAACTATCTACACAAACATTTGAACTCAACAAAACTAAGCTCGTCAAAATACGCTACTTTTCAAGGCTGTTTGGTATGGTCTTCACCATTTTCTTAAACCAAAGAGCCGTAGTATGTTATGAGCTATTTATATCTTCCCAAAATCTATAAGTGCAGGGGGCTTTTGCTATTTTGCCAAAAAGAAAACAAATACCCTTCTGAGAAGGCTTGGTCTCGTGCACCCCGCGACCGTTTAGTTGAGACTGGAGCAGTAGAATCTGCAAAATCAAAATAAAAACGCTTCAAGTATTAGAGTGCTTTAATTTCATTATTTCAAAAATTGAGAAAAACAAGTGAAAACATGAATTAAAGAAGACCTTCAGGGGCAAGAAAGATGCGTTGTATATCTCCGAATTGAGAGAGAATGAGACGAAGCTTGACGTGGTCCATGTGAGGGGGGATCCGACTCAGATAGCAAACACCTCGCTTGTCCGCCTTCTCTGCTTCCTTCAACAATCTCTTCTTCTTATCTTTCAATTTTGATTCTGAGCCATTAGGTTCATTCTCGGCATTTTCTTCTTTCTCTGCAACTTCCATAGTCTTCTTATTCTTCTTTTTCAATTTATATTTAACGCAATTAGGTTCGTTTGGTGGTGAGGTGTACCAATATCAGGGTTTTCGTTTTCCTCTACACTTTTCGTCCTCTTGTTTATTTGGTGAAATGCAGCAACTTCTTGTTCTTGTACTGCGATCTCCTCGACCTTCATCACAGAGGTTGTATCAGCAACAAGGTTTTGAAAACAGGACCAGGCATCAAACCAGTCAAGCTAAAGGTTCAGAGATTTGGTCCAACCAATTGAATTTGGGACCAACCAGATTCAACCGGGTTATAATGAAGAAAAATAAAGAAAAAAGGCTTTAACCAAAAACCAATTTTAGTAAGAAAAAAACAATAGATCATAAATAAGGAGACAAAAATTAAGGTTGCGAGAACCGAACTAATGAAGATTACGAATTTATCTGAGTTTAGTTTAACCTATAATTTTAAAAATAAAATAAATAAAATTATAAAAAAAATAAATAAATAAAAAACAATGATAAAGACCAGAGTAAAGCAAATAGAATCGTAGTAGAGAAACAAGTAGAACGGTAACGTCACTCGAAGAAGCAAGCAGAGGGGACGACGGAGCAGCCTTTCGTGGCGGCGACGCCAACAACTCCGAGCAAGCCTTCGTGCGATGTCGACGAGAAGAGGATTGAGGAGAAGCGAACAGACTTTCCACGGGCAACAATGGCACCTACAGTCTATTCTCGTTGGCGGCAACAGCACCCTCTACTAGACGAAAAGAGTTCGGCGATGGGACGGTGGCTGAATTTATTAGGGTTGGAAGGTTACAAGAACCGAACTGATCAATTAACCAGTAAAATAACTGATTTATTGGTTTAATAATTCAATTAGAATTCAATCGAAATTCAACCGATTTAATTAAATATTAATTAAAAATTTAATATATAATTTCAAATATTTAAATTCAATAATTTCTAACCTAATAAAATTTAAAATTTTACAATAATTTCTAACCTAATCATCACTCATCAGTAATTATCAGAAAATCAGCAACAAGCCAACAATATATCAGCAACATCATTATCATTTAACCAACTTGGGTTGGTCGAGTGGTCAATTCACTCTTCCGTTTAAGCAAGTGTCAGGGGTTCGAATCCCACCTTGTGCATGCAGCAATCCCTTAGCTCGTACAGCAAAAAAAAAAAAAAAAAAAAAAACCATGAACAATGCTTACTAAGTAGCTAGGGAGAAAGGGGTGTGATGGTGACGACAAAGGAGTGAGAACTGTCGGTGAAGACATAAAGAGGACGGCGACAGAATTTTCACACGCGACGCTTGTCCTCGAAGGAGAAGAGTTCGGCGATGACTACGAAGAGAAACGGTGGCTGCGATGGCTACGGGACTGCGGGGCTATGGGGCTGTGTTTTGGGGAGTAGGGTTCTCCAAATGAAATTTTAGTTTTCAAAGAGAAAGAGAGGAATGGGACTGGCGGACTGCGTTTGGGGGATTACTGCTTTTTTTTTTAGGTTAAACGGCGCCATTTTGAAAAGGTTGATACCAAACTGAAAACCCTTAAATAAACCGGCTAATTTAGAGGGTTTACCAATTAACCATCAATTCGACTAGTTCTTTGACTAATTTTTTATCAGACAGTTTATGAGATCAATTGAACCAGTTCGGTTAAAATCCCAAAAAGAAACAAAATATACTACAAAGCATAAATAACAGGCGATAATAATCTGACAAAAAAAAAAGAGAAATAACGTCTCTCTATAATCATCAGCAAGCACTAAATTATAGTTGTCTTAATATAAAATTAATAGTTAAAAATTATTAAATAATTTGATATATTTGATTAAATTATTCTCTAATAATTCTTAATTATCAATTTTATATAAAAATAATTATATGTAAATTTTTGCTATCAACAAAATAGAATCTCAAATTTACTTTTAAGCTTTTCTTAGCTAGCTAGCCTACACTATGGTTTATTACTATTTTTTTTCCTTGTAAATGTGTTGTATTTTGACATTCTAATTTGCATGGAGGAAGCATTTAATTCCTTTTACCAGCGTTTAAGGACATTTAGGTTGGGTTTGTTTTTTGGGATTAGGACTAAGATTACGAGATTGAAATTGAATATTGTATTTGATTATTAGAGGCCGAAACTAAATTTTTAGTCTTGGGACACAAAAATTATAGTCTCTTCAATACCTTCAGAAAGTAGAGACACAGAAAATTGAAATATTTAAAAAAGGTGACTGAAACTTAAATAACATTTTTTTAAAAAATACTGTCATTTAACTTTTTAAATTTCAAATTAACCATTTAATCTCTATATTTAATTTATGTTAAATTAAACATAATACTAAAACATAACTCACTTCAATAAATTTTACATAAAATACAATACAAATACTTATTTATCTTCTAGTCTCTATATCTCAATCCCAATTTCTCTTTTTTTTTTTTTTTTTTTGGACATACCCAATTTTTTAAGTTATTTGGTGGATTTTTTTTTTTTGGGTCAGGATGGATTTATTACATGTTTTTTTTTTCGCATACCGTCATTCCTTTTGGGCCATGTTTTTTTCTTCTTCACAGCATATAGCCCACAACGTTGGAAACAGATTTCCAATAGCTCTATTGCCTTCAAAACCGACTTTTACTTTGGAGACTAAATAAACACTATACATCCAATACTCAAAAAAAATAAAATAAAAGGGCAAATATTTATTATATATTATTAATTTTATAATTAAAATATATTATATGTCATTTTTTTATTATAATTAAAATATTTTTTTTTTTAAAATTAAAAAAATTTTTCATCCTCTCTTTTTTTTATTTCTCTCATTCCTTTATTCATTCTATTTTTCTTATATATCATTATCAATTATTAATTATAAATTTAACAATTAAAATAAATAATATAAAAAATTTTAATTATATTTAAATTAAATTAAAATTAAAATTAAAATGTTAAAATTTAAATATAGCTATATTATACATTATTAATTAATTTAATAACTAAAATGTATCACATGATACTCTCTTATTAAAATTTAGAGAAAATATTTCTCTCTAAAATTAATAAACCTTCTTCTTCTATAATACACGAACACTGACACGGACACAGGACACGACACGACACGGAATACACTGACACACGAATTTTAAATTCTTATAGGACACGAGGATATATATATATATATATATATATATATATATATATATATATATATATATATATAATCTGAAGTATTTTTTAGAGAAATGGTAATAATATTTTGATATTTTATTGATATTAAAATATAAAATTAATAAACCTTCTTCTTCTATAATACACGAACACTGACACGGACACAGGACACGACACGACACGGAATACACTGACACACGAATTTTAAATTCTTATAGGACACGAGGATATATATATATATATATATATATATATATATATATATATATATATATATATATATATATATATATATATATATATATATATATATATATATATATATATATATAATCTGAAGTATTTTTTAGAGAAATGGTAATAATATTTTGATATTTTATTGATATTAAAATATAAATTAAATTTTTAATTATTTTAATATCTTATTTTAATTATATAAAGTATTTAAAATATTATTTTGTTTTAATAAATAATAATATATACTATTTCTTAATTTATTTCAACAATATACATGTTAAGAATAAAGTTGGACACGCTGACACGTGATGGTAATTAGGTGTGTCTAAGCGTGTCCGACGAAGAATTTTTTATCTTTTATTAAGACACAGTTGGACACGGTAGACACGTGTGTCGGACGAGTGTCTATGAATGTCGTGTTCGAAATGTGTCCGACACGCAGACATGACAACTCAGCGAAGTGTCCGTGCTTCATAGTTCTTCTTACATTCTCTTATCTACCTCTCTCTTTTTTCTATTTCTATCTATCATTCTCACTCTATATATAATTAAAAATTTATATTTTATATTTATAATCTGACAAATTAAAATATGTCACTAGATATTTTTTTCATTATAATTAAAATAATTTTTTTAACTTTTAAAATTAACAAACTCTTTCTCTCATTCTTTTTCTTTATCTTTCTTTCTCTTTTCTCTCATTCTCTATTTTTCTCTACCTTTCTGTTCTACAAAAAATAAAATTAACAATATAATATAATTTAAATAAAAAATATTATTATATATATTTTTATTTAGTTTTAAATTTGTATTACTTATCTTTCTAATCTATATTTTCAATTTTTTTTTCAAATATTTATTACATATAATTTAGAGAAAATACTAATATTGTGATTAAAAGTTAGAATCAAGATTCAATTATTTTTTAAAAAATAAATTTGAATTAATTTTGTAACTATCAATATAATTTTTTTATGTTAATATCTAATTATGTTTTTATAAACAGAGAGAAAAAAATATTATTTTTAAATAGCATGCATAAAAATTAATTATTTTTATTTGTGTAACAGATTTAACACCTAATCTGTAACACCCTAACTTTTAGCACGTCATGATCGTACCAAAAGTAAGGCGTTACGAACCTGATTTCCTTTATTATAAATTTACTATTTAATATTGAGCCTCTAGGTCGATATCGCGTTTCAGTTTATAAGAAAATACCAGAAAATTATTTGTAGTAATAATAATAATAACAATAGTAATGATAATACTTTAATATTAATAATAATAATAGTAATAGTAATAAAAATCAATGTAAATTTTATCTATCGAAATAATTTTTAATAAATAATTCAATTTACTAGAATAAATTATAATTAAATTAAACTTCAATAATAATAAAATTCTATTTAATTATTTTTGTTAGAAATAATTTTTTTAAAAACAAAATTCAACAAATATAATAACTCATAAATAGTTAATTATTTAATTTTTGAAAACTTGGGGTTTTATATAATCAAATATAAAAGTATATATATTAAATTATTTCAAATTTTAGATAACGAATATTAAAATTAATTATTAGTAAAAAAAATTAAACTCTTTCATATGAAAATAATAATTAAAAAATTTATTGTTTAATTATTTTATCTACAAAAATTCTGATCTTCTTAATCGACGGAGACTTTTGTCCCTTACGATCTTTTTATAAAAATAATTTAATGCTATAAATTTTTTATATCATAATCTATAATGTCAAAACTGACGTAATTTTAAAAGATTTATATTTTTATAATATTATTACGAATAAAAATTCTAATATAACACTATACGAATTCTTAATACTAATCACTTTAATCACATTTATATTTTTTACAATCTCATATAATTCTACAACAAATTTCTTCTTCCAATCCTACCCAGACATATATAAAGGATATGGTCGATCATGCACAAGCATGCACCAAAGAAAATGACATGACAAAAATTAACGTTTTCTTTGGGAGAAGACGCAATGAATTTTGTATATATTATATCATACACATATTTTGATAGATATTATGAGTCACGTAAACTTCTATATATTTGTATTTTAATCAAGAACTCACACTATTATTGAGCAAGTTCAAAGGCGGAGATTTTTTATATCTTGCTAAAAACTTGAAAGGGTTGTCATCAAGTCCCAAATCAATGATACAACTTTAACATAAATAAAACTTTTATTATTATTATTATTATTATTATTATTATAAAGAATTTAATGTGGATCTGAATTTTATTTAAAAAATTTATTATTAATTAATAATTATTGTATATATAAAACAAAATTTAAACTCTTTATATTTACTTAAATGGATGAATAAACTAATTATTAGAATGATTCAAATTAAATTAATGTCACTAGAAATGAAAGTCTAACTTAAACACAATACTATACATATCTTCTATATATATAAAAAAAAAATAAAAATATAAAATTTATGAAAACTATCTTAATAAACAATAAGCAAATTCTCTAGTATATAAGTAAAGTAGCACTATCGTTCAAATTCTTCAAAAGGCTTAATAACAACAGAGAAAGGTCATAATTAATCACACCCTTAAAAGATTTTTTAAAAAGAAAATGAAAAAAAAAAAAAACAATATATTATAGATACATCATTTCATTAAGTTGTACGCTATCTCTACCTTCCATTTTGATTTGGAATCTTTGCTTTTATAATCATAATAAAGTTGTTGATTTTATGTATTATCCTTTTTGTATAAAACAAGAGGCATCATCACCTTCGTCAATTATTCACTTTCCGTCATTTTTTTTTTTTTGGGTGGGGTTTAATCAAAAACAATGAGCAACACTGCTTTAATTTCTGGCCACCATGTTTGAACAGTTTTTAGACCCCAATAACTCAATCACTAAACAGGAATCCTTATTGTCTTTTTGCTTTGATTTTTTTCCCACCCCATATTTATATATAAACATTTCTTCTTTCATCTTTGAAATAAATATATATGTTTATATGTTTATGTATGTATGTTGAAATACTATTAAAGCATCGTCATCATGATGTATGTCTGCTTCCCCTGAAGTTTTTTTTTTTTTAAATGTTTTCTACGCATAACAAAGAGTGAATTATTAAATTAATTATAATATATATATATATATATTATATATATATATATATATATATATATATATATATATGATTAATTATTGATTGTTGATTTTTCATGTGTGTGTAATATGACTATAAAATTTAAAGATCAATTTAAGAAAGATAGAGAAAAATATTTTATAAATAATTTGACATTTATTTATTTTTTCTTTTTCTAATTAGTTTAATGAAGCCTTGAATCTCTTGATATATAAGGAAATGGATTAGCTACACATCCAAATTTTATTGTCATTTAAGTCTAATCAAATATGTTCAACACCAACAAAAATTACTCTCGTTAAAAGAGTATGTACACGCGCTCAAAATCCCCAACGTTACTCTTTGCACTCTAATATGAAAACTCTTTTTAATTATTTATTTATTTTTTCTTCTTCTTCTTCTTCTTCCCTCCTCCTCGTCTTCTTCTTCTTCCTCTTTTTAATTTATTTCGGTTCATTTGTATGTTAATTGAGATTCAGTTGATATTGCTAATAAATATTGACTAATTTTTTTATTCTTTAAGTAATTTCGCTTCATTCCTTAGTTTAATTGAAGTTCATTTGGGTCTAAAAATAAATTTAATGTGTTTTTGTTGATGATTGAGCCTTTTTTTAACCAAAAAGAATGAAATTATTTATTATCACTTTATTCAATTGTATTAGATTTCATTCCATTCCATTCAATTTGTCTTGAAAGTTATTCTAACTATTGGGACAAATTATTCATCGACAACACACTTAAACTGCAAATGAACCAAAAATATTATTAAATCGAAACTATTGTGTAATACTAAATGAACCGAACATTTGTCTATTATATAAATTCGAATTCAGAAACACCATGCGTTCAGAATAAACCGAAAATATTATCAAAGTGAAACTACTGTACAATACTAAATGAACCGAACATTGTCCATTATATAAATTCAAATTCAGAACACCTGTGTCTAGAATGAACCGAGAAATACCATCAACACGAAACCAATATACAATACCAAATGAACAGAAAATTGTGTTCATAAACAACTGGATTTAGTGATTGCATTCCATTCAATTCAATTCAAAATTGAATAATCAAATCTTGTTCGCTTGATTCAGAAGAATAATCCAAATCGCTCTCATTTAATTGATTTGAAGTTGAATCATTCATTGTTTTGATACGCTATTGAAATCTGAAAACGAAGAAGAAATCTGAAATCTGAAAACGAAGAAGAAAATGAAGAAGATAAATAATGCAATGCAAATCGAAGAAGAAAACAAAGAAAAATAGGAAGATAAATAAAATACAGGTCAAAGAAGAAAATGAAGAAGAAATCGAAGGAGAATACGAAGTTTTATGTTGTAGAAATCATAGTAGAAAAGAACACCAGAACTTTACGTTGAGGAAGAGAAGCTTTACGTTGAGATAGAAGAATGAAAAAAAGTTTATGTTGAGAAAGAGAAGCTCTATGTTAAGAAAGAAGCTTTACGTTAATAAGAAAGGAGCACGTGAATGAAAAATAACTTGATTAACTTGGTTACGAAAATTACATGAATGTAAAGTATTATTAATAAGAAAAAAAACAAGACTAGTAAATCAAATGCATCTTTTTATAGCAGTATATATCCTTAAGACTTATAACTAATAGCAAATAAAAAACAAAAATAAAAATAAAAAATAAAAACTTATAACTAATAATTTTAGGGGAAAATTCAAACTTTTCCTCATAGATATATTTTAAATGATAACAATGAAATATTTTTCTTAATAAAATTTGCATAAAATTTATTTCTCGCTTTAGTTTTTATTTGTTTTATATTAAATTTTTTTATAGTTTAACAAGAATCAAATTTTAGATTTTTTTTAATCATAAAAATTTTAATACTATATTATAAGCTTATTTATTTTAAAACTTAAGCTAACAGAAAAAATTTAATAGATAAATAACTCAACAAACTAAATTTTTATTTAACTTATAATTGATAAATTATATAATATTTTTCAATTATATTACTCTAGATTTGCAACCCTCATAGTAAAAGAGATGTTAAAGAGTATTAGGACACGTGTTCTTCCATTATACTAAAATATTTGAAAGAGAGATTTGAGAGATAATGACACAATTAGTATCCTGAAGCTACAAATAAAATAATGACATACAAACTATTCTCCAAAAGTCTAAAACAACACACTATTGGACGCAACAACGCACTTCAGATTAATTTACATATTTAACAAACAAAAGTTTTATACGAATACAAATCTAAATTTTCACGAGTAAATAAACAAATTTATTTTTAAAAAATTATTCATTTTTCATATTGGTTTTCTAAAAATTTTCTTACTTAAATTTTGTCTTTAAAGATTTAAGTTGATCACATTATTCTTTGTCATTTTTATTGTTCATGACATTAAAATTTGTTGATATGAGACATTAAGTGACACCATATTATACACTTGACTATTTTAATTAGCTGTTAATATAATAAATTCATGAAATTAGAACAAATCAATTTTAAACTGAAAAATTTTAATACCTCAAAATATATTTCATTAATTTAAGATTGATTTAATCTAATTGCATAAATTTATCATGTTAGTAACTAATTAAGACTGTCAAGTATATATATTGTAATATATGTGGTGTTACTTAACGTGTCACATAAATAATTTTTAACGTTATTAACAATAGAAGTGACGAAAAAACTAACGTGACTAACTTAAAATCTTTAAAAGATAAATTTGATTAAAAAAATCTTTCAAAATCAATTTGAAGAATGAGTGACTTTTCAGAGACGAATTTAACAGTTTATTCAAATTTTCATACTTTAAAAATGAAAATGCATCCATTATTTTGTAACAAAATTCATCAAAATATTGAGTTTAGTAATAATAAATATCTATATGTATATTTTTGAATTTTACAATAATATTATCTCTTTGACAAATGTATGGACATTGCTCGGGAGTGGATCCTCTTTAGTGGTAAAAAAATTGGATGCTATCTGTGTTTAATCTCACATTTTATTATTCTCTCTTCTCTTTATTTTTGGTCTCACTTATAGAATTAAAGGTAAAAAATTATACTTTATTCTCTCAAATGTTAAAAAAACTGGAAATGATCCATTTCCGACATTGCTCAATGCTTAAGACTTGATCTTGAGCTCCTTTAGATTTCACTACTATTAAATATTAATTAGGCACTCAATAATTTACGGCTAAACATTCAATAGTTACATACCAACCAACCATGGAAATTGAAAAGGAATTGTAAAGCCTCAAGTATATGATTTATAAAAGATAAAAATAAAGTTTTGTAGAAAAAATAATAAATATGCTCATTGGAATAATCCAAATAATATTTCCATTATTCACTACCATGCAGAAGCTTCTGAACAAGATGAATCGGTATGTGTGTTTTGGTGTAGTTTGAAACGCCAAATTAAGTTGTAGTTATTAAATAATATATAAATGTCCTTGAGCTTTCTTATAAATAATATATAATTTCTCAAATATATATATATATATATATATATATATATATATATATATATATATATTTGAGAAATTAGTAATTTATCTGAAAGGTTTTCAAAGAATATCCAGAAGATCAGTAGGATACAATATTATTACTACTCTATATATTAATTTAATTAGCATATATAGTAAAATAGTCTAGTAAAACTTAATTTGATGCTCTAAATTTTAATTGACCAATTTAACCATTGAAATTTGTTGTTATGTATAAAATTAGTAGTCCTAGCTAGCTATATTATGCATGACTCTTCAATAGAGGTGTGTGTGAGCATAATATATAATAAGAAGGGAAATGGATGTGTTGTTTTTTTACCAATTAATGAGGGAACAATTAATTAAGGCCTTCCTAGGATTAGGTTATAAATAGAGAAAGACACTAAATTTATTTATTGTTCGATAATGTCTGGAAGAGAATTCTAAAGTTATATTTTATATAACATAAATATATTTATAATTTTATATACATAATATTTGTAATTATATATTTATTATATATAAAATTATATAATAATTTTAATAATAATTAATAAATATTAAATAAGATTATGTTTTACTATTTGTTTAGTTTTTCAAATGTTATTGTTTATTATTGACTACCAAATTAATTAGCAAAATGTTTGGTAACAAAAGAAAAAAAAAGTACAAAATAGTTAAAATTTATCTTATTTAATATTTATTATAATTAATGAATGTTAAATAAGACAAATTTAAATTATTTAGTGAACATACACTAATAATTCAGATTAGTGTTTTGTTAGAATAATGCTATACATTCAAATTTTTTTATGAATTAAATTCTATAAGTTAAACAATAAAACTTACAATAATACTAATTATAAAAAATTTTTGTTATGTTAGATTAACTTAGTTAAATTTAATTTATAAAAAAACTTAAATACATAGTATTCGTTAAAAATTTTTTTTGTTATGTTAGGCCAAGTTAAACTCTTTCTGGTATTCTAAATGGATGAAAACCAATTCTGTTGGAGGAAAGATGGATTTTTTGCATATTTTAGATACTGATCTTTGCTTAAGAGATTTAATTGATATAGTAATTTTTGGTGACTGAAATAAATTAAACAAAGAAAAACAAAACAAACAAAATAAGGAACTGTCTAAATAGAGGGACAGTCCCGTTCAAGACTACTCTTAAACTCCTCCCAAGGTGAAAGAAGCTCCACATGCGAAAATTGTAACTTAATCGCCATCTTTGTCATAGTATCTGCCACCGTGTTTGCATCTCTCATAATCAACCGAAAGTCAACCCGTCAATTCCAATGCATGATATCTCTTATTTTGAGCACCAGTTGATCAATAAACCCAAAACCATCTTGAGTAACAAGATTAAATGCTTCCACACAATCCGTCTCACAAATAACATCTCGTTGACCCACATCCCAAGCTAAGAGATATCCTCTCCAAATAGCAAACAATTCTCCTTGAAGAATACTATTACTCTCAATCATTCCCAAACACTCCCTTTGCCAGCTCCCATTACAATCTCTAATAATACAAGCAAAACCAACACTATCATCCGAACCAAAATAACTAGCATCACAATTAATCTTAAAAGTACCAATAGATGGGGGATTCCAAAAACCATTTAGAGTAGAGGGAAAGGACATACGTTGTAATTTAAAAATATTCCTAAGCTCCTTTTCTGAAGTTAATGCCAGACAAATCACTTTTTTCGGAGGCCAAGTTTCATGGGATTAAAGATGTCATTATTCCTTACTCGCCATATCCACCAAAGTCCCGAAAAGAACTTGAACGGATACTCTCTGCTATGATACAAGAACCAGTTCTTCAAATCCAAAGGATGACAAGAAATTGATATAGTAATTTTGTTTAGTCTTTTCTATTTTTTTGCTTTTCTTTTTCTTTGTTACCCTTTCACCCAAAAAGAAAAAATAGTCTAACGTCACATTTAAAAAAACTAAATTGAATCAATTAAAATTGTTATTCTCTATTTATTTAACATGCATATCTTTTTATTTAGCTTAATTTTTTCGCAAGCTTAAGCTCGTAAAAAAAAATATATGAATGATTATATATTTATTACGTTCTCTTGTATAAGAGTAGTCTTTTTTAAAATTTATGTAATTTTGCTAAAATTTTTCTTTTAAATTAAAAAATAATCAAATTTTAAAAAATTATTTCTTCTAAAATTTAAACTAATATAAAAAAACATAAATAATTATATTTCTAACACTAAATAAAATATATATACCCAATTCTTAGAGGATTTTGACCTCAAAGTTAATGTTTTACCATTATTTTCCCCATGTTTTTTCTCCTCTCAAACGTTACATAATTGACATTTATTCTCATACTAACTTTTCAAAACTACTTATAATTTACTTTAAGAAAATAATTATAATATCTCATCAATCACTCACCAAATAAATGATACAATCACCCTTTGTCTGCCAACATGAAGAGGTAATTGTTGTTATCAAAAGACTATATATATAGTGTATGATATACATATCATCAACCTTTTTTAATTTTTCTCAAGTTATATTAAACTTTGTGAAACATGATAAATTGGTCTTTTATGGAACATAGGCAACTGTTATTCATTCCAATATATATGCTTTAATTTGGTGTGACCTCATACCACCGCCCTTCCTAATATTATAAGTATTATGTGACAAAAAACATAAAGTAGGAAAAACTTGTCCATAATAATAATAAATAATCATAAAGTTGCATGTCATTTTCTATTCCCATCATGTAAGGGTTTATGCAGCAAATAGGAAAGAGTATTTAAGATGGTGATATGCTTAAGCCTTTAGGCCCACATTTAATTTGTTCCTTTCTAATTTTTCTTCTCTCCACCCATATCTGCGTAGATAGAAAGCAACGTCTACCTTAATTATAGCTTTTAATTTCTACACCCTTTCATTTATGGAAAAGTATATGGAATCTGATCGGTCAAAAAATAAATAATTTAACTAATTTATAATTATATTTAATTAATTTAATTTATTTTTAATTTATAATATTTGATATTAATTATTTTTTATTCTAAATTAAAATTTTAAATGATATGTTAAAAAAATAAAGACAGGGATTACAAAATTACCAACAATTTTAATTTTTAGTATATAAAAAAATTTATAAAATATATAAAAGAACATCCATTTAGTATGAAAAAGAAACATTCTAATATTTAGTAGAAGAAATATTCTAATGCCTAGCATAAGCACTATCCATGTAGAGATCTTAAATTTACCCAAAGATATTTGGCTGATTTTTAGCTGATATCTTCTTGATTTATTAGTATTGTTGTTTATTTATATATATTTTTTTCACGGGTTAAAATAAAAAATTGTCACTTTGGTGCCAAATGATAAATATAAATCATTTGCTTTTTTTATATAATAGTTTAATCGTTTAAATATTTAGAAAAGAGGTAATTAGTAACGTAAAATAATAAATTTTTTTATAATCAAAAGATGTAAAATTTGTTTTTTTTTTTTTTATATCATTCATCCGGATAAAATTCATTTTCAGCTTAAAATATGATGAATATATATGTATCATCCGCATACTTTAATTTAAAGCTAAAAGAAACTACAATTAGAAATATACAAAATTAATTAAACATGATAGACTATAGATATAAATTTTTTGTTTTTACAAACATACATGACTAATTTTGTAGATGATATTTGCCGGAAAATGTAGATAGCTAGGAATATGCCTTATGTGGTCACAAAATTTTAGACAGATAAAGATGACAATCATCATCATCTGTTTAATACAATAAAAGTATAAATAGTCTACGGACGAAGGTCAAGAATACCAACATGGAGTAGATATAATCATTGAAATTGTTTTTTTTATTAGTTTAAATTTTTAAAAGAAATAATTTTATGATATGATATTAAAATTTGATATTTAAAAAATTTAAAATTTGATATTTAATAAATTTTAAAAATAAAAAAATATAAAGTAAATAAAAGGCAAAAGAAAATTATAAAAAATTAAATAAATCTAAAAGAGACGTTTGTTTAAAAATGAGTGTTAGAATATAACTATTATATTTTTTTTTATTAATTTAAATTTAAAAAAAATTAATTTCATAATAGGAACGATGAAGAATAAAACATAAATTTATAAAAGCAAATATATTATTCCAGTTTATGGAATTAATAATTAATCTATCGGTATGATATATAAACAAATAACTGAAATAAGTCATATATACTGAATATTTATTAGTAGTGATATGCTAATTAATGATAATATTAATGTATAAATTGGAGAGTAAACAAAACAACATTTAATTAACGATGAGTCTGAAGATTAAATTGAAGATATCAACAAGAGTAAACTACTAATTCTACCCACGAAAGTTGAAAATGTTGACATATCTATTCATAAAAAAAAGAAATTACCATTTGTACCTATGAAATATGAATTTCGCATAACAAAATTATCCAAACACTCAAAAATTAACTAAAATTCTTAAATTACCGTTATCTTCACCACCATACCACCTCCTTCACCCAATCACCTTTCTAATCCTAACCCTCTTCACCCAGCCACCACCCTCCTTTTTCTTTCTAATCTTAAATCCCACCACCATCTCATCTCCTTTATCACTACCATCATCACCACCACTACTATACCTCCACCATCATCTTCTTCACATAAAGCAGCAGCAGCAACAACAACAATAGAAAAAGCAAAGAAAAAAAACGGTTCTTCCTCCCTCATTGAACAGCGTCGACGACGATGGTGGCAGTGACACCCACCGATGCCGTTGCCCTCTCCTCCTTCTCCGATCTCTTGCGCGCTCTCTTCTTTCCAGACCAGCGACAACGACAACGATGGACTCAATCAATGGCGGCGACAGACGTGACGGAGCCGGCAGCAACAGGGCGCGACAGCAGCGATAGCTCTCCCTTTCTTGGTTTTGGTTCGCATCTCCTTTTCGGGCTCCCTCAACAACGGCGACGATGATGCGATAGCGGCAGCGAGTCCCCACGTTGCCAGTGCGGTCTCCCTCTTCCTCCTCTTCTCTTCTTCTTCCTCGAGTAGGGGTGTGTGTGTAATGTCTCTGTGTGTGGGTTTTGGAGGAAAAGGGGGTAGTGGCTGGGTGAAGGGGGTGGTGGTGGGATTTGAAATTAAAAAGGGAAAGAGAGGTGGTGGCTGGGTGAAGAGGGTTAGGGTTAAAAAAGTGATTGAGTGAAGAAGGTGGTGTGGTGGTGAAAATAAGGGTAATTTAGGAATTTTAGGTAATTTTTTAGTGTTTGGATAATTTTGTTATGCGAAATCCATATTTCATGGGTACAAATGATAATTTCCTTTTTTTATGGGTAGATATGTCAGCATTTTCAACATTTGTGGATAGAAATGGTAGTTTACCCTATCAACAAAGAATCTTAGGTATAATGAAAACAAATAAAATTTATGCACGCCAATAGATATCCCAAAAGAAGAAGAATGCTTGTCAATTAATAATTAAGATAATAAATTAAAGGATTCAAAAATATCAAAGTTGAATCATTTTATATATATATGAGTGTAATTGAAGAATACGTTGTTCATAAGGATATATAGTTCCATGGTACTTTGAGTGATCAAGCTTTGCAAGTAATTGTAGATATTTTTAAGATTGTTGATATTTTTTTAATAATACCATTTATATACCAAATATTCCTAACACCTATATAATAATACAGTTATTAATAATTAATTAATTATTTTAAATTATTTTTTAATTAACAAAATAAAAATCTAAAAAATGCATATTAGTTGTTCAAAAAGTATTAGCGTCTATTATAAAATTAAAAAAATAGACCTACGAGATTGACCTTTTTAATCCTTAGTTTTTCTTTTCTTTAATTGAAGGAAGGAGAAAAATTTTCACATCTACATCAATGAAAACAACTAACATATAAATTTAATTATAGAAGAAATTCTTCTTTAATTTGATACCCTAGCAAGTAACTTTTTATCTCAGTGCATGAAATTTTCAACTTAGTCACGTCAACAAATAATACCAACTAATGTTTTTTATTTATTTATTTAGAGTGCCTAATTTCCGCACTCATTCCTTGAAAATATCGAACACTAGGCAGAATTTATTGTTAGGATTTGGTTGAATTAGTCCCACATTGCTTAGGATAGCAAATGGAGTGGGTGGCCTAGGCTATAAATATGAGGCTAAGTTCTCCATTTGTTTTTGCACCAGTCAGAAACACTTTAAGCTTGTATCTGATTTTTCTTTTCCTCTGTACTCTTTGATTAGAGAGTGTTGTGAGGTGTAGTTAGATATTTGCTTTGAAAGAGTGTGGGTGTACTGGGGTGCCGGTGAGAGAAAGAAGTCTATGTGTTGTAACAATTTTCACATAGTGATATTCTCTGGTTGTCATTTGACAACGGCCGTGGTTTTTTCTCCGGTAATTGGAGTTTCCACGTTAAATTCTTGTGTTGTGATTGTGTCTATTTTATTTCTCTGTCAAAGGTGTTTTCTCAAGGGGGAATTGTGTCTTATTCCCAACAAGTGGTATCAGAGCTTCGGTTCGGTGGGATTTATTCTTAGTATGCTCTGTGGTTGCAGCCTAGTCTGACCTTCCACATCAGAAAAGAATTTTGTCCTGTGGCTTGAGGTTGATCTTTGGTTGCTGTTGTTGTTGCTGGAAGGCAGTGTGACTCTGTGAGAGTGCAGTTTGGAAAAGGTTCTGGCTAAGGAAAGACTTGGTATTTAAGTGTGTCCATTGTGACCCACCTCTCTTTCCTGGGGACCCTTCCTAGTGCACGGTCTACAGTTGAGTTATAATATTCCAGTATACGGTTGCAACAATGTCAGGATATTCAAGTGCTGTGAAGCTTGAAATAGAGAAATTTGATGGAAGAATCAATTTTGGCTTGTGGCAAGTACAAGTCAAGGATGTGTTGATACAATCAGGTTTGCACAAGGCGTTGAAGGAGAAGATCTCTGGTTGCTCTCTCTATGAGAGAAGATGATGTTCTCTAGAAGACAAGAAGTATCCTCATGGTATTACCGCACTGCCATGGATAAGGATGAGTTGTGGCAATCAGGTCCACAATTGCACACGGGCATTGGTTGGCGTTGAGATGCAAGGTGTGTGGCGGAGTTAGGTCGATGGCTGAAGAACTTCCAGGAAAAGCCAATTTGGAAGTTGCACCATGAATTTTCAGCAAGGTTTCGATCTGTACCAAGGCGAAATTCTTGGAGTGGTCTAATTCCAAGTGAGTATACTTTCATGGTGGAGTATGATAGTTCTCTGAACTATGATTGTCGGTATAGACAATGGCAGCAAAGAATTGTCGGTGTTGACAATGGAAGCTGAAGATGTGTGACTATTTCAATCAAGGTGGAGATTGTTAGGATTTGGTTGAATTAGTCCCACATTGCTTAGGATAGCAAATGGAGTGGGTGGCCTAGGCTATAAATATGAGGCTAAGTTCTCCATTTGTTTTTGCACCAGTCAGAAACACTTTAAGCTTGTATCTGATTTTTCTTTTCCTCTGTACTCTTTGATTAGAGAGTGTTGTGAGGTGTAGTTAGATATTTGCTTTGAAAGAGTGTGGGTGTACTGGGGTGCCGGTGAGAGAAAGAAGTCTATGTGTTGTAACAATTTTCACATAGTGATATTCTCTGGTTGTCATTTGACAACGGCCGTGGTTTTTTCTCCGGTAATTGGAGTTTCCACGTTAAATTCTTGTGTTGTGATTGTGTCTATTTTATTTCTCTGTCAAAGGTGTTTTCTCAAGGGGGAATTGTGTCTTATTCCCAACATTTATCTACACCATTCACGTCAATAGATCTCAATTTTCAATAATGCTATCAATTTAACTTTTGAAACTTCATGTAATTAACATCATTCATTCCTATATATATATATTCATTTTGGATCACAATTAAACTTTAATATATAATAATAAAATAAAAAAATTTTAAATATACTGGTATATTAATATTTTAATAATTTTAAATCATTAATTTTAATTATATATATTATATATTTTTTTTATAATTAAGATTAACAATTAAAAATCACTGAAACACTAGTATAACGATCTACTTAAATATTTTTCAATAAAATATACTAAAGAGTTGCATGTAAAGTGACATGGCACAGCATATAGAAGTGCTTACGTGTACAAGCTGGACCAACCAGAGGATAACATTTTGATGGTTAACTTCTGAAAAAGACATAATAATGAGGAACAAAAGAATCCAAGTTCACAAAAGGAATTTTAAAATATTATATGTGTTCTTAATAATAATAATAGGCATTATTAGAGCATGAGGGCAAAAAAGATTCCTTGCATTCATTTCTTTATTGTTGTTTTCCATTTTTCTTGTATCTTGGATAAAAACAATGGAATATAAATTATTAGTTTTGGTGATTATTGTTTGTATAATTATTGAAGGTTATTTATGTAGACAACCTTTAATTATTAAAATTTTTTAAAAAATAATATAATTATATATCATCATGATATATTTATCTAAAAAATCTTTTTTTTAGTATATGAAATTTATATTTTTTATTTTTTAATATTATGATATCATGTTGGATACTATATTATAATTAAAATTATTTAACTAAAAATTTAGACAAATAAAAAAATATATAAATAATTATATTTTTAATAAAAAAAATATATTAAGCTTCTTGAAGATAAAAAGAAGGAATATTTTCGATAAAATAACCAAAAAAAATACATGCAAGAAAAAATAAACCATACATGTGATTTTGACACCGAAAGAAAAAAAAAATCATATATGAAAATTATGGTTGATAAATGTAGGGCATTATTGTCCAAATCTAACGTTAACCATGGTCTCCCTTTTTCCATTCACAATTTTCTTTTTTCTTTTTAATATCCATGACATGCTTTATATATACCATACACATTTTCCAACATGAACTTGCATTGTTGAACACCCTCTTAGAGCACCAAAGACATGAACACTTCAATTCAAGCTTAGTCTTTGACTAAAACACAGCCACCCCATTATTTTCTTTTCAAAGAATTCAGCAGCAAAATTGTTTCTTTTTTATTAATTTTAAAAGGGTCCTTTTGAGTTGCCAAAAGGGTAAACCTTGGTTCAACCTTACGCTAGTTTCATGTAACATATATATATGTGTATGTATAAAGCTATAAACATGTGTTTCTGTTTCTCTGATATATATATGTTTATGGTTTTGGTTTGTTGAAGCTGGATTGGAGCATAGCGAGAGTGAAGAGTAGAATAAGAACAAGGTTGTTGCATCCAACATCATCATCTTCGATGCCGTTTAACATATATCATGACAAACATGGATTGCCAAGAATTATTTTAACTGAACCTAAAGGTTCTTCAGCTGAGGTTGTTTTTCTTCTTCTTCTTTTTCTGTTTTCTTATTCATGATTTAATCATAAAATATGTAAACTGCATATTGAAATGAATCCTGAATACATTCTCTTGTATGAGTTTTCTAGGAACAATTTTTATTATCAAATTCTGAAATAAGATATAGAAGTTTTTAAGTTGGAAATAGTTTTTTGATACTTTGGAAGTGTGAACTTAATTAATAATCATTTTTAGAATTTTTGTATCCAAACAATTGTTTTTTTTTTTACTTTTTTATTATTCCTTATTCTGTTTTCTGAAGATGCTACCATGGATTTAACAAAATTGATCTGATGTTAGAAGTTTCAACTTCAAATTTCAGCAGAAACCAATTGTTGTGAATTGATGTGTTTTTCAGGTGCTTCTGTACGGAGGACAAGTTGTTTCTTGGAAGAATGAAAGGAAGGAAGAGCTACTTTTTATGAGCAGCAAGGTAAAGAAGAAAAATAAATAAATAAATAAATAAATTCTCCTACTTTCTTTTACTAACAACCATAGTGGTGTGTGTCTGAGAATAAGATTCTTTCCACTTTTGAAATCCAATGCATTACAGCAATCTTAACAACAATAAACATTAATTTTTCCATTGAAAATACATAATTATTAAGAGTTTAATTTTGATGTACTGATCGTGTAAAGCGTTTTACACAGTCGTGTAATCAGATCCATTCTTTTGGATAACTATTTACGCAGTCAGTGTGAAAGGTAGTTATTTTTATTGATGTGACGTTAATTCTACTGACAATGCATCAAAATTAAATTCAATCATTAATTAGTACTTGAAGTTAAACTCAAGTTCTTTCTCAAATCCAAGATCAACTCTCTTAAATGAGGGTTCGAAAGTTCCATGTGCTTGTTTGAATTTTTGTTTTTCCATTCAATAGGAGAAATTTATAAACATACTTAATGTAATTTATGGGGATTTATTTCTACTAATCAGGGAAATTGGAAACAGCCTAAAGCAATCAGAGGAGGCATATCATCATGCTTTCTAAGGGTTAGTTTATTTAACACTTTTTTCATCATACAAAACTTGAAACATAATCTTAACTTCTTTTATAGTTGCTTCTTTAAGTCCTAAAGTTTTCGAATTTTCAGTTTGGTGATCTTGGTTCACTTGAACAATATGGATTCACAAGAAACAGAATGTGGTCATTGGATAGAGACCCTTCACCTTTACCACCATCAGACAATCAATCATCAGTTGACTTGATACTCAAGTCAACCGGAGTTGACTTGAAGACGCCTCGCAGGTAATCATTGATTCAATCCAAATTCTGCATACAGCATAGTACTGAATTATCTCTTAAAAAAAAATACTTGTCAATTAATCACAAAAGTAGCGAATTGCTTGCCGAAATAGACTGCTTACATGTAAATTTTTCGCAGTTTTGAGTTCCGGCTTCGCATCTGTATCAGTCCTGGAAAGTTGATTCTGATCCCAAGAGTCAGAAACACTGATAACAAAGCATTCTCATTCACATTTGCACTATGCAACTATTTATCAGTATCAGATATCAGGTATGCAAAAGTTTATAGAAATGATTGTTGCTATGAATCAAATTGATTAGTTTGTAACATGTTTCTTAATTAAGTGACTAAGAAAAGTTAAATGAATGGTGCAATTTTGCAGTGAAGTGAGAATTGAGGGATTGGAGACACTTGATTACTTTGACAATCTGATGAACAGATCAAGGTTCACAGAACAAGCAGATGCAATTACATTTGATGGAGAGGTATGAATATATTAAATTGAATTTTGATATTTTCATTCAATTGGTTTGAGGTTACAACTCACATCATAAGCATAAATTTTTTGTATAGAAAGACATCTCTTTTTTTTTTTTTTAATTAATTGATTTGAATTTCATAAATTTCTAATAATTGTGTTACCTTGTAGATTGACAGGGTGTACTTGCGCAGCCCTTCAAAAATTGCAATCATAGACCATGAGAAGAAGAGAACTTTTGTACTTCAGAAGAATGCAATGCCTGATGCAGGTTGTTGATAGTTAAAAGTTCATACAAATTTCTACATCATTTAACTACTTATTACTTGTCATCTTAAATTTTTAAATACGGATTTAATCTGTATGCACCATCTGTGTAAAATTTCTTAGGGTAAAGTATATTTTTGTTCTTAAAGTTTACTAAAAGTTTTAAAAATACTCCTAAGTTTTATTTTGTTTCAATTTTATTCCAAAAGTTTTTTATCTGTATCAAATATACCCTTGACGGCTAATTTTTCAAAAAACTTAGGACCAATTCAGCAACAATTTTACAAGAACCAACCATCAACACAAGTAAATTAGAGATAGTTGCATGCATTATTACTAGATTAGTCCTAAATTTTTTGAAAATTTAGCTGTCATGGATATGTTTGATGCAAATTGAAACAAAATAAAATTTGAAAGTATTTTTGAAATATTTGACAAATTTCAAAGACAAAAAATATACTTTACCCAATTTCATATTACAAGAACCGATATGACAGTGTAAAACTATTTGACAATATCAATTGGTGCATATTATCTTGTTATGGCTCACTTAACACCTTGTTATATATACTTATATTGGTGCAGTTGTATGGAATCCATGGGACAGAAAAGGCAAGACTCTACCTGATTTAGGAGTTGATGATTACAAGTTCATGATATGTATGAACTCTGCAGCCATTGAGAACCCTATTGTCTTGAAGCCTTCTGAAGAGTGGAAAGGGTATCAAGAGATCTCTACTGTTTCATCTAGCTACTGCAGTGGACAATTAGACCCTCTTAAGGTTCTTTATGGCCTTCACTGATCTAGTTTTAATGCAAGTCAAAATGCTCATTTTTATTTACATGGTCTCTAGGATCCTAATTAGGTGTACATAAATTAGAAAGTGCATGAATATCATTATATCATGCTGAGGCCACAACAAATAATGAGCCTGAGTTTTATCAGCATCATTAAACATTATTAATTATAATTATTCAGTTCTACTGTGTAATAACTGAGAGATGTCATTGACAATTGTTAAGAGTACTATCCATTTTTGTTATGTCAGTTTTGTATTCAATTTGTGAACTTGAATCTTTTCTTGTTTTGATTCAATCTATAAGAATTTATTTCTCATAATATCACAATGTCAGAGATATAATCATATGTTATCTCTTCCTATTGGCTTAAGTTTTTGGAAGAAGTTGTATCATGACACACAGTAATCTCATAACAAGTAATGATAAATCAAACAGAAACAAGGAGTTCTTTGCATAATAAAGTAGAACCCCCAAAAGGGAAAAAGGGAAAAGTATTAACAAGTTTTTTCATTCTGAACCATATGAAAAAGAAAGGCTGGAGAAACGACTAAATAATAAATAACATAATTTTCATAGATATACAATAACAAGAGAGTCCTCATCTAAAATATCAACAGAATACAAATACTGAACTTTAAATTATTTCTCCAAATTTGATTCGCCAATACTAAAAAGGGAGAAATAAAGAGAATGATATTGCAAAAACACCAGCAAGAAACAGGGTCCTGAAGAAATCATAACAGATTCAACCATGGAATATATCTTCTGCTCCATTCTCAACAAATTGTGTTAGACTGTACAATTCAACATGAAATGTGTAACACGAAGCTAGCAGGGCGTAGTTGAAATATATTATTCGGCATCATCATCATCATCATCATCATCTTCGTCTTCTTCACCGGCCCCTGCCTCGTCGCCAATGCCTTCAAGTAGTTTATCAACATCCTCCCCCAACTCGAGCAATCTAGCAGTAAGTCTTTCCACCTTGCTTTGTTCTTGGCCAAGGCATACAAGCAGATCATTCAGCTCTCCCTCACTCTCCTTCTGAGCTTCTTCCCTTGCTTCGGCTTTTATTGCTTCCACATCTGGGAATGTTGAGGGCCCTCCTTTCCTAAGTGCTTTCAACTCATTCTCCATTTGAATGTTGGATTGCTCAAGACTATTGTAGGCGTCGGATAGACTCCTTAGATCAGCTTCTGTCTTTCCGGCTAAATTCCGGTACATTTCTGCCTCTGATTCAACTTTAGCCTTTTCTGCCTGAAGGTTCACCAACCTTTGAGATGCTTCTTGGAGTTCTCTCCGGAGTTTCTCCATTTGGACTCTTTCTGAGGCCCCACTTACTCTTTGGTCAGACTCTAAACTTCTGCTACCTCCACTAGTCTTAGCCAGATCCTCAGCCAAAGTGGCATTTCGAACAAGGAGATCCTGGAATAATGATCAATGATCATACAAAGAACCACAACATCAGATACATATTAAGAATAGTCAAATGATGAATTTCACATTGATGTTTGTTGGACCACACTGGCAACTATAGTTTATGTATTTCCTATTCTTGTAATGCCCTCTATCAAATTCACGTAATAAAATAGTCCACCATTAAATCCTCATCCAAGTATCCAACTAAGTGATACATTAAGATTCTGAGCCTGCAGTATTAATTTCTTATCATTAGGGATTTACAGAGACGAAACCATCAGAAACAATCTCAGTTAACAACTTGTTAAACATGTAGTAATGTAGTTGACCGTAGCGCATCCTAGCAAAGACTTTGCAAAATAATCTTATCAGATGCATAACATTAAACCAACACTAGTCTCACTTTAAGAAAAATGGTAATGCCAGTTAGAATCACACAAGTAAAATTATCTTACATTTGACGGTTGATTTTAGCACACAAGGAACAAACTCGGGACTTTAAGGATATTATAGAAGGAAAAGATAAGTACAAACAATACCTGTATCTCAGAGCACTGCTTCTCAACAAAAGTTTTCAGCCTCTTTACATACTCGCCGTCACTTTCCCCACTTTTCTGCTCTAATTCTGCTGGAACTACCGCCACCTTGATTTTTGGTTGGCTATAAACATCCACAATCTGCTCTCTAATATCTGCCTCCAGTTTTTTGACAAAATTCACAAAGTAAGAATCCAAGACAGAAGAAAGAATTGGATGATCAGGAGATTTCTTTTCAGACAAATCATTTTCATCTACATCTTCAATATCTGCCATGCTGGCTGCTGAAGATCTAGCGAATGATTTACGGGTCATAGATGATTCCACACTGGCAAAAGCAAAGCTCTTCTTCATCTCGTCAAATTTTAGGAAGTATGAACTGAGCCCAACTTTCTGACTTATTGCATCAACAATGGCATATGCATCTTTTCCGTTATCAGTGGATTTATTATAGATAACACATTCACCCAAGACCACTGTTGCAAATCCCCTTATACACACTGTTTCTGACAAATTTGATACGAGCTCAAGAAGATAAGTTAGGTGGGGGCGAGCATCTAGGAAGCACTGTACTGCACTTGGACAGTCTGCTAGCCAGGTAATCAGTAATTTCAAGATAATGACTTCTGTATAAGAGTTTTCTGATGTACTAGACTTTCCATCTTTGCCTTTCATGGAAGAAGCAAGGGCAGAATATTTCACCATTCGATGCAGTAGTGGCTCTGGAGCTCCTAAAGATTGCATGGGTGGCTCTATTTCAATTCGTAAAACCTGCAACTTTTCTCATAAGATTTCTCTAAACACAACCAAAGTTTCTGTTTTTATGGATAATCTAACAACCAAAAAAGGTACAGCAGAAATAGGTGTATAAGCAGCAAAAACAAAGCCCAACAAGACGTTGTAGGGAAAAAACTGCATTGTCTTTGGCTCTTAATTTTACACAACCAGAATAGTAAAAGTATTGAAGAAAAATAATAGTAAAAGCATTGAAGAAAAATAAACTACCGCCTAAGGTATTAAAACTTCTATTCAACTACTAGAAGGAGAAGCTGCAAAGAGAGAGACAAAAGACAAAGACTTAAATAAATAAAAGAGGATATATTAGTGGCAGCAGCATGATTAGCTCTATGGTAATATAATAAACTATTTTAACTTCTCACTTTTTTATAAGTTAGGGCGTGCATAACAAACAAAAAAATTTACAAGTAATACCCAAATTGGTCCCTAACAATTTTTGTATTGGATAAATTAGTTCCTAACAAAAGAATTCGAGAAATTGATCCCTGATTTTTTTTAATATTAGACAAATTAGTCCCTAACAAAATAAATAGACAAATTAGCTAGTCCCTAACAAAATAAATAGACAAATTAGTCCCTTGTCTTTTAAAAGTTCAGACAATTTAATTCCCAAATTAGAAAAATTAAGGATGACTTTGTCTATTTTTAAAATTATTCGGGACTAATTTGTCCTATTATTTTATCAAGGACTAATTTGGCTAATATTCTAAAAAATCCGGCACCAATTTATCAAATTTTTTTACAAGGGACTAATTTGTCCGATACAAAATCACTAGGAATCAATTAGGGGATTATTCAAAAATCATACATCTTTTGGTTTATTAGTATAATTAATTTTCCAGTTGACCAATCCAGTTATCTTCTACACCTATATATAAAGAGAATTGGGGTACTTGATTTGGTCTCGGAGGCCTTTCTCTTAAATAATAAATAAATAAATAAATAAAATTTCTTCTTCCAAGATTTCGACTCAAGACCATTGGTTATGATAAAATCTTTGGTCATTGAGCTAAAAATAAAGCATTTATAGAGAACATGGACTCTGATCATACCTCGACCACAATTAGTACTAGAATAAAGCTAAGCATACAATGAGATAGGGAATTATTGCATACCCTTTCCTTGCAAGGGAGATTGTCCTTCAATATATGAGATAGAACACTTGCAGCTCTGCAACAAATCTACATTATTGACACAATGTTATCCATATGGTTTTTGCTCAGAAAGTAAAAAAAATCAAGAAAATCAATTTCCATTGTACAAGATCAAAACCAAAAACTATAGTTCACTGAATTGCCACCCAATATCATCATTTTCTAATATTAATATTACATACCTCAAGATCACCACTGTTTTCACCCAAAGTGAGACCATGTAATAGCATGCTGAAATGGAAACAATTAACAGTATTAAACTGATTGAGAGAAGCATACAAACAAATTGTGACTATTCTGGATTTATAAATGAACAAGGCTTTGTTATATCAAACAAATTTAGTTTTCATATCTACAAAATATAATGAATCTATCTGTAAGATTTTGATAAAATGATTATAAGCAATTTTCAACATAAGTTAATCCAAAAACAAACTAAGTGCGGTCCTAAAGCATCAACAACAAAGCAAACCTTCCAAAAGACATATTGATATCTTCTTCAAGGGTTGCATGACTCATGGAATATGGCTGTGGAATTAGAGTAGAAGCCAGCATTGATTGCCCATCGGAGTTTTTCTGATTTAGATAAAGATAAAGTAAATCAAAATAGAAGAGAGGGGGGGGGGGGGGGAGAGTGAAGTAGAAATGAGACATGTTAAAAAAAAGGTAAAGAAAAGAAACGTGTATCAGACTTTATTAACTAAAAATCTATATGCATAGCCAACCTCACAGAAGCATTTGAAAACATAATCCGCTGCAATGAACTCTTGCATGCTAGAAGTCCTCAAAATGATTCTAAGTATAGAATTTAGAGCAGGCTCAACTTGTGGCTCCTCTCCAAGAATTTTGCTAGCAAGAAGATCACGATTCTTTGAATCTCCAATAATCAGATCACCAATACATTGCATTGCCTATCAGAGTAAAACACTATCAACCTGAGGACCCCATTTTGAGACAATAGTTCTTGACAACAACCATATCTAGATGTTGTTTATTCTACAGAATGAAATATAACAATGCAACCAAACAAAGATTGCCAGTTCTTTTTATCACTTTAGGATACAAAGGACATTGCATTTTATCTATACAATAAAATGTAACTAGAGCTTTATTACAGCAACTTTTTGCTAGAGGCAAATAAAGAAGAAACCTTTCTGTTTTTGATAGCTAAATTGAGGGAGCATATCTTACCGCACATCGAACTGCAACAGGTGCCCACTGGCTTTCAATACTTAATATCAACAGATGGTCCAATAGCTTTTTCTACAATCAAAATCAAGTCAACATAAAATGGATGTATAAGATTACCAGATTGCTACTGTCTGCAATCATCACAAGACTAAGTTCTTGACAAACCTGAACCAAATTTGTCTTATTTGCCTGTTTATTCATGTCTTTCCCAGTATCAGCGTCAGAACCCTTTATAAGCAGTCTAATGGTTTCTAATGCACTGAGCAGATTGATTGTCTACTAGCATGGTGTTTATAAAAAAGGTTAGCTATATGGGTTCACTTAAAAAAAAAATTAAGCAAAAATTTGAAAGAATCTAACCTTCTGTTGAGTAAAAGAGAAAGCACTTCCTCTCAGCTTCAAAATTGATATCAATGAATCAAGTCCTATGGTCTCTCTTAACAGTACCTGAACCATACATATTTGAAGTCAGTACCAGGACAGGATTAGAACTGAATAAACCGAACAGAGTCAACAAACCTGATTGGATGCATTGTTACGAAGCAAGTTGTTCAACAATTCAAGGCAGTCCTGCACCGTATCCACAGAATTTGTAATTATTAGATATAAGCTCTTCAAAGTCCAATGAAGTTCACTTGACCAAAAATCACAAAAAGCACTTTTCAACACTTGGCATAAACAAAAGGTGATAAATTATACAAATCTGAAGGAATTGGTAATGGAAAGACATAATGTCTTAAAATAGCTTGGGAACATATTGTTTTATAACTTTTTATCCAAATAATAATAATAATAATAATAATAATAATAATAATATTGACTCGTAAACAAAACTAGCTCATCATAATTAGAAAACAAAACAGGTAAGCTCTCTGCAAGACTCATTTAACTAAACTCCTATTATCTATCCCAAAAGAAAAATATTTGTATGCACAAAGACTTGAGGAAATCTAAATTTGGAAGCTCCAAGTAGAGACCATAACCATGGGTTAGTATGCTTCATCATGAAGCACATAAAACAAATTTACTTAACTTTCTGACAGTATTAATATATCACCTGTACAACAACTCCACCATCTGAATTTCCCTCCTCTCTTATGATACTGAAAATCTTCTCAAATGCACCTTCAAAGACGACAATCTTTTGAATCTCCTATAATCATTAAATAAATTTAAATAAGACAAACACTCTATCATCCAACACAATAAATATAAAAAATACTAGTAGAACAAAAAGTTTACCTCAGCTTCACGCGTCAAGTGAGTAAGAAGCAATAAGGCCTCGTTCCTTATTACCTGGAGGTAAACTTTCATTATTATATTTCAAGCTTTCTTTCAAAATGAGGATCAATAGGCAACCCATATTAGAATATTCCAATTTCCATAGGTAAATACTTTTACAGAGTACCAGATTATCACCAACATAGTTATTGAAATTTTACCAGCCAACATAAATACGAAGGGTTAAACAAGTATATATTGTGTAGCCATATGAGAAAATACAACAATTAAGTTTGAAAAAGTTACTGAGAAGACTGCGGAGCTTTCAAGTCTTGTACCTCGCGATCCATGAGCATATCCATTAGCCGTGTTATTCCACGAGGGATGGTCAATATAGCTTCCTGCAACCTGAAGAGGAATCCAGCAAGTGTCTTTACTGAGAAAAATGATTTAACAATTTCAGGAACTAATCCAAATAGAATCTATGATACTAATACCTCTGTGGAGAATTAGTGAGAAGGGCAGTCAGCAGTTGCAAAGTATAGTACCGCACATAGAAATCATCTTCTTCCTGTCAAAGTACCCCAAAGGAAAAATGACGAAAACGATATAATGATTATCTATATGCAATATAAGCCTAGAAGTCAAGCAAAATTCTTGCGACATAATTGAAAATGCATCCTATGATTAGAAGGAAATTCTTACCAACAGACTTAGAAGGAGAGAGATACTGTCTGCTTCTCTAGAAAGTAAATCAGTGTTCATCAAGGCTGGCTGAACTTCATTACTTGACCCTTTTCCATGATTAATGGGAGTCAGTGCACTTACTAGAGTTTCCAGGGCACCACGAACCTTCATGGACAATTCGATGTAATCTTAACTAATAAACTATTCGGACTTGATACTAGAAGCAAATGGTAGAAATACATGAGAGGGAATTCACATCCGAGAGGGGGAAAAAAAACTAGAAAAAAAAAGAAAAAAAAGAAACACAACCATAGAAGGGTTGAAAGAGAAATAAAGAAATGCAGCAATGAATTCTCACTCAATAATCATAAACAAACACAATAACATATAACAAAGCCTATGCCCTATGAGGCTATACACATCATTAAACGAGATTAACAAAAGCAACATATGACACGGTGAAGTAAGTTGAGTAATGCATCAGTATCTCAAATATAAAACGGGGGAAATATACTGAGGAAAGTTTATCATTCCCCAAAGGAAAAAGTAAATAAGTTCACTGGATAAGCTCAAAGCCAAAATTGGGAAATTGCTTTAGGGATGACAGAATGTAAAATATGACCATTATACTGATTCAGCATATTGCGTAGTCCTAGAGAGAAGATGGTATTGAGTTCTAGATTTAGCATGGTGAACTGGACTATGAATCTCATATTAAGCAGTCGAAAAACAAGCTCAGAAATTTCACATTCTAGTTTTTTTATTTCTTATTTCCCTTATTTTGTCTAATAACTAATGGTGAACTTGAGGATCAGGGCCCAGGCTTTGAGCAATACAAAGATAAGGAAGAAAAGTTTGTCACCATTTCAACATCTTCACGCTCTTCCTTTAAGACGCTAAGCATTACAGGAAAGCCTGCAAAGAAGCATTAATCATCAAAATAAAAAAATAAATAAAAGGAAAACAGAACAAAACAATTCGTTTAAGTATACCCATGGCGCCAAATGCTAACTGGGAAGCCTGATTTTCGGAGACAACAGCCTGAAGCTCAATAATAGCATTTCTTCTATCATCTGCTAGTTTACCATTGCTTATCCGGTCAAGCAACCGCTCAACATAGCTACAAGATAAATACCAAGCACGTAGCATTAAGTATTAGGAACTCATTAATGTAGTAAGATTAAGCAACAGATTATTCAAAATAAAAATAAATAAATAAGTAGTATCTGGATAATTGAAAACGATGAAATAGAGTAAAGGGAAACTAAATACAACACAAAAGATTTAAAGAAAACTAGTTAAGCAGAGTGAATTTCTCACTTAACATTCAGTCAAATGACCAATCCACAATGCGCTTAAACAACATTCGTATAGCAAAGCAAGAACATCGAACATTCTTGAGGACCCATTACTTTATAAGTTTATAGCATATGCAATCAGAAAAAAGAAAAAGGTAGGAACTGACTACACTTGAAGAAAACTTCCAATTGCAATAACATTTAAGAACTAGTTTACCTATCTGCATCTGAAGAACTCTCGTTGCCGAAAACAAGCCCAACAACCCCCTGCAGCAATTCAAATTAATCGAATTAAACAACTAATTAATTTCTAAACAAGCACAAATTCACCATAAACTCAGAGCTAACCCACTATTAAAAAAAATGCACAGATATAACTTCTCAAAAACTATATTTTTTTCTTCTTTCTTTTTATTTTGTTACAAAAATACAAACAAAAAATTGAAATTGAGCTGAAGTATTACCTTGTAACCGGACCTTAAATCCATCTTCATGGATCACAGAGTTCACCAGAAACTAATTCAATACACAATGATGATTGAGGATTTATCAGAACCCTAGAAGAATTGGATTTTGTAATGAGAATGATCGGTGCATGAAAGAAAGGTACCGATCGTAGGAAAATCGAGAGCTTCCTTTGACACAATGACGCTCGCTCCTGTTTTTTATTTATTTTAATTTTAATAAAATTTTTATTTTTTGTTTTGGTTTTGACCATAAGCAGCAACAGCTTGGAGTTTGAGTGTGTTAATGCCTCACTTGTTTTCGCAGATTTGCATGTCTGTCACCTCAACCATTATGATTTATGAATGTACAATGGGCCTAACTGAAACACCAAAAAGCCCATATCCTCATTTTTGGTAGTTGCAAAAGCCCATTTCATATCTACTACATTGGGCTGGTAGGAAGATCCAGGTTCTAAAAAAAGGCAGAATCAACCTAATGGGCTCACCTGAAATTTTTGTGATAAATGGATAAGAAAAAATAAATTCGTTGGAGAAAACACGAAAATACCAGTTAAAGAAGTAACTGACCAAACAAGCACGGGTTTCATTGCGTTATTAATGTGATCATTTACCAAAAAAATTGTTGTGTCGTCATATAGTGTTTGAATCACCGATGATCAAATGATCAGTCGGCTTAAGTAAATTTCGGAATTTAATTTCTGCTTTCTAATTTTTATTTTTTTTTAGCAAAGATAGGAGACTCCAACCCGCAACTTCTTCCATCAAAATGATTCATGGAGTAAGGAAAAAATTATTCACTTAGTTCAACATGCTGCTCGCGATTTCTCTAAGGTTGTTACCAACCAAAAACATATTATTCCTTCCTCTTTGCAATATAACTGGGAACCACCTCCAATGAATGCCTGTAAAGTGAACTGCGATGCAAGCGTTTTTGAAAATGGGCAATTAGCGGGCTTTGGATGTATTATTAGAGACAGCATGGGAATTTGGATGAAAGGTTGTTCTGCCAGTATACCTCTTTCTAGTGTTCTCTCTTGTGAGTTTCATGCTATTTGGAGAGGGCTTGTTATGGCTTGGGATTGCGAGTGTAAAGAGGTCATATGTGAAACTGATAATCTTGATGCATTTCTTCTTGTTTCGCGAGGCACAACCAGCATGATTACGAATGACTCTGATCTGTTTGGCAAAATCAAAGAGATGCTTCAGCGCAATTGGACAGCTACTTTAGTGCTCATCCAGCGTACAGCAAACAGAGCGGCTGATTTAATAGCTAAGACTGCTGCTTTAAACAAGCTGGTGTACCTAGAGTGGTTATAACCCCCTAATAATTTAGACATTATTATTAGAGAGGAGTGCTACTCTTTCTTTTAGGTGTTTTTTCTTTGTGTTATGTTCAATCACCAAAAAAAAACTTCTTAATTGAATATGAAGAGACTATATTATTTAAATTATTACTCATCGACAATTTTTACTTTCTATTTATAATAACGTAATAGTCAGTGATAAATTTTTAATAGAGTTTATGTTTGCCGTCTAACATACAAAATATATATTTAGTGTCTTGCTAAACAATTTGAACATAGATGTTAGATACAAAATACGATATTTTTTCTTTAAATATTTTTAAATTCTATTACTTTGAATACTTATCACCTTTTTGTACTAACAACTTTCTCCTTAATAGCGGTGAAACTGGTTTTTAATGATAGGCATATTCATAATTCTTTATTAATATCTTAGCAATAAAACAGACATCATGCATTTATATATAAGCACCACTTAAATAAAGATCCCAAAAATAACTTTATGGTAAAGATATTTACATGGTAAAATCTAAATCATACATTCTAAAGCCACATTTTTCATTTAAAATCATAAAATTTCAAAGAAATAAGGAAAAAGAGAATCCCAAAGAAGAAAAACTTCAAAATATAATTAACATAATAGAATTAAAAGTAAAACCACCACTGAAATTATAAATATTGAAGAAAAATTAGAAGAAGTTACAATGCTTTTTAAACAATTAAAAATTGTTCAAGAAAATAATATTATGGAACAGGGATTTTAAATAGAAGAAGAATTAGTAAATTCTGAAAATATAGAAAATGAAGAACACATCCTAGATTATTCAAGTGACGAAGAACCAACAATTCCAATACAAGTAAAAAATGAAGCTGGAACATCTAAGGATAATCAATCTCAATTTAAATGGGAAACAGGTTTTGATAATTATGCTTTTAAAAAAGGGTTTATAAATAAAGATTCAAAATATACAAAAATACCATCAAAATACGTTCCTAAAATCCAGGAAATGGAAGGAGAAAGAATGCTCGATTTAGACTGTAAAAAGAATGAAAAAGAATTTTTCGAAAACTGGTTGAATTCGTTCTTATTAGAAGCCTTTACTAATCCAAAACTTAGTGAATTGTCTGGAAGAGATATTTGGAATTACATAGGGTTTCATACTAAAGGAACCGTAAGAGATTATATGGCATCAATAGAAAACCAAATAATAGAAGAATTAGCAACAAAAACAACAGCTTATGATAAGATATTACATATAATGATGATTCTATATAAAGAATTTTTTGGAAAAAATATTATAGATTATAGACAAGAAGTTTATAATAAAGAATATTAAGAAGCAAAAAACCATTTAGCTAATATTCAGATATATGATTTATGTAATGTGGAGTCTTATATATGTGAATATAGAATACATTATTATAAATTAAAAGAAGAAGATAAAGAGCATCATCTTAGTATGTATATAACAAAACTTCCATATCCTCCTAATGAATTTATAATGGGAAGATTTATAAGAGAAATAAATAGAGGGACAATTGAAAATAATTTTGGTGGAGCAACCTCTGCAATAAGAGAGGAAATAAAAGAACGCTGTATGCAAGAAGCGACTCAAAAAAGATTTGCAAATATAATTAGAATTTGTTGTCAGGATAATGAAGAGATACCCCAAAAATATGGTCTTAATAAAAATTTTCAAAGAAAAAGAAAATATCAATTTAGAAAAAGAAAATACTATCCAAACCGGAGAAAAAAAGAGGTATTTTAGAAAAAGAAATAACAATAAAAACAAAAGACAAAAAAATGACTATTGCCCAAATAAAAAAAAAAATTGTAAGTGTTGGTATTGCTAAGAAGAAGGACACTATGCAAATGAATGTCCAAAAAAGAAGGATAAAAAGGATCTTACCAAACAAATAGAAATTGCTAAATCTTGTTTTATGGAACCATTAGAAGAATCTGATGATAACTTAGACTATATTTTTGAATATGTCTCAGAAACAGACTCAAAGACTGAGTAATAATGCCACATTTATTACTATAAAAATAACAGAAAAGTTTATAAATGCTTTCATAGATATTGGAGCAACACAATGCTTTTCTAGTACAAATATAAAACTTGATTGGAAAAAATTAAAGAAACCATTAAGAGTTAGAATAGCTGACAAATCAATACATAAAATTGACCAAAAAGCAGAGATGGCTGAAATATTTATTCAAAATTATAGGTTCATTGTTCCATCTATATATATGTTAGATTCTGGAATGGATTTTATCATAGGAAATAACTTTTTAAAGCTATATCATCCATTCATTCAAGAATTAACATATATAGTTTTAAAAGCTCCACACGATTCTTCAATAAATCAAAAATCAAAACGTATATAAATACCAACTACTACTATAGATAAAATCTTAAAATTTAAAATATTTTCTATATTAGAAATATGTTATTTAAATTTATACTTTCAGATAAATATTCCAAAAAATAATCTTGAAATAAAGATAGAAGAACTTTTGGATAAAATTTATGCTGAAAATCCTTTAGATATTAAAAATACAAATAAAGAATTAGTAAGCATTCAATTAAAAGATCCTACAAAAGAGATAAATGTTCCAAATAAAATTCCTTATTCCGCAAGAGATAGAGAAGAGTTCTCATTAGAATGTAAAGATCTTTTGGAAAAATGAATTATAAGATTAAGTAAAAGTCCTCATGCGGCTCCAGCCTTTTATGTCGAAAACAATAATGAAATTAAAAGGGGAAAACGAAGAATGGTAATTAATTATAAGAAGATGAATGAAGCAACTATTGGTGATGCTCATAAACTTCCAAGAAAAGATTCTATTTTAGAGAAAATCAAAGGAGCAACTTGGTTTTCATCTCTTGATGCAAAATCAGGATATTGGCAACTTCGTTTAGACGAAGAAACAAAGAAATTAACTGCTTTTACTTGCCCAACAAAAGAATCAACAAGTGTGTTGCTCTATGAATGGAATGTATTACCATTCGGATTAAAACAAGCCTCAGGTATTTATCAAAGATTTATGGAAGAAAATCTAAAAGAGTTAAATGAATTTGTTTTAGTTTACATTGATGATATACTAATTTTTACAAAACAGGATAAAGAAGATCATCTTCAAAAATTATTAATAGTTTTAGAAAGATGTAAAGAAAAAAGATTAGTTCTTAACAAAAAGAAAGCAAGAATAGCAAAACAAGAAAGAGAGTTTATTGGATTAATTCTATCTACTCAAGGAAAGTTAAAACTTCAACCAAATATTTTAGAAAAAGTAAATTTATTTCCTAATAAAATAGAATATAGAAAACAATTACAAAGATTTTTAGGGTGTATAAATTATATTTCTGACCAAGGATTTTTAAAGAATATAACAGAATACACTAAAAGCTTATTTCCAAAAATAAGTACTAAAAAATAATGGAAATGGGAAGAAAAAGATAGTATGCAAATTCAAAGAGTTAAAGAATTATATGAAAAACTTTCAGAACCTTATATTCCAGAAGAAAACGACTACTTAATAGTGGAAACAGATACTTCAGACATAACCTGGTCAGAATGTCTAAAAGTTAAGAAAGCTATAAAAGGTTTGGAACAAGAAAAAGAATCACTAGATTCTAAATATTTCCCAAAAGAATTACTTTGCAGGTATATTTCAGGGACTTTTACTCCAACAGAACAGAGATATACTACTCATGAAAAGGAAACTCTAGTAGCAATTAAATCTCTTAAGAAATAGAAAATTAATTTACTACCCAGAGAATTTACATTAAGGACAGATTCAAGTTACTTAACAGGTTTCATACGATATAATTTAAAAGTTAATTATAATCATGGACGATTGGTAAGATGGCAATTATTTTTGTTACAATATCCAATAAAGATTGAATATATTAAGGGTGACAAAAATGTTATTGCAGATACATTAACAAGAGAATGGAATTCGTCTACAACGCATTAGATCAAGAAATTCAAAAATATGAGCAAGAACTCGAAAAATGCAAGCATTGTCAGCAAATAAGGACACAAATCCAATCCCTCAAGAAGGCTATTGAAGCAATGAAATCAACACAACAAGCAAAACCATCAGAGTTTAGCCAGCTAAGCATGGTTGACAAATCAGGTGAAGAAAAAATTTCAGAAAATAAAACAATTGCTGAAATTATTAAAAAATCTACCCAAGATAAAAAATATTATGTAATTTATAATGGCCCCATGAAAGGAGTATATGATGCCTGGGAAAAAGCAGCACCATTCACACATCAATCAAGGATAATTCATAAAGGAGGATTTTTAACACTGGAAGAGGCAAAGGAATCCTTCAGGGAATATGAAGCTCTTCATCCAGAGCAAACCCTAAAAAGAGCAGATAAAGCTCCAATTCAAACCCAAAGAACAGGAATAATAAGAAACATTCCTACAAGGGCTGAAATCAAGGAAAAGAAAAGGGTCTGTAGATCAAATCTCAGAGAAATCCTTAATATAGTCCTGAATTGGACTAAAGAAAAAAGGGCAATTTTGGGATATTATCTTATTGCCAAAGAACAGCTAACAAAGCTGGTTATCTTTCCAGATGCTTCTCCATCTGACACTTATCAGTTTTTCCAGTATGGATTAATTGATACAATTTTCATTTTTAATGATCTAAAAATTATTAGTGAGTTTTCTGCAGGATTCGTTGATGCAGTAAAGAGATTTAAAAATATGATTGACAATGTAAATCCAAGGGATGTATCCCTAAAATTTACAAACAGTCAACCTATTTTTAATGAAGAAGAAGAATGCTTGGTTCCAGCACACCAAGTAATATTCATGTCCGTCTTCCCAGGAAATTTTCAACCAATTGATCAAATTCAAGATTTAACAATTTACAATCATGAAGGAAGACTAGCCAGCACATTAGCAAGGGTCTTTGAAAAAACTCAAAAAATAACAAAGGAATCTCACACAATGATTAATTATAAAAGTAGAAATACTCTACTCGTGTCCAGCAAAAGAAATAAAATTGAAGAAAGAGAGATGAGACTCTTGGTGGAATTTGAATCAGCATTTTACAACTTATCTGGACTTTTAGAAAAGCTCCCTGAAGGGATAAAGAGGAATCTCTGCTATTTGATAAAAGATAGAGAAGACCACAAGTGCCAGCTATGTGCCTCAGAAATATCTGAAGAAAGCAATAATGAAACGGAATCAACCCACATGGTAAAAGAAGAGGACAATACATCTGAAGCCCACATGATCAAAGAAGAGGACAGTGCATCTGAAGCATCCCTCAACATTATTGTATAATGACGTAAGCGCTTAGGTCATAAAGCACCAATAATGTAGCTGGTGCAAGATAACAAACAATGACGTAAGCAATGACGTCATACGAAGGGTAAGGATGAGAATTGTCCATCAGACCCAACTATTATAAATAGGTTGCTTAGGCGATTGAAGAAGGCATCAGAAAACAGAAAGCAGAAGGCTAAGAGTACTCATATGCTAGGAAAGCAAGGAGGAAGCTGCCGAGGCGATTCTGTAGTCTGACAAAGAATTCCCTTAGGAAAAAAATAGTTCTAAACTCCCCTCTGGAGTTAGTATCTACAATCTTCCCTCTGGAGATAAAAACACCTTATGTAAAATATACTAAATAAAGGAAGTTTTTCTCCAAAAAGGTACATCTTCATCCTAGTCTTTTAGTTATGAATTATTTAGAAAGTTTAGAATTAACGGAAGAATCTAATTATTATAGATTAACTGCTTTATTAGATAATGAAAAACAGGCTGTTCTAAAAACAGAATTAAATCTCAAATCAAATGAAAATTTTAATAAACAAAGTCTTTTAAAAAAAGATTTTAATAGAAAAAATATAATATATTATGGAAAAATTCAACTTGAAGCCCCTGTAAAGATAAAATCTGCCAATGGAGAACTTGAAATAGCTTTGATAAATGATGAAGAATTGAGTAAACAGATTGAGAAAATTAAGGATCAACAAAAAAGATCTAAAATTGGATGAATTCATATTAGTACCATACAAGTCTTAATCAAATCTACATATATGAAAGGAATTAATTCACCAATAAGTTTATAAATCTGTGACAAAAGAATTATTGATGACCCAATAGATCAAATAATTGGAATTGTTCATAGAAATTTGGCAAACGTAAATGTTAAATTCAATGCCCATCTTGGATATGCTATACCTTTATCAACTGAAAATCTAGGAAGATCTATAAGTTTGGCCTATAAATTTCACAGAAAGAATCTAATGGAACAAGATGATGAACCATTTTCAATTACATATGCAATAAATTATGCTCTAACAAATAGCCATCATAGTATAATATATAAAAACAGAGAAAGAATTTATGTCGATGAATTATTTCAGAAAATTGTAAAAACAGAAATACTAAAATATAAAGCTATTAAAAACCCAGTTCTATTATTAAAAGAACCATAAGGGAAATTGGTTTCATCGAATTTTCAAATAAGAGAATCTAAAATTAATAGCCCTTTAAGTTTATCTAAGTTAAAAATTAAAGAAGAAAATTATGAAATAAAAGAATTAACAAAAAAGGTCGAAAAATTAAATGAAACCCTAAATACTAAATTATGACAATAAATAAAGAAGAAATATATGTAACTTATCAAGATACGAAACAAGAGCTCTTTGAAAGAGAAAATCGTTTGAATTATTTACAGTTTTCTGAAATAAATCAAAGAGCATTTGAAGCTCTAGAAGTAATCCATAACAAGTTGAAAAGAGAAGTTGAAGAGCTAGAAAAATTAATAGAATCTCTAGAAAATATTGATGAATCGATGATAGAGTTTGCAGAAATTCTAAGATAAATAATGAAGCATAAAAAGATTGAAAACCCAGAAAATAAAATAAAAAGGAAAAGAGCGAGAAAATTAAAAAGTAAAATAGAGGAGTATAAAAGAGAATTAAATAATCTTCAGATCGAAATTGATGATCTTATAATAAAAAAGATAGAATTAAGAATAAATATAAACAAGTTGGAATTAAATTTAAAAAATTTATAAATGCCTGGAAAACCATATTATGACTTAAAAGAATTAAAGCTGTTAAAAGAAAAAATGGAAAATGAAGTTGAAAAATTAGAAAGATATTTAGAAATAAGAGAAAGTGTAGAAATAAAAAAAGTTTTTGAGGATTTGAGAAATTATATTAAAGAAAAAGACAAACAGATAAAAGATGAAATTTCGAAAAAGAAATTAAAAGAAAGGTCGAAATTGAAAAATTGGTATCCGAGCCAAGTTAACGATTAAGGATAACACTTTCTCTTTAAGCAACACTTTTAGTGATACGCTTTTAAAACAATATCAACCACAAAATAGAAAACGTTTTTACAAAAAGTTAAAATTGGCAACTTTACCAAAACATCCCCTTTATATATATATGCATGATGTTATACAGTTTTCTAATAAACAAGTAAAATCTCATTGTATAGTTTTACAGTTTTCTAAATAGAATTGTAGGTTTAATTTTAAAGTTTACTCTCTTTGTAATATTATCTGTTCGTGATTTCTTCTATAAGGCTGGCTATTCAATTTTAATAAACAAAATTTTGTTAACCTAACAAAATAAAAGGGATTAAGAGAGGGAGAGAAATAAGTTCTTTTCATTGTTGGAGAGAATGAAAAATCCTCTTAGAAAATATTTGTTGAGTTATTACACCTTATATACTATGTACTTTTTATGTACTTTCACTAAAAAATAATTACAATGGTAAACCTATTATTGATAAAGAAATAATCTAGGTAACACCCTCCCGCAAGCTAGAATTGTGTAAATCTAACAATCCTAACTTGGAAACATTAGCAAGAAAAGGACCCGGTGGCAGAACTTTGGTAAGAAAATCAGCAAGTTGATCCTTGGAACGAACTGGCATAAGATGAATGAGACCAGACAAATGCTTTTCACGAACAATGTGGCAGTCCACTTCAATATGTTTAGTTCTTTCATGAAAGATGGGATTATTGGCAATGTGAATGGCTGACTGGTTGTCACAGAATAGAGTGATAGACTTTTGAAGCGGCAAGCCAATGAAATCCATTAAGAAAGATAACCAACTAGCTTCACAAGTGGCAACAGCAAGAGACCTATATTCAGCTTCTGCAGAGGACTTGGCAACTGTGGTTTGCTTCTTACTCTTCCAGCTAATGAGTGAGTTCCCAAGCATGAAGCAATAACCGGAAATGGAGCGACGAGTATCGGCACAGGTAGCCCAGTCAGCGTCGGCAAATCCAGTGAGATGCAGATTAGAAGTAGAGGAGAAGAAGAGACCAGTTGCAGGTCGGCCTTTTAAATATCGGAGTACACGAAAAGCAGCCTGTAGGTGAGAAGTGGTTGCACAATCCAAAAATTGGCTCAAACGTCCCACAGCATAAGAGATATCGGGTTTAGTGTTTGTGAGGTAAAGGAGTCGGCCGATGAGCTGTCTGTAAACAGTGTTGTCTGTTAAAATGGTACCTGATTCCTTTGAGAGTTTCTGACTATAATCAAATGGAGTAGAGAGAGGCTTGCAATCTAGATAACCAAAATCTCTGAGAAGGTCCATGGTGTACTTCCGCTTGTAAATGTGAATTCCAGAGTTAGAGCGTGCTACTTCCATTCCCAAGAAGTATTTGAGATCACCAAGATCCTTTATTTTGAATTTGTCATCCAAATCTTGCTTGATGGAATTGATTTCACCAATGTCATTCCTGGTTAAAACCAAGTCATCAACATATACTAGAATGGCAGTAAAGCTTTCAGATTGTTTCTTGATGAAGAGTGAATGATCATCAAAAAACTGCTTATAACCAGCATCCACAAGAGTCTGAGTGAGTTTAATGTTCCATTATTGCCTGTTTGCTTGCTTAAGCCCATATAGAGATTTTTGCAATTTACAAACCAAACCTGGTTGTGATACAGCCAAATCGGGTGGTAACTTCATATAAACTTCCTTGTCCAAATCTCCATGAAGGAAGGCAGTGTTGACGTGCCATTTCTTTGCCGCTGCTAATGCTAACATTACTCGTAGGGTAGTCATTTTGACAACTGGACTAAAAGTATCACCATAATCTACTCCTTGCACTTGAGTGAATCCTTTTGCAACTAGCCTCGCTTTGTGCCTCTCTATGGTGCCATCGGGATTGAATTTTACCCGAAAAATCCATTTGCAACCCACAGCCTTCTTGTCTTTTGGGAGTTCAGTGAGACACCAAGTTCTGTTCTGATCTAGAGCTGTCAATTCACAACTTTATTTTTTTTTTTTAATAATTTGATTCACAGCTTGGTTGCTCTCCACTCTCACCGCACCATGAAGAAAATCTCATGCCCTAAGCTGTTCAAGCTGTGATGTTGATGGTTTGATGAACTAGAAGAGATTAAAAGAGGGAGAGAAATAAGTTCTTCTCATTGTTGGAGAGAATGAAAAATCCCCTTAGAAAATATTTGTTGAGTTATTACACCTTATATACTATGTACTTTTTATGTACTTTCACTAAAAAATAATTACAATGGTAAACCTATTATTGATAAAGAAATAATCTAGGTAACACAAAACAAAACAAAACAAAAATCTCAAATGATTAATTAATTCACCAACAGTCATGACCTCTTCCTTGACTCCTCCAACAAACAATGTTCAATTCTTTTCCACCAAATTTCTTCAATTCAAGGCATTTTAACCCCATCAGTAACAAATTAAAAGAGAATAATCATAAGATAAGACTATATGGTGGAAGATGAGACTAATTGTACCATATTTGTGTTGTTGAGTGTGAATATTTGTAACTTTATAGCATGAGCTGTGTTAATCTTTTTCATGAGAAAATGAAAATATCCGAGATATAACTTTCGTGAAATAAATTATTCATATTTTCTATTTTCTGATTTTATTATATTAGTCTATTTGACCTTTTATTTTTGTTTTAGTTTGTTAGGGACAATGACCTTATAAAATTTGCTTACTTTTTTGTGGCAGTTCTGCAGCAACTCATTCAAGTTGCATTGGTGCGCCATCATTAACTGCATTGCTTAAGTTAGAACTTTTTATTTTTAATTTTTTGAGTGGTAAAATATTATGACAATTGAAGAATGTTGTGTTCATGGGTTTTTATAATTAGACATGTGATGAGACAAATAATCTATTGTACTTTTTAAGGTATAAAAAACTAAAGAAAAAAAAGTTATAAATGTGACCAAGTTGTACTTTCTAGACTTCATGGATGGCAGATACATATTTACAATACAAAAGCATGTTGAATTTTAAGATTTTCACAGTTCCACCAAGTTAGTGGAATAATTATTAATCCTTGAGCACAAATGGGTTGTTGAAAAGGGAAAAGCACAATAAGAGAGACTTAAGAACATTTTGAATTTTTAATAGGGTGCAAGTAATGTTGTACTAATTGCTTTTAGGTCTTCCACAAGTCTTGAACTTGTTTAGTACTCCATGCATATCTTTTTATGAGTGATTTCTTCTATTATTCATTATCTTATTAAATTTGCATGTAACATATGGTCATTTTTATATTTAATATGACACATGTTTTAACCTCCTGCTGCTAGGATATATTCTTGGTTTCACATTGATTATTCTAAATTTTGCTTTATTTATTTTCTTAACTTGTCTCTTTTTACTTTATAAGAAAAATTAAGAAAACATTTAAGAATCAGTATTTTTACTTTGGTTATTATAAGATTTTAAAATTTGAGTTCTAAAAATGTCACTTTAAATAAATAGTTTCAATCTTATTTTAAAAATAATGGTTAAAAATTGTCATTTTAAACAAAAAATACCATTATATCATGGTAAAAATGGCAGTTAAAAACCGTCATTTTAAACGAAAATATGTCATTAAATCCATGTAAAAATAGCAGTTTCTAACCGCCATTTTAAACAAAAATAATGTCATTAAACCCTGGTAAAAATGGCAGTTAGAAACTGTCATTTTAAACGAAAACAATGCTATTAAATCCTAGTAAAAACGGCGGTTGACATTTTAAATAACAACAAACTGCCGTTTTATTTAGTTAAAATGGCAGTTAGAAATTTCCCATTTTAACCGTCACGAAACCGTCGTATAATCCACAGATAATTGTGGCAATTTTCTGAAAATTGCCATAATAATCAGAATAGCGCCCAAAATACCGACGTTTCTTGGAGACGCTATTTTTGGTAATAATGGTAGTTCAAACTGTCATAATTAAAAAAAAAACTGCCATTTTAACCCTTTTTTGTAGTGACTTAACAGTAACATGTTCTTATTTATCAAATATAATAACTAGATTCATTTTTTTATTTTTTTGTATATCACTCTCTTATTTATTTATGGTATAAAAAATTAGGACATTCAATCATTAAAACTGTAAAATTTATTCTTGCACAATGTAATATAAAAATGACAAATGATAATAAAGATTAATCTTTAACAGTTTGTGAAAATGGTGCACAAACCAAAATGCATAACATTTTTTATTTTGATTCTTTAATCATTTATAATACGTCTTTGCAATTAATCTACTCTGATATATGAGGACCCTCTCTAATTATTTTTCACTTAGATATAGATATTATGTAATTTTTATTGATATTTTTTCTTGTTATACTTGTACTTACTTACTGATTTTGGGCCTATCAAACTTTCATTCATTACAAGAATTACATGAAAAATTTGACAAAATGCAAAATTCAGGTTTTACAAAATCTTATATGGAGATGAATATACCTCTAAAGTTTTTATACTTTTCTTAATCAATGTAGTATACAATACAACATAGATTTTCATGCCCATATTTGCAATTTGCCTCAACAAAATGGAAGAGCAAAAAGAAAAAAAAAAAAAAACATAGACAGCTCGTTAAAATGTTAAAATGAGTTTAATTATATTGTCCACTATTGCTATGCCAAAATTTACTAAGATGAAGTAGTTATTGTTAGGAATAATAATATGATCACAATTCAATCAATCATGTATTAAATAATTTATTATTGTTATTATATTAGAAGGTTAATATAATAAGGTCCTTTCATTAAATTTAGAAATTTATCATTGTGACAGTGATTATAATATTGAGAGATAAATCTTTTATAATTTAATCTAAATTATTCTTGGTCATAAAATTATTAAAAAAGACATTAATAATTTGAAAAGATCAATATATATATATATATATATAATGGTCTTCATTAGATGAAGATTAATAAATCTCATTTATTAAATTATATATATATATATATATATATATATATATATATATATATATATATATATATATGACCATTGAACTGACTCAATTTGAGAATTTCTAATGGTTATAATTACCGCATATTTGTCAATAAGATATTCCCAAGATGAATGTAGTAATAGAGTTTCTTTTGACCTGCGACTGTCATAGTAATTAACAATGTATTTATTATATTTTGATTTTGGACACCTCATATCCTAATCCTAGAGTGCTAGTTGAATGGATATTGAGTATGATTTAAATACTTGTAGAATTAATGATTACTCAAAAAAAAATCCGTCAACTCTCGGTAAAGAATTTGAGCTCTATGATTATAATGACTAAGATGAATAAAACCTTGGGCAAGGAGATTGAATGAATGAAGAAATGAGTTTCTTAGATCATTCATAGTTCATTATGATAATGGTAACAAGTTAGAATTTGACAATTAAACCATACTCTAAGGGTTAACCAAGAGCTGGAAAGATGAAAGGCATTATACTTTGTTCTTCTCAGGTTTTTAGTAAAAATATATTACTTCATACTATCGGGTTGTTAAGGAGTGTTGCTAGACACCAATTTTAATTAGTAAATTTAGTATGAATAATTTACTACCCGCTTAGTGTTGAACCTATGGGGTCACACACTAACGAATGTTATAATCTTTGTAAAAGAATTATTTAATTATTATTTTGATTTGATCAAATAAATAATTATATTAATTCAAATAGAATATTATTATATTATTTGCTAGCACTAAGAATATAATAATAATATGATAATTGAGAATATTAAATGAGAATTGAGAATAATTAGTTATTTTATTTCTAAATTTGAATTCTAAGTTTGAATGAGATCCTAACTGAATCTATTTTAAATTGTTGTGATATGATTCATAAAATTTGAAGGATTCAAATTTGAAATTACAAGATATGATTTACATTTGAATTGAGATTCAAATTTGAAATCAATAACAAATTTCATGCTCTATATATATATATGTATGACAAGAGCAAAGGAAATTTAGACTAATAATAAGAGTTTTATTCCTTTATCTCTACACATATATGTATGTGAGTCGAATTCTTAGAAAAAGAATTTTATGGTGTGCAAAGAGTTGCAAAGAGGTTTCTCGATGTTTCTCAAAGAATTAACAGCAAAGGTTGGTCTCGGTGTGAATACGCATAGCGCCTTTGTACCATCGAAGAAAAAAATGATTTTTACTAGCGTACTCAGATATTTAAATATGATCTATGTTATTAGAATAAAATTTAAACACAAAATAATTTTTTAAAATTACTTTCTTTTCTTTTGCTGCGTGTTATGAACACATAATAATCCTTTAGGTATAAGTGCTACATATTTAATAAATTGATTACTAACTCCTATTTTTTATCTAACAAATCTCCTTTTGAGTTGTTGTATAACCATAAACCACACTATAACTTTTTAAGAGCTTTTGGCAATACTTGTTTTTCTTTGTTTAGTACATACAATCAGTCAAAATTAGATTACAGATCTCATAAGTGCATTTTTTTTGGATATGCTCCTAATTATAAAAGTTATAAGTGTTTGTCTCAAAATGGAAAAACTTACATCACTAGAAATGTCTTGTTTGATGACTATATTTTTCCCTATAATGAAATGTTTTTCTTAGCTAATTCTGATTCTCAATATGCTATATCTGATAATAATCAATATGATAATTCTATACCTTTTATATCTCCTAATAATTATAGTTCTTCTCTGCATGATAATCAAAATTCTGTTACTTCTGCATCAAGTAATGAAAATCTTCTTATTTTAACTAAGTATGCTTCTTATTCTATTCCAAATAATGACACTCTTAAGTCTCTATATTGTGTTTGGTATAAAATATACTGGACTCAGTTATGTCTTAATATCATATTCGGTTTAAGATAAATACGGAGAGAAATGTTATAAAAATTTTAGTTTCTATCCCTAGAAGTTTCAATTCCCTTTATGTTCCTACTTTCTAGAGGTACTGAATAGATTGAAATTTTAGTTCCAATTTCTAACTACCAAACACAATATTGAGTTAGAATCCTCTAGTTTTAGTTCCAGTCCCTCCTTCTAAACGCTACCTTAAAGACTAGAATACTCAAATGACTCAACTTCAACCAATTTCAGGTATAGAAATTGTGTTACCACCATTAGAACCTGAGAATAATACTAATTCAACTACATCCAGTGATACTAATAGTCTTACTAATCCAAATAACATTCATACCATGATGACAAGATCTAAAACTGGTTCTATTAAACCAAGAGCTTTAGCTGCTACTCTTTCTCTCATTCTGATGAAGAGCAACCTCCTAAATCCTCTTAAAGCTCTAGCTATTTCTCATTAGAAAAAGATTATGAGTGATGAATATTAAGCTTTAATCAGAAATCATATATGAATTTTGGTACCTAAACCTCCAAGAGCTAAAGTTATAGGCTGCAAGTGGAATTTTGCCATCAAAAGGCACCCAGATGACACCATTCAAAAGTATAAAGCTAGATTAATAACTAAGATTTTCGATAGGAAGAAGATTTTGATTTTGAACAGGTTTTTAGTCCTGTAACTAGATCAACAACAATCAAATTGATATTGAGTTTGGCTTTATCTAGAAATTGGGTTATTAAGCAGTTTAATTTTAATAATGTCTTCTTAAATGGTAATTTGGATTAAATTATTTAAAAGAAACAACTAATTAGATTTGAAGTCAATGATAAATTGATAATATTCATGTTTTCAAGCTTAAAAAATCTTTCTATGACCTGAAATAAACTCCTAGAGAGTGGTTTATCAAGCTAAGTTTAACTCTGCATTCATTTGGTTTTGTCAATGCTAGGTCTGACACATCTTTGTTTAGGATAAAAAATTCAGGTTTTATCATTTATATCTTGTGTTATGTTGATAATATAATTATCATAAGGAGTGATGCTACTGCTGTTCAAACTATGATAAACAAACTTGACACAATTTTCTCATTAAAGGACTTGATTAGGAGGATTAAATTATTTTTAGGCATAGAAATAACTAAATTGAAAATGGACACATTCATCTTTCACAAACTAAATATGTAACAAATTTATTCTCTAAATTAGGCATGGGACAAGCTAATGATATGCATACACATATGGTGTCTTCACTTCAATTATTGTCCACAGATTCTGAAAAGTTTAAAGATCCCAAATTGTTTAGGACAGTTATAGAATCTCTACAATACTTGTTAATTACTACACTAGATCTCTCTTTTGCTGTGAATAAAATTAGTCAATTTATGCATAGTCTTTTGTTGGCACATTGAAAGGTTGCAAAGAGAGTGATTAGATACCTGCAAGGCAGAAAGCATCATGAACTGGTTCTGTACAAGAACAATGATATGAGACTATGGATTTTCTGATTCAGATTGGGCAGCATACCTTGAAGATCGCAAGTCATTGTGGCTGCGTTTGTTTACAGAGATAGGACACTGAGACAGGGATACAGAGACACAAAATCATGTTTGACAGAGGAGACATGGACAGAAACAATGTGTCCAGAGACACTGAATTAGTGTATTTTGTGTCCATCCTGACAGGAAGGACACGGAGACACTAACAAGAGACACAACTTATTTTTCATTTTTTTTCATTATTCTTGTTAATTTTTTATAATTATATTTTTTATTATTATATTTTTCATCTCAAATTTTTTAATGAAAAAAAATGAGAATAAATTGGTTTTTTCATAATTTGTTCTAGTTTATCACCAAACAGAATACAAGAACACAAAATTTTGTATCTCTGTTTATTTAATGTCTTGTCCTGTCCTGTTCTCAGAAACAAACGCAACCTATTAGATTATTGTGTGTATTTTGGAGCTAATTTAATTTATTGATGTTGCAGGAAGCAAGCAACCATTTCTAGACCTCCACTGATGAAGCCGAATTCAGGAGTTTGGCATCTTGTGAAGCAGAAATTAAATGACTACAGAATTTGCTTCCTGAATTAGATGTGAAGATGGATACTCCTCTTACAATTTACAGTGATAATTTTAGCAGTGTTACTCATGGCAAATTCTATATTACATGATAAAACTAAACACTTCCAACTTTAAATCCAATTGATTCGAAACAAGATTCAAAAAAAGTTACATGTTGTTCATGTGCCAGAAACTGATTAGGTTGCAGATTTACTAACTAAACCTCTTACAACAGAACAAGAAAATCAAGATTGATTAGTTAGAGTTAGTTTAGTTAGCTACAAATCTATTAGGCTTTGATCTTTGGAGTGAGTGCTGAGCCTTGTATAGAGTCACTCTTGTATTCATGTATTCTAAACCAGATTTCTTCCACGGCAAGTTATTGAAAGTACTAGCACTAGTTTTCTCTGTTCAACATCCATTCTTTCTTGTTCTTTGATTCTATTCTTCAGTGTTCATAGCATTATTCATATCAGAATCCTTTCAAAGAGTTTATATTTTTAACTTATTTATGAATGTTTTGTGGTTGTCGTCATTCATTGAACATAAAACTTAAAAATTAACGCACACAATGAAAGTGGTGAGAATTATTATATCAACTTTGATTTACCCGTCACCTTGAGACCTTGGTGTTTAAACTAATTTAATTTTAATCTTTTATCTCCAATAATATTATTAGTCTTATTATTATTGATCTTTGTTGTGCATGTAGGACCAAGAAAGCTCACAATGGGAGACATGGTTTCGAAAAGTGTCTTTTCGAATGTCACAAATGTATATAGCTGCTGCTTCATGCGCCCTTTATTGCAATAACAAGTCTTTTCCTTAATCATAGAAAATTAAAGTTAACAGGGAGCCAATGGCCTAATCGGCCTAATCGTATAATGTGTACAATAGGCTATGAATCCAGATACAGAATAATAAACATCTCATGTCATAAAACCACACATCCCAAAACCTTAAGCTGATTTTGGGGTTCACCAAGGATTGAACTCTTGACTTTTCGGATCTAGAACTCTAATACCATGTCATGAAACCACTCATCCCAAAAGCGTAACCTGACAGAATAATGTAACACTAATGATCATATCTCTAATACTTCCTAAACTTCCATTGTACATATTGTACGCTTAGGCCATTAGCTCCTTATACTTTCTCTTTTATTATTTTAAAATATATTTTCACAAAATTCTTTTATATATGTGAAGTACTATTTCATCAATAACAAGTCTCCAATTATTAAGAATGTGAGAAAAAAAAACTGAATATATATGAAAATAATGTTAACTTGATAAACTAATTAATTAAGAATAATGATGTTATATGTATGTTAGAAATCAATTATTAACAAATTAGTTATTTATATAAAATATTATTGAAATATATATAAAAAAATATAAAAAATAATATATATATTTTTTATACAAATATTAAAATATATAATGACTAATTCTTAGTATACACATAATATTTTTAAATTACGAATTATTTCACTTTATTATTCTTTTTATTTGAGAAACCAATTATTCTCACATATGTGAAATTTAAGGATCTAATATTGACCATTTTCTCATATTAAAATGGCCACATAAAAAAAAGTATAGAGAATAAAATCATCCAATAAATAAGAGCCACTAATTAACAAAAGGAAAGATGATATATAATATATGGCTCACACATGCATGTAAAGCTCAATGTTTTTTTCTTAACCTTTTCAAAGAGACACAAAAATATAAAATCACATCTGATATCCCAATCTGAGAAAAAGATAGCCAATTAAGTATAATTTTAGGAGCATTGATATTTATTCAGAGAATATGCTTTGCGAGTTCCGGAAACAAAGGATAAGCTTTTCGTGTATATATATGACTTATGGCTCATCAATATGTAATTTAGATTCATTTTTGTTTATTCTAATAACAAAATTAAAAAATATGGTAATAAAGTCAAATTTATAATTTTTTAAGTTTAAAAATTACCATTCTATTTATTATTTATAAAAAATAAATTATTTACTAGAAATGATTATTATTAGTTTTATCCTTAGTTCCTTACCATTATTAATAAGGTGCATTCTATGGTGCTTATTTATATTTGTTTAACTTATTAAAAGAAAATAAAAATAAATATTTAAATTAAAAAATATAAAAATAAATAATTTTTTAATATTTAAAACTTACCATACAAGGTAAGTTCAGCAATTTCGACACCAAAGTTATAGACACCATAGAATTTGCCTATTAATAAAGGGTTGAGGTCAAATAACTTCCATTTAGTTACATTTTCTTTAACTAGGTTTAATTATTTTATCGGCTTCTATCAGAAGAAGGAGAAGAGGAATAAGATTTTTGAATTGTATAAAATTTATTAAAAAAATAATACCAAAAATTTTTAACTATGATATATAAAATTTTTTAATTTTTGACATCAAAATTTCTTAAATTTGGCATAAAATTTTTTTTAAACAATTTTTATTATTATGAATTAATTGAGTGGTATTAAATTCATATATAAGATGTCTAGCCATGTATGTGTCATTTATAATAAATGTTGTATTTTTTGTTTTTAAAACACATTTAAAATGTATTTTGTTAGTTGAGTGAATTAAGATTTTAGATATATGATTTTTTAATTTTTTTTTAGTGTCATTTATCAAAAATTTTGGTATCATTTTTGATATATTTCTTGTGTCATTAACTTAAAATTCATGTGTCACTGTTGTTATCCTTAAATTAGTTGTGTAATATTGAATTAGAAAGAAAAAGAAAAAGAAAAAGATGGTGTTGATGATAATAATAAAAGAGAAAAAAAATTAAATAAAAAAAAATTGTGAACAAAGAGGAAGAGAAGAATGAGGAGAAGAAGACTGAGAATGAAAACGAGATCGTA